>NC_049224.1:56596555-56919368 GCF_011100685.1 Canis lupus familiaris | reverse complement strand
CTGAGCAGGGAGTCCAATGCTTGGCTTGATCCCAGGATCCTGAAATCGTGACCTGAGCCAAAGGCAGATGCTTAACTGACTGATGCACTCTGGCACCCAGGTAGCTTATCTTGTTGGAACTGACAGAAATAGTGTGGCCCTATCCCAAAGAGTGGGACTCAAAAGACCCAAGTTCTTCTCCCAGCAGGGTCACTCACTAGCCATACACCCTACCCTTGGTTTCTTTATCTTGGAAATGGGGCTAATTCTTTCCTCCTTACCTTGAGACGACCACAGCTGAGTTGAGTTTTGAATGTGATGTAGGAAATGCTAGTATAAGCAGTGATGATGTCCACAAGGATGGCCCTTGTGTGTATGTGTGCACGTGTGTGTGCATGTGTGGCAGTGGGGGTGGGGAGTGGGCCTCTGCCAGGGACGGGCACTCACCTCAGTGTTCATGCTGTTAACTTTGTCCAAGAGAGCAATGATCAGGCTGTAGAGGTTCCCCAGGTAGAGCACAAGGACCCTGAAAGCACAAGCCCACCTTGAGAGACAAGATACCACATGAAAGCCCGTGGTTCTGGACGTGCCACCAGTTAGGAGTGACTATCATGGTCATGTCAAGTCAGTGGCTGCCACATGTGGTTTCCTGCAGAATCATGGCAGGGAGGGGCATTTAAGAAATACAGAATTCCAGAACCCATTCTGCTGTTATCGGTCTGGATCGGACCCGGGGACCCCTTTCTAGCCTTCACGGGTGATTCCACTGCGGCCCATCCTTGCGTCAGCAATTTAAAACCACTTGTGTAGCAGAAAGAGTGTGAGCTGAGGAAGCAGGGCTCTGAGTGCAGTGTGGATTAGGTGTCCTCATGTTCTGATTTCTGGTGAATATAGTGATTTCCCAGGCAGGATCTCATTTGAATCTCACGACTCTGTGAGGCGCATGTATTATAACCCCTGTTAAAGGGACAAGTAGCTGGAACCATGGGGAGGGCCAGGCGAGGTGCTCAGGTGCACACAGTTTGCGAGGGGCAGAAAACAACTTCAGGATCTCAGGGGCTGCTTCTGAAATCCAGGCTGAGTGGTGAGCTGTTCTGGGGGACTGTGGGCCACTGCGAGCAGGTGGGATCAGCTGGCCAGCAATCCAAGGCTTGCTGCCAGCCTCCCCAGAGCTTCCAGGCTTTGGAAGCATCCTAGAATTACCCAGGACGTAGCCTTGAGTCTTATCAGAAACGGATCTGGGACTCTGAGATGAGAAAAGAAAGCGTCAGGTTCACCACTGCCTCCCACGGACACTGATTCGCACAAAGGGGGTCAGGAGACCAATACGGGTAGATGAAAAGAAGAAAGCAGCTTTATCCTGAGGACAAGACTCCAAGTTGAAACTTTGCGTGGCCCCCCGGCGCCGGCAGTTCCCCTCATTCCACAGGGACAGCACTGACACCCGCTTGAGAGTAAGCCGAGGGCATTGGGGCCAGCCCTGGCTCTCCCCATGACTCCCAGCACACTGAGCTGGGGCTTGTCCATCTCTGCATTCGGGGGGAACCCAGCACAGGGCCAGATCCTCAGGGTGCTCTCAGAAGCGCTGCCCCTCACAAGAGCAGGAGGGCTCACTCCGCTGTCCTGCTCTCCCATTGCTCTGGTCCTCACTGTGCCTTAAGCAGAAGGTGACACGGTTGGCTGATGAATTACACGGAACTTAATGGAACCAAAATAATGTGTCTTGTTCTTACTACCAAAATTAGCCCTAATTTGTCTGGGGCATGTCTCTGGATGCCTCTATTTCTCTAGTTTTAAATGTGAGTAACGAGACCAATCTGTATAATAGGATTGCTGTTAGAACAAATGCAATAATAGAATTGATCCTCCCAGGTCTGCTGGTGAGGAAGGAGCTGAGGAAGACACTTCTCTCTCAGATCAAGAGCAGTGTTGAGTAGTGTAGGGTCTCAGCTCCGAGCCACCCAGGGCTGGCATGTTTCCGCAGACCCCTGACTCTTCTTTGGCATGTCTTCCTATCTTTGAAATGACAGCTGGATTTCAGGGAGTGGCAAATGACAGCCTTCTGGCCAAATGCTAGGCTTGCCTATTTTTGTAAATAAAGCTGCAAGGAACAGGGCCACCCCTCAGTCCATTACTCACTGAATGACCCCTGGCCACTTTCGGGGAGACAGGACAAAGCCAGCACTGGAAATGGATGTGGCTGCCCTGCCCTCGTGGGATTCCCCAGGACCCCCTACCACTGCTCAGGCCGGCCAGCACCACCCGCTGTCCTGTCCACCCCCCATCCTGGCACCGCCTTGTTGACTCCTCTTCCCAGCCTCCCTCTCCTCCTCCTGCCCCTCTTTCTCTCCTTCCCCTCTTGTTCTCCTTGAGCGTGCGCTCCTTGAGCATCCTGCTTTCCTTGAGATGCATCCATAGGGGAAGCTCGGCGTGAGGTTCAGGCGCCAGTGAAGCAATCCTGGCTCTTGAGGGATGGGAGTCCCCAGCGTGGTGGGCACACAGGCGTCCCACCACGTGGCAGTGCCCACAGGGCTGTCATACCTTGCCAGCTGGAAGCGCAGTGTGGTTCGTGGGTGGTACATCTCCAGGGCGGCGATGAGGTCAAAGGCCGATGGTGCTAGCATGGTGACGAGGGAGACCACCACGCTCACCTGCCAGGAGAGTGCGGACCAGCCATGAGTCCCCAGGTTCCCCGGCCCGGCCTCACCTACCTCACACTGGCCTCCTGGCCTTCCGCTTGGCCAGCGGGCACTCGGAGGTCTGTGTGCTTCCTACCTGGAGAACCTGCCCCCAAGTCCCTGCCGGTTAGCTGTTTCTGAGAGGTCATTGCCACTTTGTCGTGGGTTTACTCCTTTTAGGAACTTAATCTGAGATGCTCACACTTGTCTCTGGGGATTCATGAGCATTTCTGCCACGTTTCTCAACTGCCCTGCTGTTCTACTTACCTTGCGTGGCAGAAGGAGGTGACCCCAACCATTACAAATAGGAAAGGGGACGGGCTGACTGGTAATCGAATATTCCTTCTGTGCATGGAAGAGAAATTGTCTAGAGGATTGTGCCGGGCCTGCCTCCTGTCTGTACTTCTGGCAACCAAAAGAGGACATTTAGCTGGTAATAGGGAGGTGGGAGCTAAAGAGAGACATAATTTCTGAATATGCCCTTAAAACCTTAATCGATCTGCCAACACACAAGCACATATTTACACAACCTGTTTAATTGGCATGAAATAGAAGGAGAAAAGGTGACCGAACATTGTCTCAGGTTCTGAAAAATTACTGTATGTTGAGGATAAACTATATGCATCATATCACCTACACATTTTGCTTTATGAATCCCATAAATGAGGCTCATTTCCATAGCAGTGGTCAGAGAGATGACCCCCATGCTTTGTCTGCCTTTCAAATCGTTGCAGGAAAAGTGCACGTGACTTCCAGGGCAGCAGCAGTTTTATAGCAAATATTAAGAATTATAAGGGAATGGGCTGGGGGGCACCTGGCTGGCTCAGTCAGTGAGCATCTGTCCTAGGCTTGGGTCATGATCTCAGGGTCCTGGGATCGAGTCCTGCATTGGGCTCCCTACTCAGTGGGGAGTCTGTTTCTCCCTCTCCCTCTGCTGCTCCCCCTGCTTGTACTCTCTCTCTCTCTCTCTGTCAAATAAAAAAAAATAAATCTTAAAAAAAAAGAATTATAAGACTGCTTATAACTTTCCCTTAGCCATTTCCTGCTGTGAGGATATTCACATAAATGAAGGGAAAAGATCTTTTAGTGAACAAACATGGTTTGGGAAGCATTGTTTGTAATTTAGAAATACAGAAATGACCTCAGCGTGTAAGAATTGGCATACGGTCAACCGTGACATGTGCCGCAGAATATGATTCAGTCACTAAAGCCCGTGTGCGGGGGACGTCCACTCCTGGAAACGTGAGTGTGAAGAAACACCACGAACACCTGAGCACAGTCGGCAAGACCCAAAGGGAAACAGTAGGGTGAACGCTTGAAGAACATGTTGAATCAGAACCTTTCCTGATCGGGACCAATGAAACCATTCTATCAGGTCTCAGGGCATCACCACTCTGGCTCAAAGCCCTTGCAGTTGGTTCTCTAGGACAAGAGGACTAAGTTAGGGATGCCTGAGGGGCTCAGTTGGTTGAGCACCTGCCTTTGGCTCAGGTCATGATCTCAAGGTCCTGGGACTGAGTCTCACATCAGGCTCCCTGGTCAACGGAGAGTCTGCTTCTCCTTTTGCCCTTCCCCCTGCTTGTATGCTCTCTCTCTCTCTCTCTCTCAAATAAATAAATAAAATCTTAAAAAAAAAAAATGAAGAAGAAGACTAAGTTCTTCCAGGGAGACATTTTTAGCTAGCCTACCTAGGTAGGACACTACATGGGAAGGCTGCTCTTGCTTCCTTCTGGGAGGGCACGTGCAGATCACACGGCAGGTACCTCATTCTTTTCCCAGAGCGTCAGCTCCTTCTTCGACTGCTCCAGCTTCTGGGACCGGTCTACCACGAAGTAGATGAGATAGATGCTCCCAGCGAGCGAGAGAAGTACCAGGATGTTGGCAACAACCCTCAGGCAGATGGTCACTGCCCTGTGGGGAGAGGTGGTATGAGGACGCATCCTCCGGGCTGTGCTCAGGGTGCCCAGATGTACAGACACCAGACAACCACAGGACCCCTCTCCTGTCAAGTGTTCCTCTGTCCTGAAGAGTCAGCGCTCTTCCCTACCCACCCCGCCCTGAGTCCAAATTCCTCATTTCCTAAGGGATTCACAGTGACTTATAAATCCACCCAACTCCCATCAGTGGGACTGGAAACAAGCATCATGAAAGTGACGCTGTACAGAGATTTAAGAGGTAGGTGATTAGCTGTCTCTCCTAGAACATAAGCTGTCTTGATTTGCTCTTCTGTTGTATTCTCAGCTCCTAGAATACCTAGACCTAGATGAACAAACAAATAAAGAACAACCGAATGCCAGGAGGTGGAACAAGGGTTTGCTCCTACCTTCCTAATGCTGGGGAAAACTCACTGACTCCAACTGGCTTACTTTATGGCATCTGCTTCTGCCTTTGGTCTTAGCCTGGAATTCCTTGCAAGCAGAGCCTCAGGCACAGACTCATTTGCACAGAGTTTACTTGGGACGTGATGCCATAAGGTCTGGGGGGAAGACAGGAGGAGAGGCAGCCAGGACAAGGGATTGTGGTGGACTTGGCCACAGCTTGGGGCTGCTGCAGGGCCTGCAGAGGGGCAGATGAGCTGCACCTCAGAATGGCCCGCCCAGAGAGAAATAGAAAGCTTTTGTCATCACTCCTGTCCCTACTGGTCAAGGGTGGCTCCCCAAGCATGAACCCTCAGCAATGCCCCCAGCCTCTTGGATTCCCATGCCTGTGCCTTGACAGGGGTCTGGTGGGTGCCCTGGGGTGACAAGCAGCAGGTACCGACGAGGGGCACCAGGGGCCTATGCACCTGGCTGTGACACCTGCACATGGGCCGTTACACCTGAACACTGGCCGTGGCACTTGCACAGCCCTGCATGGCCTTGCCTGGCAGTGGGCACTAGAAGAAGAGGTGTGGCCAGGAGGCTCTGAAGTGTACACAGAGTGTACCATCCTGTCTGTAAAGCACAGTTCTGCCTCCTGGGTGACCTGGGGCTGGTCATGACCCCTTTTTCTACATGAGTCTTTTCTACATGAGTCTGTTCAAGGAGGAATCTCACTCCCAAATGAAATGATAGACATCACCTCATCTTTCTGTGGAGAACTTCAGATAAAGAATCTGAACCCTGGAGATGGAAAATCTGAGCGAGAGTGAGGCCCATAAATGCTTTTTGGCATCCACTCTCTCTTGTCCCCAGACCATGCTGACATCATTGGTAGGGCCAGGCAAGTCATGCATTATGGTCCCGCTGTCCCCACCAGCACCTGTTGATCCTCGTGCTGTTTGCACCAGAAAATGCACACGATGGGTGTGGGGTGAAGTCTCCAATCAAATGCTCATTTTCCCATTTCTCTACTCTCTTCCTTCCCTGTCCTGTGATAATACCCTGGATATCCCTGAATGCCTGGTACACATCCATTTACCTCAAGTTTTAGCAGAATGAGGAGGATTCAGGATTTGTCTGATTCAGGAAGAGAGGTGAGAGGCAAGTTATTCATGCTGTTGACATATTTGCTTATAATAATGCAGGATGGAAGTACCCATCTTTGAGCTGGAATGCTGCAGTTTTTAAATTTGAGGTAACACTGGAGTCACCTGCACATTTTGCTTTCCAAGGCCTGCTAACAATGTGGATTCTTGGCCCCCCCTCCAGAGGTTCTAATTCAGTGAGTCAGGGTGGGTGCTGAAGCGGGCTGCATGTTTTGTGCCCTGGGGTGACTTGACTGGGTGGGTTCTCTCTGCCCTCGGAGAAGCACCGATGGAGCTCCATCCTCATTTCATGGGGAAGAAGTGGAGGCCTGGTAAGTCCAGGGACCTTCCTGGGTTGTGGAAGCTAAGCTAATGACAAAGGGAGGGCTGGAGTCCCCTTGCTTGTCTCCCATGGACAGTCTTTCCTGCCACCGTGTCCTGCTTCCTCCCCTCCCCACATCCCCTGCATCCCCCCCATCAGGCTTTCTGCATTGTGGGAACTAGTCAAAAGGCGAAAGAACCAGTGAGGATAGCAGGGAGTGGACATGGCTGTCCCATGAGGACAGGTCATTGTCCCTTCCAGGGAACAGTGATTTCATGCCATTGGTTCTCTCACTGAAGGGCCTCACCTCCCCAAGGCAGCCCTCAAACCCTGGGGAAGTTCAGACCTGAGACATCCCCTTGGAAGGCTTGTCAACAAGAACTGGATACTACTCCCATCTTATGACCTTGGGGATCTCTTGCTAAACAAAATAATCTTTGCTTAATTTAGCAAACTAGAAATCAACGCTAAAAATACCTTTTATTGTCTAAGTGAAAGAAGTTGGTCAACTTCAGAAGTCTTACCCTCTCGCCCGATCTTACTTAGGAGGGAGGAACCACTCCTAAATATGGCTATCAAACCATTACAGGCTTGCCATGTATCATATTACTTAGAAGGATAGATTTTTAAGGAGAAAGATTTGCCTGACAATGTGTGGAAATAAGATATAGACAGTCTGGAAAGTTTTGTGCCAAATTAAAATAGCTTATCAATAAATGAAGAGTGGGGAGGGTCCATACGTACAGGTTTTTGCTTTTCTTCTTTTCCTGTTCTTCCAGGATGGCCTCCTTTTAAGAAAAGACACATCCAAATTAAAAGCTCAGCCTCACCATTAATCATAAATCTTTAGAAATATTTCATGCTAAGAAATTATTTATTCAGTATTTTTTAGCTACTCTGTGAGATTTTATTGACATCGATGCTTTGTACAATAATAAGTAGATGAAAAAGAAATCAGGGTTTGGGCAGAGGAGGTAGATGATGACATCGTTTACATAAGTTAAATTATCTAATTTTCTCAAAGGGGCAGCATTTAGCTGTTTGCACCAGTCAATAGACCCAAGTCCCCAAGTGAGTTTGATGACATCATCTTGTTACCACTAAAGCTTACATCCCTAACACATATTACTTGGCTCGCAAGTGCCCTGCACAAAGGTCGTGATCCACCATACAAATGATCAAAAACACACCAATTGACATTTTAGGGGGACGAAATGGAAAAATTAAGATAAAGACATTTTCATTGTCCCTTCCTGTGTGTGCTCCATGGGATCGTGGGGTGCGGTGCATGCCCTGCTGTCCTGTGGACAGCCCCTTCCCTGGAGCACTGGGAGGAGGCCTGGTGGCTCCCCGGTGAAGGTGTGACCCCCCACCCCGGGCCCCTGTGCCCCCCACTCACCCTGATGCTGTTCACGATGGCAGCCGTTTTGCTCTCCGCAGCCTCCGGGTTGCCAATGAGGTAATCCCAGGCACAGAAGACCCGCCAGCAGAAGGTGTAGTTCTCATTGGAGGCACTGGCCAGGCTGGTCCGGGAGTTCTTAGCCATCCTGCAGGAGAGGGGTGAGGGCTGCGCGTGAGAGGCAGGGGCCGGCTGGGTCCCGTCCACCCCAGGGCCGCTGCTGGTCCAAGAAGGGCCCTATATAGGTCAGGCCAGCACGGCACCTGCTGGCCTCGGCCCCGCTCTTGTGGCAACGGCACTGTCCGGGTGTGGGGTAAGCCCATCTGACAAGTGGCCTTGCCCCGCGGTGGCCAGGAGGTCACCGCAGGTGTGTGCACCTGGGGGGCCAGCCCCTCCCATCTCTGTGCAGTGTGACTGTGACATCCGACTCTCTTCAGAGCTGAACCAGCCTTCTTGGAGGCCCTGCCTTTGAGGGGGTAGCCTTTCGGGTCCCTTCAGCCCTCAATAAACCTTAGATGTTTCTGAATATCATCAAACAGTCACCATCCCTCCCCAGCGGAGAGTCCCGCATCCTTCAGACTGTTTCTCCAGCTACTCTCTCCCTCCATAGTTCTTTGTCCTGAGTTTTCCTCCATCTCTCCCATAAGCTGTGACATCTCGAAAAGGGCCTGTCTTCCAGGCGGGGTCTGGAAGCACACAGAAGTTAAGTGGGAAAGTTTCTTGTGAACCGAAGGCCCCCAGGTCACAGTGAACCTTCTCAGGCTTTTATTGTTTGGTGGTGATGATGATGCTCATGGTCTTTTTTCACCCCCCTCAGCACTTGTATCTGCCCTGGGCTATGATGCCCCACAGGGCAGGTGACAGGACACACCGGGGCACACAAGGCACACAGAAGTAGCAGGTGAACCAAGCAGAGAGGGGCTAGGTTCTCCGTGGCCTCAGGGCCCACACATCCATCCCCCCAATTAGCTAGCTCCCATGTAGAAGCACAGAACATGAAAGCTGCCAGGGAGCCTGGCCGTCCACCAAGCCCACCTGCACATTTTACAGATGGGGCCCAGAGAAGGGCCAGGAGGGGCCACAGGTCTCATGGTGGGGATGGTGAAGGACTTCTGACCCCCAGCACTTTGTTTTCCTTCCCCTGTGCCTCTGCTCGGTGATGAACTGGAGGTGCAAACTGCATCATGATGTAGATGAGCCTGGCCCCTGCAGGACTCGTAGCGAGGTCACTGGCAAAATGCAGCCAGAGGAGGATGTTTTGCTTTCTGCAACCTCTGGCCACATAGACCATGTTGTCCCTATCTCTGTGAGAGCAATGACTAAATTGTCTGAAGTTCCCTTAGCTGCTAAACCTATGTGATTCTTGTTTCTCCAGACCCAACACAGAGCCTGGCACAAAGCAGTAAATGTTGAGTAAGTGTTGGTTAAAATGCGCCTATCTCTTCTAGCCTTGGTCTCCTCATCTGCAAATTGGGCACAGTTATGCCTGAACTCTACAAGTTATGGAGCAGATTGAGATCATCCACATCATTCTTGGCATGCAGAGAAATTGAGCAGCCATACTTTTTCAAGAGGATGATGAAGCTGTAAGCAAACACGGCCATCCCCACCAGAAAATAGGCCAAGGGCAGCCGGTAGCCAGCTCTCCCAATCCTTCGCTCCCTGCCATAATAGCCGTAGAAGAGCACTGAGTACTGCAGGTAACCCTGTGAAGAGAGAACTCAGTGTCATTTCCAACCTAGGTTCCAGAACTGCCACCCAGTCAGCCCTCCTTCAAGATAGGAGTGCGGCCAAGACTCAGCCTCACCCCCAGGGACCAGACTGTGTCCAGGTCTTGAGCCGAAGCCACGTGCTCCTTGGGGATGGTCTTGCTGGCTGTGCTTCCAAAGGGCTGGCCTGCAATGAGCTGGTAGAGAAAACAGGATGTCCCATGATCCTCTGGGGGGTGGGGAGGGACCAGAAGAAGAGGGGTGGGTGGCCGATCCCCAGATCCCTCCCTATGGCCTGTGACGGTGCTGCAGTTACAAGATCTCTAGGGGCTGCGTTTCTGCTTGATTCTCACTGATGGAAAAGTAATCCGGGGTGGGCTGATGTTCTTTTTTCAATCAGCCTGCCTGGGTGCTCTCTTGCTGGGCTTCTACAAGTGGATTTTTGAGGTCACTGGGTTTCTGCATGGGAAACAGTCCCATTTACTTTGTGAGGATGAAGTTTAGTTGAGAAGCGGGTTTTATTTTATCACAGCACTGGTGAACTGGCTCATGGGCCAAATCCAGCCTGTTACCTCTTTTTGTATGACTCAAGAGCTAAGAATTGTTTTTTGTTTTTTTTTTTGTTTGTTTTGTTTTTAAGAATCGTTTCTGCACTTTTAAATGGCTGGGGAAAAAATCAAAAGAAGAATAATATATTGCAACACTTAAGAATGATATAAAAGTCAAACTTTAGTATTCGTAAATAAAATTTGATTGGAACATAGCCACCGTCATTAGTTTGTGTACCGTCTGTGGCTGCTTTCACACTGCATGGGGGGTGAGAGGGCTATGACAGGGATTGTGGGTCCCCAAAGCCTCAACTATTTACTACCCGGCCCTGCAAAGAAAAGGTTCACTTCATCCTCTTGATTATCCTTCCCATGAGGATAATGCAGGCAGTTGCTTATGAGACTCTCACATCTCTTGTTTCTAAGGCATGGCACTTCTGATTTTCCCTAAACTAGTTCTTACCTCTGGAATGACAATAAAAGCACCTGTCATAATCGTGAGCACAATATTAATTCCAAATAACCATCTCAAGAATATGAAGTAGGAAGCAACCCCAGATCCAAAGTGACCTAAAAAAAAAAAAGGCCAGAAAATAAGAATGGTAAAACACAGTATAAATAGGATGAACACTATAAACCCCTTACTGTGCAAAGTTCTCTGTACAGCAACACTGCAATGTTTTGTGTATCAGGACAAAGACGAAGAAGGCCATGATTATATCAGTTGGGGTGTCCCCCCAAAATAGTCATTTGTGTGGGTCAAGATGTTCATTAGTATTTCCAGTTATAAGCACAGAAAAAAAAACCCTAACTTAATAATTTCCCTTATGACATATTCATCTAAAATACTTGTCAAATTTGCAACATTTCACATATGTTCAGAAGAACTAGCATCTTCTAAGAATTTCATAGATGTATATTTTTATTTTGTATAGTTTTGAGAATTCCAAGGATTTGTATTAATTTCAGGGTATATAGCAATTTGCTAGGTGTTAACATTAGGGGAAACTAAGTGAATTACAAGAACTTTACAACTTTTCTATATATCTAAACTTTTCTATATATCTATATTATCCTAAAGCAAAAAGTATATTCAAAACTGAGCTTCTACTAAGAAACTAAGGGAGCATAGAAATTAGATGAGGAAGTGAATGATTTGTGCCATACTTAAAAAAAAAATCTCTTGAGTTTTTATTTCAAATATAGTTTGTGTTTGGCATAGTAAATAGGAAAACACAAAGCCATCACCAAGAAAACAAAAACATTACCTATTTTGAGATCATTAAATTAAACTACTAGAATGAGTTAGTTTCTAGTAAACTTTCAGTGTGTCCCCCATTATTATTCTATGTGTATAGTTTTTTTGTACAAAATTGGCATTTCTCTACAACATGAATCTTGAATTATTCATATATTATAAGCATTTTTTCATGTAAAAACTATTCTCCTATAAAAGAAATATTATTGTTTCATCAACTGAATTTTCCATCATCTGTTTAATCTATCTCCACCATTTAACACTTAAATTTCTGACTTTTCACCAGGTAGGTGATTCCTTAAGGTAAGTAAGCCTGCAATAAATAATTTCCCTCCAAGGGCAGGTTTTCTGGAAGCAGAGCCTGAGGAAGGGGTCCAGCTATTATGACATACTGAGGAAGCACTCTCTGCAGAAAGGGTGTGTGGGCATCAAGCTGAAGGGGGGCAAGGGAAGAACTAAGCAAGGAGGTGGTTTCCCTGGAGCCCAGCTTTACTCCATCCCATCCCAGGGGGACCCTGGAAGACAAATTGCACAACACAGTTGACCCACTTTGCACAAGGAGCAGGACTTGACTCCTCCTTCCTCAGGGACTGCTTCCCTCTGGGCCCTCCCTTGGGGCGTGGGGCAGGTGACCTGTGCCCAGTGGCTGGAACAGCACAGGCTTAGGGCGATGCTCCAGGGAACGGGCAGCTGTGAGTCACAGCATCAACACCCAGGGCAGCCGAGAAAAAAGCTGGACCAGCCAAGCAATCCGGGTGGGGTACCAACTTGGTAATCGTGCATCAATTTTGTTGTGGCTCTTGTTTCTCTGGTTGTTAGGGAATGGAAGAGTTTTATCAAAGAGCACAAACATTATGAAGGCTTTGGTTACAAATTTTAACTTTCCCTTAGAAACGCCTTTCCAATTTACATTCCCACCCACTGTGTAGGAAAACTCTAAATTCCATTTAAATGCTGAAAATTGTTTTTTCTCCATTTGTCTGCTTTTAGCTTTGTTTTATGTAAGTATAATTTCTTTTATAGGTAATTAAATACAGCGCTGTTTTCCTTGATGATTTCCTTCTTTACTTTCACAGACAGGTTTGCATTCACTGAGATCACATGCTCTGTATTTCCTTTAATTCTTTCATGGCTTCCTATCTCCTATTTAATGGCTCATGGAACCTTAAAGCGAAGGATCTAAGCATCCTCTTTAAAACAGTTGAATCAACAGTTCTAGTATCATCTATGGTGCTATGCTACAATTTCAACTGCTGTAGTGTTTATAAATGTATTTTAATGTTTTGGTTATGGAAGCTCAATTGCATTTTTCTTAAAGAAAAATTCTTTTTGATGAATCTTTTGGTTGTGTTTCTTTCATACAAGTTTTATGATCATTTTGTCGAGTACAAAAAAAGAAACAACAAACCACATTACATTGAGATTTCTACTAAAATTACATTAAACTTGTAAGCTGATTTAAGAAAATGCACATCTTCAAATATTAAATCATCCTATGTCTCTTCAGAAGACCTTTTAAACTTCCTGTGGCCTGATTTTATAGTTTTCTTCACTACAGATTCACTGTTAAGTTTATTCTTGGCGTTGTGTGCTGCGTGTTATGTGTGTACAATGAGTCTGCACGTTTGTGAACCTGTTGTGAACGTGACTTATTTATTTTTTAGAATATGCTTTCTGAATGGTTATAATCAGCTCTAAGAAAATGCAAGTTTCCGAGGTTTTGTTTGGCAACTGCTCCCATGACTCTCTTACTCTTCTGCGGTTTTTAAACCTGATCCTTTGGGGTCAGTGCTGGGTCTGACTCCCGAATGAAGTGCCAGAGTGGCAGAGCCGCAGCGACAGGGGGACCACAGATGTCTTCTATCCGCACCATCCCAAGTCCAGCCCCAGCCTGCACCATGCACACAGTGTGACTACCAGGGGACCCACAGCTCCTCCCTCCTCAGGCCTGGAGGTGGGCTGGCCACTTGTACCTTGTCCCTGCCCCACTCCTCCGAGTGCCCATACTTACTCTCGATTTTCTTGATCCTCATCTCCCAGGGAATGAAGATGACCATGAAGTTACAGGCCAGACGAGCAAACTTCCGCCAGAGCTGAAAAGGAGGGAGCAGAGTTTGAGAACTTTACAGTTGTCAAGATGGCAATGACTTTGTGATGCTACGGTCCTGAGGGGAGCACAGGCCCCCAGACACAGTGTCTAATACCTATAGCTATGATTTTTCAAGACTTTAGGCACAACCAGGACCAAAGCAGCCCCCCTTGTCTTCTCTGTACCCCTGCTTGGGGGAGGGCACCTGCCTCAGGCTCTGAGCTGTGGTGTCTGTCCTGAGGAGCCCATGCCCTTGGGGTCACACCTACCTTACTCTCCCCATTCCTGCTTTGGGGAACCAAAAACACTTAATCACTTGAGGAATTATGTCCAAATGCACCCAGTTGACCCCAGCCTGGGAGTGGGGCCCAGGTGACCACAGCTCCCTGGACTGAGGACCAGGGGCCAATAGGACACCCTGAACCCAAGCCCTGCCTGTTGTGTGCCTCCCGTCCTGCCCGGTGTCCTCCTTGTGCTTGTCTCCCACTCTCTCTCCTGGCCAAAGCTGCCAGCGGTGAGATCTGGAAATTTGTCTTGTGTGTTTAAAATGCAATTGCCAAGAGTTCAAAAATCTTCTTTTTGTTTCTTTTTCCTCCAAGGAGACTAAAGCACGATGTGCCCTGACGCTGGCTCTGCTCTCCACAGTATTGGCAGGCTGTTCATTTTAACATACAAACAATCTTGGTTTGTGTTGGAAGCAAATGATATCATTGCAGAAAGAAGGCTTGCAAATGTAATTACAACATTCTGAACTCTGAGACAGCACATGGTCCTGATGCAGACACGCATGATAATGTCCTCCGGGATGTGTCTGCTGAGGCCAGAACGGCTGCTTGTAAATGAAAATCTGTTTGAATTTTATCAGACGTTGCAATTGTCTGTCTTCTGTTCATGATTCCAGACCCAGCTCGAACCTAACCACGCCCATGATGAGTTCACGCAGCTTCTCCGAAGAGAGGAATAGATCCTTCTCTCTGTAAAGCTCCCAGCGATGGATATTCTTGTAATGTCGATTATATCCTGCTTCGTGTTGCCATTAGATTTCTCCCGTGGCGTATGTCCTTTAGCATGGAGAACACCAAAGCTTGTGCTCTTTCATCCCCTACAGCCTGCAGGGTGCAGGGTGCAGGGCCACGGTGCTCAAACACCCTTGGGAGCGGGTTTGGTGTTGGAAACCGGCTGAGTCTCTGGCCAGCTGTGAAGTCCTTAAGTGTAAGAGGCACTGGGAGGAGGGCCCCAGCCCTGAGTTCTAGCACCAGCTCAGTCGTGAGCCTACTACACACTCTTTGGAAAGGGATTTTCTTTCTTTGACATTCCATTTCCTTGTCTGTACGAGAAGCAGAATTCCATCAGTAGTATTTGGGGTTACTCGTTCAATTTAAATTTTGGTTGAATTTCAATGCACAGAACACTGTAAAGCAGAACGACTTTTGTAGGTAAGAGATGAAAAACCTCCTTCCCTGTCTCTGGTGCTCATGTGAGGAGTCAGGGGCCCCTGACTCAGCTTTAAGGGCACTGAAACCCCAGCACTCATTCTGCTAACACGAGTCTACACTAGCTTCCTAAGGGAGCTTCCTCGAGGTAAATGGGATTGAAAGATGTGATTTGTTGATAACCCAGATTCAGTAAAGCGGGGAAATAAACACCACGCTTCTCTGATAATTTGCACCAAATCTTCATGGAAAGCCCTGAAACTCTGAAATGATTTGAAATTTTAAGAGCAAAGCAAAAACAAAACAGCAAAACCAAAAACCAAACTTGGAAGAATTAGATCTTAATTATGGGCCTGAGTTATTTGGTACCAAAAATAAGAATAAGCTCATTCTTTCCTCTTTGGAATGGCCTGTAAGTTCGCCTGGAATAAAGGTGTTCTAACAGCACGTATTCTAGTTTATGACAGATGCATTCATTCTGAGCATGTACTGAGCACCCATGTGTCTTTCTAGTATTGTGGGTGCAAATGGACAAGACGTATAAGATGTTAGCTGGCGCAGAGCTTGAGTTTAGGTAGAGAGAAGGCAGCAACAGATGCATCAATGCCACAGGGGGACGTGGTCCATTAGGGCTGGATGAGAAAGCTTTTTTAAACAAGAGGATCAGGAAAGATTGATCTGGGAAGGTCATACATGAGCTGAAACTTGAATGAAAAGGAACTGATATTTCAAAAAATAATAAATCATTAGAGGAGCTATCTAGGAGGCCAGGGCAGCTCATTACATCTGTGAGTTAGCACGTGCTGGGCATTTTACAGCAGAGTATGGAAGAAGGGGAAGTGGGGTGAGATCTAATTGGTGGGTCATGGGAAGGAGAGAGATTTAATTCTAAGTATAATAAAAGCCTATCTATGTATCTATCTGTGTATCTATGTGTCTCGGTATCTATCAATCAATCAATCAATCAATCATCCATCATTATCTTAGTAAGGGTTGGCATCAGTAGTTTACTGTTTCAAGGATTGCCCTGGCTCCTGTGGGGAACACAGTAGATTACTGGGGGATGTTTGTAGAAGCAAGAGGACCTGCCAGGAGGCCAATCAGTCTATATACCATCATAGGCAGGCGACAACCATGCCACAAAGGCTCTCCAGAAGGGTGACCTCCTTTGCTAGTATCATGAGAGACACAAAGGTCATAGAATATTAGAACCAGAAGGAATCTTGAGAATCAAATGTAAAAACCAAAGCCAGAGTAGGGAAACAATAGCAGAGGGACCTGGGTGTCCTGATTCCCTCTGGAGTGACGTCTTGGGTCCTCATCTCACACTCACACCTCGCTTCCTTCAGAAATACAGACATGTGCTGGTGCTGAAGGAAGACTGTCTATAAGGAGCTGGAATCGAGTGGAGACCCACGTGAATGGAGGATGCTGGCTGGAAACAGGGGAGGGCTCCCCAGGATGCCTTGTGTTCTGAAGCAGTGATTCCCCGGACAGGACCAAGTGGCAGTCCTGTGAATGGGGACCAGGATCTTGGTGCTGGGAGTCACGAAGAATGGGTAGCTGTGTTACATAAAATTTACTATTTGGAAAACAGTTACCATCTTGGGCTTACAAACCCGGGACTACACACAGAGGGGCTGCAGGCAGTACGCCGGCTGGCTAGATACCTTCTATTTTCTCTACGCAGCAGCTAGAGCAGATGCTGGTCCCCAGTGGTTCAAATAAAAATTTCTGGCATCAAAATATTATTAATATTAAAAAAACAGAGGAATGCAGTTCTGAATATGGGGAGGGGAAGAACCAAAGTGTGAAGAAGACGTTTTGGGAGAAGAATTTTCTTTGGCATTTTACTGCGTGCCCAGAAGGCAGAAAAAGCCCAGTCTGGGCTATTTCATTACCTGAGGGCCTGAAACAAAGCACAGCCCATGGGTCAAACTGGACTGGTTTGAACCACTTTCTGTAGGGCCTGTGCTCCTACAAATGTTGCGCCTGCCTGGTGCCGGCTGAAAACCTCAGGGCAAGCTCTAGGTGAGGCTGAAAATTCAGATCCCCTTTCTCATTCTAAATACCCTGTTTTTAATAATTCAGTCCATTATCAGATTACACTTTTAATCCATATTGATCTTACCGTTACTAAAAGGTGCAGTACTTCTCACTCTTATATGTCACAGGTTGTCTGAACTCAAGGGAAGGGCCTCCTAGTATTTGCAAGTGTTTTCCCATAGCATTTCAGACTTTCTATTTAGGGAAGATAAGGAAGGAGCCCAGCAGCACATATGCTTATGATTAAAAAGATAATTTTGTTTTCTGTATGGATTCCATAAAGTCTATCACAGTGTGACAGGCATAAGAAGTCCTGGGTAATCTTGGTTGTGGGAATAGATTAGTCTTCAGGCAGTCTGTGGAGAGTAAGAGGACAGCCAAGGTAGACCCTAGGGACCCTTTGAGATTTTATGATTATGTAAAATTTATGGCCAGCCTTATTTATTTATTTATTTTAAAAATATTTTATTTATTTATTCATGAGAGACACAGAGAGAGAGAGGCAGAGACACAGGCAGGGGGAGAAGCAGGCTCCATGCAGGGAGCCCGTTGCAGGACTCGATCCCAGGACCCCGGGATCACGACCTGAGCTGAAGGCAGATGCTCAACCACTGAGCCACTCAGGTGCCTCAGAAACACATATATTCAAATAGAAAAGCTTAAGTAATATTATATTAAGCTATATATGTGTGTTTATATATATATATTAAACTATATATATGTGTTGATACCCTGGTATATATAAACATATCATTAAATATTTATGTGAATAGAGGCCGGCTTTAAACTTCATTAAGAATACCTTTTTTTTGTTTCAGAGAATCTAAAAGGAGTGCATCTGTCAGCTTTTGTCTGTTAAAGTACAACAAACTTTAAAAACTAAAAAAGGGATCCCTGGGTGGCGCAGCGGTTTAGCGCCTGCCTTTGGCCCAGGACGCGATCCTGGAGACCCGGGATCGAATCCCATATCGGGTTCCTGGTGCATGGAGACTGCTTCTCTCTCTGCCTATGTCTCCGCCTCTCTCTGTGTGACTATCATAAATAAATAAAAATTAAAAAAAAAAAAAACTTCCCTAAAAAAAAAAATAAATAAATAAATAAAAACTAAAAAAATACAATATCCAATATTGGCAAGAATATTATGAAAACAGTAAGCATCATGTATGGCAAGATAAACTATCAAGGGTTTTGAGAAATAATTTATTAATATTTATTAAGAACCAAAAAAAAGGATTATATTTTTTCTATGGTGATTATAGTTCTGGCATTTATCCTGGAAGAGGAATTTTAAAAGATAGGAAGAGGGGGCGCATGGGTGCTTAGTCAGTGAAACGTCTGGCCTCAGCTCAGGTCATAATCTCAGGGTCCTGGGTGCAAGCCCCATGTCTGGCTCCCTGCTCAGTGGGGAGCTGACTTCTCCCTTTCCCACTCCTCCTTCTTGTGTGCGCTCTCTCTCTCTCTCTCTCAAATAAATAAATAAAGCCTTAAAATTAAATTTTAAAAAGATAGGAAAAGGAATATGTGCAAAGATACACTTTGCAGGGTTATTAACAATAATGAAAAATTATAGGCAATTTAAATATTCACCAGGAGACTAACAACTAATTAAGTTAGCTTACAGTCATCTGTCAGGGGAAACACTATGTGTAAAAAATGCATAGCAACATGGAAAAATCCTTCTGTTACGTGTGAGGTTAAGTGAAAAAAAGAAGCAAGACAAAAATGTTTGTATACTATCATTGCTGTCAGTGAAAATTATATATTCAGTGACTGGAATGTGAGATTTTTAAAAAGATACTATTATGGGGGTTGACTTTTTGTCTTCTAAACATTTATGAAAATTATTGTGATGTCTCTCTAAATAGATAATTTCAATATATACTAAAGTTTAGCTTTAAGGAACTGAATGGGAAAAATAATAAACAAAAACCTTAGCACTGAATTATAAAAGGAGCATTGGAATGTATCTGTAACTTTATCACAAGACATACAGTGAATAAAAGCTACACATATGGGTGGGATTAAGTCAAGAAAGATGCTAGATCATTTTCTCAAGGGAAGATATCCTTTTTCGGATGAGTTGGGCTCCCCCAGAGTCATGTCGAGTTGGTAAGTGACAGCATCCAGGACTAAAATTCAGGTTCTGGGACTTTTGTCCCTGCCAGCTCAGAGCTGTAATAATTGATGTATAATGACAGATGCCATGGAGTGCAATTTCTCGGCCCCAAGACCAGCAGAAGGGGTGGGAGCACCTGTGCCCACATGCTCTCACCTCTGCACCTGCTGCTTGGTAGCCACGGGTCCGGGTCAGCCTCCCTTCAAACTTCAGCACGATCTCCTTCGCTCGCCTAAGAGAAGAAAAACACCATCGTCAGCACGATTTTGTCACACCCATCACCTTGGCAAAACATGTGGAACTGCAACAGGAGCTGGTGGTCAAAATGTGAGGGACAAGATGCTGTGGCATGGTGGGGCTATGCAAATATGCAAATCGTTCATCTCCTGACCTCAGGCAACCAGAAATCTCTTTTAAAAAATACTTTCTGAAAAAAAAATTTTAATGGATAAATTCTTAGAGAATGATAAATCAATGACAAAATGAGTAGCAATGAATTTCTTAAAGTCCTTCCCTGGTTGTTGTCTGGGAATCAATCCTGAGGGCGGGCGGCGGGGGGAATCCTGGCAGCGGGCGCGAGGGGGTCTCACCCCTCCCCTTGACCTCAGAGACCCTCATCTCTGGAAGTGAAAGTCAGACACAGCCTCAGAGAACCTGCCTCTAGAAAAGGATGGTGTCTGGTTTACGTGGTGTCTCCACAGCCACAGAGGAGAACCTGATGCAGCCCAAACGAACTGCTGACTTTGGTGAGCTGACCTGATGTCTCCACCTAAATGATTAATCCTTGGAATGCATTGAACTCACTGGGGTAGATGGTTACATCCACAGTCCTGTGAATAGCAGGATTAGACAATTACTGTTAGCACCAGGGGGACAGACAGCAGTCAAGGACCCTCAGAGGTGAATGTCACCTTCAAGGTGACCTCATCTGACACTGCACTGATGAGACCCTCGTTATCCATGGCCAGCCCCCCACCCCTTGATTCTGACCAGTGCTGAAGGGCTTGGTTCTTCAGAATCCTGCAATCTCGAGTGTGCCCTGGGAGCTGCTAGGGAGGTTTTGTGCGGACACCCCAGCAGCCTTTTAGCAACACCAGCGGGTTCTGAGTCTTTCCCTGAGATGCAGGAACTAGCTGACTCCCCTTTCCAACAAGTGAAACGTGAGCTAATCGGAGCACTTGCTGGGTTTTGCAGCTCTGTGCCCTTGTGGCCATCACCCCAGCTTCCCGGCCCCGCAGATGGCCTGGCTTCATTCCGGTCAGAACCACAAATGCAGGCAGGGGTGAGGCTTGATGCCTTACCCTGCATGGCATCTAAAAGACAAGAGGCTTATACAAGTGAAATCATTTATTTCATTTAATTATTCATAATTTTCTTTCTGCAAACATTTTCTGCACACTCACTTGGGTTAAGTGTAGTGGGATACAGAGATGCGTAAGACAGTTTTGCTGGAAGAGTCCCTAGCTAATAGGGCGAAGGAGCCCAGAGGTGCAGTAACTGGGAAGAGTTACTGTGGCAAGAGTATGAGAGAGGGTGAGCTAGGACCTGAGGTACCACGGAGGACCTAACGTAGGCCTCCTCATAGGGCACTGACCACTTGCTTCCCTGCCAGGGCAATGAGCCTGTGCCCTGTGCTCCCAGACAGGTGCCTACTGCTCCAGACTCAGCTGGGGCTCCTGGCTTCCCACACGGTTAGGCTTCAGTGGTCTCTGCTCTCCAGACGCCCCAGCAGGTCCAATTAGTGATGCATTGCTCCAGTAGCTTCTCAAGGTGACGAGGGAGGAGACGTGGGGAACAGGGGATGATGAATGGAAGTACTCAGAGGACAAACCGCCTCTGAGAGCCTGACTGCCAGCCCTGGGCAGCACCGGTGTGACCCTGTCAGTGTCTGGGCTGAGCCCCTGGCCAGGTATCAGCACAGATGGCCTGGTTTTGCCCTTTTGACAGAAAAGTTGTATTTGCTGTGCTCTGCCTGTAGGTTACAAAGGCTTAGCTTCTTACTAATAATTAGTGATCACTAATTACTAGTTAGTAATTACTAATTACTCCTATTAATCATTTATCATCAATCAGCAACATTTCCGCATGATTTTTTAAAAATCTAGCACATCACTTTTTTTTTTTTTTTTTTAAGCATAGATTACTCCAACTATTCCTTTGGCAGAGTTCTTCTCTGTTTCAATAGAATTTTGAAGTCAGGGTCAGAGGGCCTGGGTTTAAAGCACAGGTCCGGCCCTCAGAGGCTGTGTGTCCTGGGGTAAGCCACTTTACATCTCTGGGCATCAGTCTTCTGTCTTAAGTTGCTATCCTCACTCAAAGAAACAAACTTTGAGTTAAACTTAAACAAACTTAAGTTGCTATCCTCACTCAAAGAAACAGACGTGGTAGGAGCTGATAGCAGACATGGAGGATTAACCAGAAACTGCTGAGCCTGGAAGGGACAGGTGTCCTTAGCCATCTGCCGAGCCACCTGAGGACCAGCTGCGTCTTGGGCCAGACCGGAGGAGTATGCCTTCATGGAAAGCCAATGAAGCCGTGATTTGACAGGAGAGAAGTGGAAGCCTAATGGTAGACATGAGGAGGGAGGGCTGTGTGCTTGGTGTCTGGAAAGGGGCATGACCGAGGTTCTAATCCTGTCTACACAGGGTACCTGATGATTAGGGCTGCTGCTGCCTGTTTCTCCAGGAAGGTCCACTTGACAGGTCAGAGTGGCTCATTAAGACCGTTCAATTAAGTCCCTGTCCTGTGACCCCCAGCATCAGCATCATCAATCAGGACTCACTGTCAAGGTGTGACAACCACGTACCAGAGACTGTGTGAGGCGCTCACACGGCTCATCCCATTTAACCCTAGAACTATCACGGATCTCAAACTTCAGTATGCAAAAGAATCCACCTGAATGTGTGTTTAAAATACTGGGCCCCACTCCCATACTTTCTGATTTGGCAGGTCTGAGGGCAACCAGGGATTCTGAATCTTTAGCAAACACCCTGCTTGCTTCGTGGGGCACATTTTTGGAAGCAGTGTTGCAAGAGGCAGGTGCTATTCTTTTTTTTTTTTTAAGATTTTATTTGTTTATTCATGAGAGACACACAGAGAGAGGCAGAGACACAGGCAGAGGGAGAAGCCCAGTCCCTGTGGGGAGCCCGATGTGGGACTCTATCCCAGGACCCCGGGATCATGACCTGAGCCAAAGGCAGATGCTCAACCATTGAGCCACCCAGGCGGGAAGTTGCTATTTTTAATCATCATCTCTACTTTAAAGAGAAAGAAAGTGGTGGAAATTAAGAAAGCTGCCCAACATCACTGTAACTAATGATTGGGAGATAGTATTCAAATTCGGGCAACCTCTCTTCAACTCTTTAGCTGTTCACTATTATCCAAATGGATTCTCCAGTGACCCTAAGTATCGTAATCTGGTTTCCCATAGAATCTTGTCGTACCCCCACTACCGCCCCCACCCCCCGCCCTAGAGGGAATAGCGGCAAGCAGGGGGAATTACCATCTGTTTTCATTCCAGCTTATAGACTTGTCTGCAGTGAGTTTGGTTATTTGGTTATCTCTAGACACAATGCTAAAATCTAGTGTTTGAAAGGGAGGTAGAAAACCACCAACCCCTCACCAATGCACACCCCCAACCCAGACACACATACACTCTCACACTCACAGAGAAATTGCCACCTTGGGGTGCTTGTGACTTCTCCGAGTCAGATCAAGAGTGCCTGCCCACCACTCTCTCATGGGTCTTTGTGCTCATTTTCTTGGGCAGGACAGGGTGGTTTCATGGAAAGCATATTTGCAATAATCAGTAACGATTGTGGAAAGCCCTTACCTCAGTGCTCCCAGCTTTTGCCCCATGGTCCACGGTCTGCAGCGAATGTTTGCCATGAGATCCTTCTGGAACTGTATATTCTGGAAGATTTGTTCAGGATCATTGCTGTCCCCTGGCTCATCAGCATTAAAGCTGTCATCCAAGTTGCTGAATGGATCAGGGCATCAAGGAGGAAATCTGATTAGTAGAATTGCTTCCAGCAAAGATCTTGCCCCGGGCACGTTCAGCATCTCGCTGCCCCAGGGTCATCTGTATGAAGTTCGTATGTGTAGAGGGAGAGGGACCCGAGGAGGCAGAGAGAGAATTTGGCCATCTCGGGAGCCACTGAAGTGCATTCATTGGAGTCTGTCGTTTCAGTGGGCCGGTGAAAGACAATGGTTTCTCTGGATGACAGCTTTTATCAGAAGACGTCATAGAAGGAGACGAGAGGGAGCTTACGGACAATTCCTGAATGGCAGCATCTTTGGTGGCCAAGGAATTTCTATCTCAGGCTGACTGAAATAATCAGTTCATCTTAGAGACAGGGTTCCCCCTATTTCTCTAGCTCTGGAGGCAAAATAAAGGAAAACCAAACGCTGTCATCCAGAGACCCCTCCCTGCGTGTCCACTTCCATTCTTTGAAGCTGAGATAGTGCAGGCAGAAAGTTCTAGAAACTTCTAGAAACCAAGAATGTAGCCGAGCAGATTTACGTGGGCAATATTACAGGGGAAGAGTTATTGTGTAGGAGAACCATTTTCCCACATGGAGCAACATTTATTCCCAGTAGCAATTAATATGTTAATCCTAACACAACTTTTCAGGAGGAGGTAAGAGTATTCTGCTACTTGATCAATGATACACTTAAAAGTAAGAGAAAATAATTCCTCTGCTTTGCTCTAGTTCAGAGATGGTTTTTACTTACTCATAGGAGAATTGTCTCCAATTTCTCCAAATTAATGGAGGCTTTAATATACCTTTATAAATATTTAACAGATTGGAACAGAACCCCCTCACTTCTTCCTAGCCTGAAGCCTTTTCCAACAGACACCTTATTTATTATGACAGATGTATTATCTGCTCTCTCTTGACATCACCGATGGAGTCAACAGAGAGAAAACAGAACGTGTGCCTGTGGATTCAGGCAGGTTGGGGTACATTGGATCTGGCTCTCCCAGTCAATGAGCATGTAGAGCCATCTCCCCCTGTGCACATCGTCAAGGTGGCCAACCCAAAAGCCCGGATAAAGGGGTTGCTGAGTTCATTCTGAAAGAGAGGGGAGCGGGATGAGAACTTCGTCCTCAGGTCAGATACAGGCAAGGCTCAGGTGATTCGGGCTCCCTTCCTCAATACACCTGCCTCCTCTGCCCAGGCGGGGGGACAGGACTAACTCACCTGAGCAGCAGGGACTCCTGGTAGAAATAGTGCTGGCTGGTGTTTCTCCGGATGCTTCTGTAGCGCTGGGATGCCTTTGAGGGTTTCATGGGGGCTGACTGCTGCCAGGGACCCCTAGGGGCCGGCTGAGTCCCCAGAAGCCAGCAGCAGGGGTCTGCTCCAACCGAGGCTTCCGAAGGGGAGCTGCTAGTCGCTCTGCTCTCTGGTTCTCAGGAGCAAGAGTGCGCGTCTGCAGCTGGTACTTGGCGAGGAGGCCAGTTGTGCATATGTAATGCTAAGGTGGCTGCGGCAGCAGAGATTGGCTGGAGTCTGGGCAGACAAAGGCGGGAGGCTTGGCCAGCTGAGCTGGGGATCACTAGGTGCTGCCCAAATAATCACATCTGTGACCCCTTGTACCCAGGTGGGGCTCTGCGCTTTGCAAAGCGCTTTGCATCTATTCCCATGACAGGTGTTGAGAAAATAGGGAGAAGGCAAGGCATAACTTTTTTCCCCCTCATTTTTACCTTTCAAGAAAGAAGCTTAGAGTAAGAATCTTGTCTATGTTTGCACAGCAGAATCCAGGAGAGGTAGTCATAACATCTTACGTGCTTTTTATTTTTTCTCAGCTTTCTTTTTCTATTTGGAGAAAGGTCAATTGTCCAGAAATGTTGCACCACCAATATTACATACTCCCAACCTGGATCCACTTTGCTGCCCCCTCTGCTTTATCTCTATCTACTTACTTCTCCCCCAACACTATTTACAAGTACATTTCAGAAATAATGACATGTCTCCCCTAAATATTCCAGCATATTAATAATAATCAAGTTAACATTTCCTTTTTTTTTTTTAAGTTAACATTTCCTTGTATTTTATGTTTTGTTAGTGTGGCCACATCACCCAGCAGGATAATCCTACAAGGAGTGGGGTGAAGAGATTTTAAGAGGCCCCCTGGAATTTCATAATAAGAAAGTGAGGCTTGTAGACAGTCAATACTTACACAGATATTCTGGAAACAAATCACCTGCTGCTGTAAGGGTGCTCAGCGCAGGCCGTTCCCTGAGGCCACATCAGCAGCTGCCCCTCCTTCCTAGGCAGAACGGTACCCAGTGCCCTTGTCATCGGCATGTTCTCCTCTCTTAGCCTAATTCACTAGGATTCTCCACCAAAGAATTTCCCCAAACCCAGGACTTGCAGTTTGTACTCACTGAAGGTGAAGAAGTGAATGGGTAGGCACCACTCACCAGGGCGAAAGGAAATCCATCAGCAGCTCCAGGTGTGGGGCTGGGGCGAGGGGCTTCCTTCACTCATTTATTCATGTCTCCATTGGCTCGTTAGCAAATTGATTACCTGGCTCTTACAGTCTGGCCCACACTGGCAGGGCAAAGGCCAGCCAGAGTCCTAGCCCAGGGTCCTGGGGTTCAGGGCCTCTCCAGGTGTTTGGACCGAGAGCTCTGGGCAGGGGAAGGCAGCAGAGGCCAGTGCCAGAACTGGCCCCGGGGGGACTGTGAGACCAGATCACCTGTCTGCCAATTTGCCCGAGGCCATGTGGCCTTTATGCTGTGTCTAGTAACACTACATAAAATCTGTGTTTGTCAGATAGACAAAATAGTGCATATAATTAGATTATTTCTACCCTTGGCTTTTTTTTTTTTTTTTTGCATTCTTTTAGAGATCTTAACCTATAAGGATTATTTCTGAGCATTTCAAAGATTTTTTTCATCCTACTTTTCTGAAGGCCCCTCTATGTTAACATTTTGAACATTTTTGTCTCTTCTTTGCATATATATGTGTATATAGGTATATAAGAATATTTATGTATATATATTTCTGGATTTTTTTGAATATAAAAAGTAATAGGAAGTTTTGAGGTACTATGGGGATTTATTAAAACAAAATAGTGTAAACCAATGATTTGCTTTTCATATTTATTTAGATAATTCTGTTTAACAGTATGGGTAAGATAAAATGGATTAATCCGAAGATATTTAACTATTTTTAGTATCCAAATCATAAATTAACTGGGATAATTAAAAAGGAATAATTACTACTTTTGATATGAATCATTTATCCCAATTTTTTACCTAATTTTAAGGAAATGTTGATTTCTAAACATTTTTTATTATGAAAGTAATGTATCCCCCCAAAATAGAAAGAGTAAGAAAATTATAAATTTAAGAAACCTAAAACAGTATTGCTTAGTGATATTCCCAGTCAACATTTCCAGCTTTTTACCAAGTGTCTTTTTTTGTATTTATATATTTTCAATTTTACTCTATATATGTATCTTTCACCTTTCCATCAATTTTATACTTAAAGCAATTTCCATATTATTTTTCAAATTTTTTGTGACTATGTTTCATTAGTACTTAGTGGAATATTCTAACTAGAACATGCAATATTCAGATTTTGCCTCATTTCTCATCCATTGATGTTGTCTCTCCCTGTGCATTTTTTTGCCATCAATTATTTTGAGCCCCTTAGCATCATTTTTTTTAAAGATTTTATTTATTCATCCTTGAGAGACACAGAGAGAGAGGCAGGGACATAGGCAGACGGAGAAGCAGACTCCCTGTGGGGAGCCCAATGTGGGACTCAATCTCAGGACCCTGGGATCACGCCCTGAGCCAAAGGCAGACGCTCAACCACTGAACCTCCCAGGTGCCTCAGCATCAGTTCTTTAGAATTAGTTTTCCAGAAGTGACTGAGTCAAAGGGAATATCATTAAGAAATTCAATCATGTTGTCAAATGACAGTCACTGTCATGTATGTTGATTTAATGGTTTATTATTATTATTATTATTATTATTATTATTACTGGTAACATGACTTTTTAATACAGTCAGATTTTTCTGTGGTCACTTTGTGGTTTCATTGGTTGGATTTTTAAAAATTCCCTTTGCAGTCCTGCTGGCATCCATCCTGGCGATGAGTTCTAAGTGAGGCTGTCATTGTTGCCCCTTGCACTCAGCATTCAGGACCCTGATGCTCTTCCCCAACCCCCCCCCCCCCCCCCCCCCCCCCCCCCCCCCGGCCCCAGGCTCCTGGGTTCAGGCACAGGAACTGCGGACAGGGGATGCCATGTTCTGAATGCGAGGGGATCAATTACCCTGCATGCGTTGCACTTCCTCTGACAATTTGATTAGAGGCTTTAGGTGCTCTGGATGATGTTAAATCAGGCCAGGGTGTGTCTATAGACAAAATGACGAAAAGTCCCTCAAATGATCACCATCAGAACACTTGAAAAAAACAGAAAGGATCCAATGTCAAAATAAGCTAAAACCATTATTTCCTAGACCAACTGCTTACAGGATCTGTGGGGGGGAAAGGAAGATCTATTTGTAGAACATACAAATCCCTTTCATCGAAAAAAACAAAAACAAAAACAAAAAAACAAACCCAAGCCATTTTGTGATACATCCCAGGAGATCTTAACAGAAATCATCAGATGGCTTAGCTTACAGGAACAAAAACATTCATCATCTATGTCATCGATTAAATAATCCCCCGCCCCCACTAAATGAATTCTATTCTGAGACAGTAACACCCTTGAGCACATCTCAGAGTGTCATGTAGGAGTCCCCATTGCCAATGCTCCTCCTTTACGAGGGCATCAAATTTTTTTTTTTTTTTTAGATTTTACTAATTTGTTCCTGAGAAGCAGAGGGAGAAGCAGACTCCCTGCAGGGAGCCCGATGTGGGACTGGATCCCAGGACCCTGGGATCACACCCTGAGCCAAAGGCAGATGCTCAACCACTGAGCCACCCAGGTGCCCTTGGCATCAAGTTTTTATCTTTGCATTTTACAAGAGAGACTTTTCCATTTCTGAGACATTATGGACATGCCGGAGGATATTGTTTCAGTGACTCTAAATAAAGCCTTTTGTTTGAAGTTTAGAAATACATCTTGGGTCTGGAAAATGTTGTTCAGGGGAGGGACTCGGGAAAAGATTGTTTCCAGTTTTCTGAATAATAACTGAATTTGTTGAGACATGAGAGCGAATGTTGTTGTTGGTGGTGAATTCCTCATAAACTCATCAGCTGCAAACAAGTTTGAAACTGAGCAGACACCCTGAGATTTCCATCAGGGGTCACGTGATACTCTGTTACTCATTTAGCCGGTGAGAGGTTCCTAACAGGGGCGGCAGCAAGTGAAGACAGGCTGTCACCACCACATCCACGGAATCCCCACAGAACAGGAGCTGATCCCCAGATGGGTGGCAGTTAAGATACAAATTATAGAGCTGCCCTGTCCTGCTCTGCTGTCGTGCTTTCTCAAGGCAAGAAATTCTTTTTTAATGGAGGGCTGTATCTAAACACATGCCCCCTTCTTGGAAATGAAAAAGAGAATAGAACTTTCTGAAAAACTGGGATAATGACAAACAATTGAGTTCCTTGTCAAGCAACCACTTAATAGTTGGCTGTGATTTTTCTCTAATGATTTTTAGATTGTATGTCCCTGAACACTCGGGGACTGGTAGGAAGCACAGCCAGTGGTGTCTCTGGGGAGGGACAGTCTCCTGCCAGCATTGCCTCTCCATCCCGGCGGATGTGCGGTGGGGCAGACAGTGGACAGAAGCCCAAGGAGCCAAGCGCATGAGGCAGAGGAGGCTGGGGGCAAAATATCTTTATCACATGTGGACTTACCACCCAACCATGAGGTTTCTCAGGTTCCTGCCTCTGTCTAAGTGCAATATTTTAAAACCCCCTCTTAAGCAAATGATCTTCATTTTTTTCCCTTCAATTTCACTGACATCTTTTTTCATCCTGTTTTGATACGTGATTTCTTGTTTTATAATGACCTCTAAAAGTCCCCTTCTTGATGTGCAAAGCAATTTCACCCTTAGCATTGACTTAACTTTCCCTAAAGAAGACTTGAAAAAAAAATTTGAAAGCCCTTCTCCTCTCACTGTTTTTCTTTTCATTCTCTGTCTCCTTCTTTGTGGTTAAAGCATATTTATGTAGATCTACCTACATCTCTGGTGATTTTTAAGTGAAGAGCATTAATTTTGATGTGTGCCCAGAAATAGTAGACACCTGTGAATTCTATTATCATCTTAAATTCTGTGCAACGAACGTTGCAAGGGTCTTCGTTACAAATCAGGGATTTTACATTTTTGCACAAAAGCTAAAAAAAAAAAATGGCTTACCTATTACATTTTCTCTAAGAAAGATAGAATTTACCCCAACTTGTGTGAATAGTAAAGTCTGTGTGAATCTTCCGTGAATCTATCATTTGTTCAGTTTCTTCTAAGAATCTAACTCATTGATCCCAGAGTCCTGGAATCAAGCCCTGCATTCGGGCTCCCGGCTCAGTGGAGAACCTGCTTCTCCTTCTCCTTCCTGCTCCCCCTGCTCGTGCTCTCTTACTCTCTCTCAAATAAATAAATAAAATATTTTAAAAAAAAGGAATCTAACTCATCAACCAAGATTATTTGCAAGGACCTTGGGTTCGAATAGTCTTCATTAAACACAGCACCACTGCTGGCGGGCTGGGTTACCTTGGAGGAATCACGGACTGTCCTTGAGCCTTTACATCCCTACCTGTAGAGTGGAAGTAACCTTGAAAGGTTGTAGATGCTGTTGTGTAGGATGGACCTAGTACAGTGCCTGTAGTGCAGTAGGAGCCTCAAACTGGCAGGTATGTTTTATTGTTGTGTCTATAATCATATTATCATTGGGTTAAAAAAATGAAATGAAAACAGGACTGGAATGATTTGAGCTTAGTCATTTTATATGAGCAATTGTTATGACCATCATTATCCCTATCATCAGCCTTATTTTAACTTCAGCATGAAAGCTGATTAGAATGGTATTGAAACCATGTATTTCATGACAACAGACCTGATTCATGTACAGACTTTACAAAGAAAGTATATTGCAAAGCTATTTATTAATTACATGATAGATATGCTCTGTGTGTTCTTTAATATAGCTATAAATACAAATGAAACTTAAAAAAAAATGCCTTCCTCCTTCTAAAAAGCAGAGGCATCTTACAAATCAGCCTGAGCAGCGAGCGATTACCTATCCAGTATCTACGTAGGTGTCTGCATTCACTGCAGTAGGCTGTGGGTGAGGGCCCGAGACACAGGATTCCTCCCCAAAGCTCATGGGGAAGCAGGCTGACAGCTGAATGAGTCTGTACCATGTACCTGAACATGTGGTTCTAGCCTAACTGCAGGAAACTGAGAAATTTATTAAGCGATGTTTTTCCTGAGTTTAAAAAAGGGAGACAGATTATCACGAATTATGATAGGATCTTATTAAATTTCTATGCTGTTAATTTGGAATCTTTGTTAAGCTGACCTGGCCTACATGATGGAGAATATGTGCAATGAAATGCTGTCACTTGGAGAGTTTATGTGAGCTGCAGAGCCAGATGATACAGGCCTATCGCTGATTTAAGTTTATTATATTTCCATTCTGTGCACCTAGACTTAACTCCTAATGCCATAAGCTTGAATGTTTTTGGGATTCACTTTCAAGGTAACACTCAGGGAGAAGCAATAACCCCCAAGTGCTAGGAAATCATTTCGGTGGTTGCAAAACGGAGAGAGGAGGTTTGGGAGGACATGGGCTGGGAAGCAGCAGGGGCCGTTTGCCGAAGGGTGTCTATACAGCACACATTGAACCCAGGAAGACTAACAAAATCCAGGGCAGAGAGTCAAGTAGAGTGACTGAATGGCCCTGGTGAGACTGGTTGAGAGCGACCCACTCCAAAGAATGCTGCCGTGACCTGTGTCTGCGTGGTAGCAGGTGCAAACAGAGAGCCCCAGTGGGGCTGGCGGGGACCCTGTGAACGTCGCCTGCCTAGTGACTCCATCCAGGGAGGGCTGGCTGCTTTTCCTTGTTGGTTTAACCATACGATACACTATCCTGTAAACAAATTAATTTCCCCCGGGACTTTTGAAAGCATCCTAACTACATTATCATTTTTCTGCATAAAAGAAGCTTAGCAAGAGAACAATTATGGAATGGACTTCAAATGATCTCCAAATGGTCATAAAGTGGAGAAGGCCATCCACAGAGATGGGAGGAAAACACGAACAAAGTTTTGTTGGCTAAAATTGAGGATCGTTTATTCTCAAAGCTGTGTTGACCCTTTCCTGCTCTCTCTTCCAGCAGAAACCCTTTGGCGTCCTCATTTAAAATGTTTCTATTTTTCTCCTGTTGTCCATAGCCTTTCAGCTCTGTCCCCTCCAATCCAAATGTCAAAGCCAAAACAGAATTCCCAACTTGACCTGTTCTGGGATGAGCTGACATGGTGGGGCCAGAGAGAATGAGCCAATGTGCCAGAAAGATACAGAATGAATTAGGACATTCATCATTTAAGGCTGGCTTGTGCCTGTTCCTGTGCACTTCCTTGGGGGTGAGATGAAAAAAAAATACACTAACCTCTCCTTAATTAAAGCAATATGTTGTCTAGTAGGATGACAGGCAAACAAAGAAGGAGTTCTAGGGCAATGAAGTAATTGCTCTGCTATGTTGGGAGGATATATTCTTGTCTACTCAATTTGGGTCTTTGGCTCAGCTTAAGAACTCTACTGATCTAAGACAGATTAACAGGAGGAAAGCCTATACCTTTTATTGAATTTTTTTATATGTACATGAGAACCTTCACAGGAGAATGAACACCTAAAGAAGTGATCAGAGTAGAAAGCTTTTTTAAGTTAAAACAAAAAACAAAAAACAATAGAAATGCCTGGGTGGCTCAGTGGTTGAGCATCTGCTTTTGGCTCAGGTCATGATCCTGGGGTCCTGGGATCAAGTCCCATATCGGGCTCCCCTCAGGGATCCTGCTTCTTCCTCTGCATATGTCTCTCTATATGTCTCTCATGAATGAGTAAATAAAATATTTTAAAAAAACAATAAATTTATGTAGAATTGATAAGACAAAGGGATTTAGACTATGGGTAGTAAATGTGAAGAAGCAACAAGGTTTGTTATCTTACCTGTCGACAAAGGAAGCAGAGTGTCCCTCCTGCACCTACTGTTTCTCAAGTACCTGTAATTCATAATCATCAATATGCTAAAGTGGCCTATTTTGGAGTGACAGATTCTGGAACCTCTTTAGCTTAGCTAGATGCTTGGAGCTATAGAAGGGTAGAAGAGAGGAAAGGAGTATTGCCTTGTCTGGGCCCTGGAAAGTAAAGTCCTATTCTGAAGGCATAGTGGAGGCTGGGTGAGGGGCAAGGGTAGGTCATTCAAGACTGAAAACTCCTTTGGGGACAGGCAGGAGCAGCCAATCTCCTCTGGTCCCTCAGGCCCTGAACCACCTGCAGAGTATAGGTGAGGGAGTTGCCCAATATAGGGCCAGAGGAAAGGTCACAGGGATATGGATGTTTAGACCCTAGGCCCTAAGAAGACACAGATGCCTTGAACTGGAGTCCAAGGCGTAGGTTCTGGCAATCCAGGGAACCTAATATGCTCCTGGCCCAGTGTGTCCTTAGGAGCTGGGAGATGTGCTGGATGAAAGTCAAGTGAAGCTGGCAAGCCTTGATGTGAGCTCCACTCACTCATCAAGCACAGCCTCATCCATTCAATAATTCATCCAGTGAGCAGTACTTACTGATATCTATAATGTGCCAGCCCCTTCTCTGCCCCCCGGCTAGTCCCGGGGGACCTAGGGCGAATGGGATACCATCCCAGATAACTGGCATTAGGGTCTGGTGTCTGTTCTTCTGTGTCATAGCCCTGGTCAACTGTGACTCATGAGTCTGTGTTATCCTTCCACACTTCTGAGAAGATGTCCCTAGCCTCTTGTCATCCTCATTACAAGAAGCCTATATTTCTACTTTTCAGCCTGTCATTTAAGAACTTGTGACATCTGTCACCTTTGAGCCTCAACATTTATCTCCTCCATCTATGCAGTTGGACTGTCATTCCAAACCCCCGTCTTCTCTGCCCCCCCACCCCTCCCCCCCGGCCTGATCCTCCCATGAGAATGGTCTGTCCTCTTCTGCTTATGGGGTCTGGATCCCCTGTGCTTTCCTGGAGTCCCCTACAACCACAGATGGCCCTTCATTGTCCTCCTCTGGGAAAAAGGAGCTCTTCTCCTTATGTCTCCTCCCTTTCTTGCTCCCCCCTTCAACGACCCCGTTCCTCTCATGACTCCATCATGCCCCATCTCTCATGCTCCATCCATCCAGCTTAGCACCTCAGCCCATGAAGCACCCCCTTTCCCAGCCTTACCTACTAGAAGATTCCTGGAATCACAGGAACATTGCTCTAGACACAGGCTCCTTGATGAAGCATCTCTAGGTTTGTAATAATGGGGAGGGAAAAAGGAGGACAAAGTCATGGCCCCCTCCAGATATTGGGTTTGAAGTTGCAATGGAATGAGAAAATTCGAAGAATTCCAGTTCCCTTGATATTATTCAACATATGAGCACCTCTCCATTGATTATCAATGCCATCTCCCCTCTGGAAGCAGATATCTGGAAGTGAGATCATATTTAGTAAACACGCCCTTCCTTTTTCCCCTAGCTTCTCTGGTCAGCCCAGTAGGTACGGAAAGTCTTCTCGCCAGAAGAGGTCTCAGAGCTCTTTACTGCACTTATTCTAGGGGTATTTGATTATCATTAACATTTCCCTACACGACCAGGCGGCTCCTTCCTGAACACCTCAAGGGCTAAAAGATCATTTTCTCCTGAAGTAGTCCATTTATCTGTGGATTGCCTTGGCCATTAATGCTTTTTTATATGGATCTGAAATTATTGTTCTAAAGTTTCTACTCATGCATTTGATTTTTATTTTCTAGAGCCGGATAACTAATAAATGGGGATGGCAAAGTTACAGGACACAAGGTCATGATAAAAATTCAAAATTTTGTGTGTGTGTGTGTACTAGTAATGAATACTTGGAGTCTGAAATTAAAGAAACAGTGCCATTTACAATAACACCAAGTAAGGGAATATTTAGGTGTAAGTCTATAAAAATGTGTACATGATTTGTATGTGAAAAACTGTAAAACACTAATAAAAAGATTTAAATAAGTGGAGAGCTATTTCACATTCATAGATTGGAAGACTCAGTATTATGAAGATGTTGATTCTTATGAAATTGGCTTGCGAATTCAACATCTCAACTAAAATGTTAGCAAGCTATTCTGTATGTGTCAATACACTTATTCTAAAGTGTATATAGAAAGGCCCTGGACCTAGAATAACCAACATAACATCAAAGTACAAAATTGGAGGACTCCCATTACCCAATTTCAAGACTTAGTATACAGCTATAGTAATCAAGAGAGCATGGTGTTGGTGAAGGAACAGACATACAGATCAATGGGAAGCATCCAGAAATAGATCCACACAAATAGTCAACTGATATTTGACAAAAGAGCAGAGGTGATTCACCAGAGAAAAAACAGTGTTTTCAACAGGTGGTGCTGAAACAATTGGATATTCATACATAAAAAAATAAATGTAGAAGCACACCTTATACCATTCACAAGAGTTAATCAAAAGGGATTATAGATCCAACAGTGAAATGCAATCTGATGAAACTTCTGGAAGAAAACAAAGGAGAAAGTGTACACGATCTTGGGTTTGGTTATGAGTTTTTAGATATAACACTGAAGTATGATCCATGAATAGAGACACTTGATCAGTTAGGCTTTATTAAAGCCTAACTGCTTTATTAAAATCAAAACTCTGCTCTGGGAAAGACACCTGTAAGAGAAGGAAAAGACAAGCCACAGATGGGAGACCACACTTGTAAAACATATGTGGTAAAGAAACTGTGTCCAAAATACACAAAAAGCTATTTAAAAAATCAATAATAGGGATCCCTGGGTGGCGCAGTGGTTTGGCGCCTGCCTTTGGCCCAGGGCGCGATCCTGGAGACCCGGGATCGAATCCCACATCGGGCTCCCGGTGCATGGAGCCTGCTTCTCCCTCTGCCTGTGTCTCTGCCTCTCTCTCTCTCTCTCTCTCTCTCTGTGACTATCATAAATAAATAAAAATTAAAAAAAAATCAATAATAATAATATAAACAACCCATTTAAAAATAGATAAAAGATCTGAATAGACTTCTCACTGAAGAAGATACTCAGAAGGTTTATACAAATAAGTAAGCATATGAAAAACTGCTCAACATCATTCATCATTAGGGAAATGCATATTAAAGCAATGATGAAATAGCATTAAATCACTAGATGTAGTGGTTAGCCATTTTAGAATGGCTAAAATCCAAAAAACTGACAGTATCAGTTGCTGGTGAGGATGTGGAGCAACAGAAATGCTCATTCATTGGTGGTCAGAATGCACAATGGTGCAGCCCCTTTGGAAGACGGGTTAGCAGTTTCCTAAAAAAGTAGATGAGGTCTTACTCTGAATCATACCTTACCACCATACAGAATGAGTCCTATAGTCTTTGCCCCTAAACTCATTACCCCAGTGTAATTGTGAGAAAACACTAAACAAATCCCAGCTGAGGGGCATCCTAAAATATACCTAACCCGAACTCTCCTCGAAACTGTCAAAGTCTTAAATAGCAAGGAACGTCTGAAAAATGATCACAACTAAGAGGAGTCCAAAAAGAAATAACGAGTTAAATGTGATGTGGGATCCTGGATGAGATCCTTGAACAGAAAGAAGAAGGTCATTAAGTAAAAACCAAGAAGGTCTGAATACATTATGGACTTTAATTAGTAACAGTGTATCAGTATTGATTCATTAATTGTGACAGATGGACCTGACTGATGTAAGATATTAGTGACAGGGGAAACCGGGTGTGGGATATATGAGAGCTCTGCGTGTTACCGGCACAACTTTTCTATCAATCTAAAAGTATTCTAAAATGAAAGTTTTTTTTTTTAATAGTAGTGTCAAGTGCAGAAAAAACAAGCTGTAAGCTGCTTTTCCAAATGTCTCCTGCTTTTACTTTTCTGACATTTCTTTGGCTCAAACTACATGTATATGTTAGAGATATAGAATAACTAAAACAAAAGCTAGCATTTATTGAGTATCTCCTATGTCATTAGGTGAGGAGTCTATTCAGATCTTTTACCTGTTTACCTATTTTTTAATTGGGTTGTTTGTACCTCTTATATACATCTATTAACTATACTAGTGTATCTCCATTATGATCCTGATAATAGCGATGGTTATGAGACAAGAAGAAAGGGACAATCAGGTTCACTCATATCTGGTTTTCCTGTTTTTCCTGAATACATGGGAAAACCATTTTCCAGCATCTTTGCAATTAGGCCACATCCTGTGCCTGGTTCTAGTGACATGTGAGCCAAAGTAAAATGTGTCATGTGCAAAGCATGATGTGTAACAGCTGGTGAGACCTATCCACCTGTCTTGTCCCCTTGGTGGTGACCATTGAGGTCATAGGTTGAGATGGATGTCCGCATGGAGGAGAACGTGGAACCACGTAGTGCCTGATGCGAGCCAGATATGAATCTTGATTGTGTTGAACATAACCTCTTCAATGTTGACTCCTGTGACGCTGAGACGTAATGTATAATATATACCGTGTAGTGACAGTGTGATCATGCAGTCTTTATGGATAGCATTGATGGTCTCGGTTTTGTAATAACATCTCCTGAAGAATATTGGCTCAAGGAATGACAAATCATGGAGAGTATCACAGCTTCATTTCACACCTTTTTGGAAGTCCTTGAAGTGGACATTTCTGTTTCCTTTTAATCCCAGTAGCCAGCCGAGACCTTCCACAGCCATTCTCATATATCCTGACCTCTGTTCTTTCCTGCTGCTTAATGATCTTCCTATAAATTGTATAGGAAATGGAGCAAATGCAGTTACAGTGTCTGCCAGCTCTGATGCAGATAAATAGATGGAAGTCTAGCCAAGTGTCTCCCTAGGGCAGCCCTCAGCTTTCAGCCTGGGTCTCACTGAGAACATAATCACAGCAAGGCCTTGCTCTGATGATAGCACCAGCTCCTGGAGTACAGGGCAACAAAGATATTTCAAATGGACATAACTAGTCAACACAAACCAAACTGCTTCTGGGGCAGAGCTTTTATAAATTTATATTAGAATTCTGATTTGCCAGTGAATAATCCATTGGATCTGCAGGCCTCATCCAAACTCTCAATGTAACCTCCCTCATCTCTGTGTCCCAGGAGGCCTCGTCTCCAGCTGGGACCCAGGTCCCTTTGGACGGTGGAGTCATGACCAGGCATATTGGGAGGGCTAGTTACATGGGCCAGTCAGAGATTTATCTACATGAGAAACGAAATGCTTACATGGTTCGGAGCAGGGAGCTGGGCCTTCAGAACATCATCTCCGAGATATTCTTTAATTCCACAGCTTGTAAAAGTTAACCGTCTCAAGGAGAAGAGTTGACATAAAGAGTAAGTGAATGAACTCCTTTGTTCTTTGTTCTTTTTTTTTTTATTCATGATAGACATAGAGAGAAAGAAAGAGAGAGAGAGAGAGAGAGAGAGAGAGAGAGAGGCAGAGACACAGGCAGAGGGAGACGCAGGCTCCATGCAGGGAGCTCGATGCAGGACTTGATCCCGGAACCCCAGGACCGCGCCCTGGGCCAAAGGCAGGCGCCAAACCGCTGAGCCACCTAAGGATCCCCAACTCCTTTGTTCTTATGGTTTTTGCTTGATGATAATATGAGAATACAAGCAATTTCCTTCTTTGACCTAGCTCACAACAAAATGCAGATGGAGAAAGTATCCTCCCCATGGTCTTCAGTCTTGACCCAACAAGAATAGAAACAGGAACTTTCCTGCCCAGGCTGGGTAGATGCTAAATGTTCTCACCTGTGTTTGGGCATCAGGGTCAGCGCTTGGGGACTGAGGTATACTGCCTGCAAAGCTAAGTGTGCACTCTAGAGATCTGAGTGCCAGGAGGCCGCCAGGAAGATGGTAGGTGACAGCTTTTGAAAAAGTCCAAGGATTCCAATTCCTTAAACCAAAAGGCAGGATCTTCTCCACTGTTCTTTTTCTTTAGATTTTATTTATTTATTCTTGAGAGACACAGAGAGAGAAGCAGAAACACAGGCAGAGGGAGAAGCAGACTCTCTGCAGGACTCCAGGATCATGACCTGAGCTGAAGGTAGATGTTCAACCACTGAGACACCAGGCACCCCTTCCCCATTGTTCTTTCACACTTTGAGACTTTGTTGTGCATGATGGCCCATCCTCCTACCCCATTCCTGGGCCCTTGGATGACCATACCCTTTGCTTTACCAACCTTCACTCTCCCGCTAGCTGTGATCTGACTTTGCAAAGTGGCACCTCCCATAACCAGTTAGTGTCACCCTCCTTGTTACTTTAATTGGTGTGTAATAAAGAATATGGCTGACCTTTGTGCCCTGTTCCTGGGAGGTAACCTCCAGACCTTTGAATTCCCTGAATGATAGGAGTGTCTTTGTTATTCATGATGCCCCGCCCCCGCCCCCCCCCCAACCACCACCACCTTGGATAGTTGATTCTAAGCAGATGACTCAAGATGGGGGCTGGTCCTGCCTGAAAAACCAGCCATAGCATTACAAGGCTGGGGCTTTAAGCCAGGGAAGGGAGAAAGGTGGAAGCGGGGTTCAACCACCTGGCTAATGATTCAATCAATCACACCTACATAATGAAACTTCAATAAAAACTCTGGACACCAAAGCTGGAGTGAGCTTTCCTGGTTCATAATACTCTGCATAATGTCACACATCCTGATTCCTGGGGGAGAGGATCGTTCTGCTGGGGCCCTCCAAGGGCTCACTCTACGTGTCTCTCTATGCCTTTGACTGGTTCTGATTTGAATCGTTTTGCTGTAATAAAACTGCAGTTGTAAGGATGGTGGTTTCCTGAGTTCTGTGAGATATTCTAGTGGCCAGGGTGATCCCTTCAATTTGTAGCCAGCTAACTTTTCTTCAAGACTCTGCCCTTCTGTAGGAGCCCAGGGCCCCATCCTGAGTGTCTGGCACAGCTGAAATGTGTTCTGAATCCGGAGTGGGGTGCTGTCCACATGGAGTGGCTCACATGGAGGCCAGAGCAAGTTCTCACAGCACAGATCCATGTTAGTATCCTCGAACAACTGAAAGGCAGTGGGGACTTTTTTGTTTCTTTCCTTATGGCAAAAAGAAAGACAACTGAACTCTTAAATATGATAACTCATGAAGCCTGCTCCCTCTGTTGAGGGAGGTCTTTTCCTACCCTTTCTTGCTCACCTTGTTCCATCCTTCTCTGGCTGTCCCCCAGCTCCTGGTACCTTAAGGCAGGAAATATCAAGGCTTCTTATCTTACCCAAGTGATGAAATGATGTAATCCCAAAGTGCGCGTGCCTGTGTGTGTGCATGCATGTGTGTGAATGCGTGCATGCATGTGCGTGCGTGGGTGCATGACTCAAGCGTGGTCACAGCACAGAGACAACTCATACTATCTTGAACTCAAAGAGGTTTGCCTCAGGATACCGAATCTAGAATTTTCCCCTCCACATTTTCAAGCCCTGCCTGGGAAGGATCTTTCATCCTAATAAACAATTGATTCTAGGCCTTGCCCTACTCAGGGATGTGCGAAGGGAGGAGTGATACCTATACTTGATGGTGTAAGGGATCTCATCCTGGACACACTCCCTTCAGGACCAGAAGGGATGAATATGATCCCACCCTTTCCTTGCACACTGGCCCTCCCACTCAGCCTTCCCGGAGTCTTTGAACCATTCCCGGAGTCTCCCATTCCCGGAGTCTTTGAACCGCCTTGTGGGAGACTGAAAGGCGCTGTCAACCTCATCCCATCAGGAACTACTCAGAATTCCTGCAAATCCAGGCTAAGCTCCCAAGGGAGGCTAGTCCTGCCCTGTCCTCTGCTCTGAGGCCCTCCGCATGAGCAGCTCACCTCATAGCTGCTCTTTCTTCAAACTCAGTCGAAGAATGGCTCCCTCCTGTCTGTTCACAACCGATTCTGTGAACTCTTTGTGACTCAGGTCTTCCTTCTTGAAGATAGGGCCAGAGGTTGGGCTAGAAATTAATTAAGGTATTCCATCCTGAAATGCTCCCTACAGAAATTCCAAGATCAGGATGAAGTCTCCATCTTGTGGCTGAATTCAATTCTGCAATTAACTCTTCACATCCAGCAACCCTAGAGTCTACTTAGAGGAGCAGCTCAGCATAAACACACTTTCTTCACTAAGATCCAGGTTTGTTTTATTCATGGCCGTTGGAAGGGGATCTCAAGTTGTACAATGAACTGTGCAAAGGTATTTATTTGTTCCTTTATCGAAGAGAGGGCCCGCTGCGGCTAGGAAGTGAAAGTCTGTTGGTGAGCAAGGCACAGTCTCTACCTGTGCTAAGCTCACAGTCCAGTGGGGCAGGCAGGTGGACAGGTGGGTAGCAGCGAGAAATACTTATGGAGGTCTGTGTGCTGTGGGATCCCGGGGAAGAGCCAGGGAGTCAGGTGGGCGTTTGAGAGCAGAGGGATCTGAGCTGACACCCGAAGCAGGTGCAGAAGCTGACCTGGGGAAGGTGAAGGGAAGTGCATTGGGGGCAGAGAAGAGAATGACAGATCCTTAAATATCAGGAAAAAGTGTGTATAGAATTTGAAAAGGAGCAAATCTTACACTACAATGGAAGTTACTGCCAGATGCTCAGATTTTGTCCTGACGTCACCTGAAGCATGTGAGCAACGTGTGCTTTGAGAGAACATGCTGGGGTTGTGGGAAATGGACCAGAAGGGCATGGCTAGAGGGTGACAGTGGCCCTCTGAAGAAAGGACTGGAGAGTAAAAAAAAAGTGGGCAGAGGGGAGTTAGGTCCAGGATGTGACCGAGTCCCAGATGTTCTCATCATAACGGTAAATTTCATGAAGTCATTGGAATTGTGATGGTCTAAGGGACCAGAAGTTTGGGGTAATGAGTGGGTGGCTAACAACCAGAGTTGCATTAGTTTCCTAGTTCTGTGTCACAAAGGACGATAATCTCACTCCCACTTGTCACTTCACTGTGTGGGCAGAAGTCCAGGGGGCTCACAATGCTGAAATCAAGTGTCAGCTGGGCTGTGTGGATTTTGGGGTCCTATTTATTTATCTTTTTAAATGATTTTTCTTGGGGTCCTTTATTAAAGCTCTCATGTTTTCTTTCAGAATCTAGTTCTTTGCGTTGTAGGGCAGAGGGGCTCAGCTCCTAGAGTCCATGTCCAATCTCCATGCCATGTGGCCCCCTCCTTGACAGTGTCTTTGAGGTCAGTGGGAGAACCTCTCCCTCTGTCAGCTGGGATGGAGACTTACACAGCGTAAGGTGATCAGGGATGTGACACCTTCTCATCGTTGACACAACATACTCTGTCCACACTCAGGGCAAGGGTCATAGAGCCATGTGCATTAGCTGGCAGGATCCTTGGGGATCACCACCTTGAGTTCTGCTCACCACAGAGGTCTTCAAGGGAAGAAGGGTGGTGAGGAAGGGCCAGAGCCGAGATCTGAGAAAAGGAGGCAGTCACATGGCTCTCAGGACCCTCTGGGGGAAACCAGCCTCACTGTGCTAAGGGCTGTGCTCCACCACCACGGGGCAGCTTGTCCAATGACTGCTTTACTTCTCAGGGAAGTGAGCAAGATGGTTGAAAGCTCTCTGCTTTTTCTTTTTTTTTTTTCTAAGATTTTATTTATTTATTTGAGAGAGAAAGAAAGAGAGTGAGAGAGACCGAGAGTACGAACAAGGAAGAGCAAAGGGAGAGGGAGAAGCAGACTCCTCACTGAGCAGGGAGCCTGAAGTGGGGCTGGATCCCAGGACCCTGAGATCATGACCTGAGCCAAAACCAAGAGCCTGATGCTTAGCTGACTGAGCCACCCAGGGGCCCCTGAAAGCTCTTCTGTTTTAGGTGCTCTTGGATATTGTGGCGCTGGAATCACAGAAGTCCCTAAACTGCTCTGTTCTGTCCCCACTTCCCAGCTGTTTGCATCAGTTCCTCTGCTATTCTGGGTGACCTTTCCTCTCAGCTCGGATCTGCTCTCTGACACCTCCTCCCACTTCTCTTTCCAAACAGAAAATAGTTTCCTAAGTAACTACTTGGGTTTTAACTCAAACATTTTCTGCACCCAAATGTGAAATGAAGCCACATTCATGAAATTTCTAGCATCAAGAGCTGGTATAACATTTTAGGGCTTGGAGTCTCTGAAATGAAGGACTCAAGGTCTTTCTGCTTTTTCTTCTCCGTTTATAGCCAGGACTCATGCTCTCCTGCAGGAACAGCTCCTGGAGACGGGAAATATGAAGACCTAGAGCACTCAGCCAGCTCACGAAATCTACCCTGTTACTCTTTGACTTTGAACTCAGACCCCTAAAACTGAGCTCCTGTTTGCTTCTTGTGAACCAGCCCTGTCTACCCACACACATGCATTGTCACACCTCCATGGAGGCCGCCCACACCTCTGTCTGCACCATCACTTCCTTCCTTGGGCTCTGTTTGCTGCAACACAGGTCTTGCTGCTCCTGAAAAAGAACCCCGTCCCTGCTGTCCCAGCCCCAGACTGGGTCCCAGCAGCCTGCTGGTCTCCTCTGAGGTTAGGCTGTGTGCCTGGTGGAGGGAGCTGCTCTTGGGCATGGGAACCCCTCTCTCAGCAGATACTCCTAGCATTGGTGCTAAAGGCTAATAAGTCCAGCGACATCTGAGAGAAATGTACTAGATTAGGGCTTCCTAAATGTACATAGTGTTTTATTAGGGATCGTTGGTGTGCAAGGGGAAGTATTGTAGTACATACGGGAGATTGACAAATCCATTAGCATGGAGAAGGATGTGAGCAGGTTCTATAGTAAAGAAGTCTCTACATTAGTTAATCCAATATCTTCTGAACTCTTCAGGGCAATTATTTTGAGTAACCCTTTGTGCTGTGAAGTAGTTGTCTCTAAAATGCAGTATGGGAAATACTCTTTTGCACAAATGAATAATTTTTTTTTAAGCCAGACTCCTCTCCCTCCCCTAGAAATGTCATTAATGTGGTGTAAAGGCTCTCTTTGGAAATAACTCCCATGAAACAAGGAAATAAAGGGAAGTTTACTGGATCTGCCATCAGTGAATCTAGGAAGCAGCTGAGACTAGGATCACACATACAGGAGAAATAGAAGGAACAGAGGGTGTTGTGAGACAGCGTGGTGACAGTAGACCTCAGAAAGTAGCAGCAAGACTCCCTTCTGGGAGCCTGTGGTGTCCCCTGAAGGACGAACACACACCTCACATGCAGGATGCAGGACGGCAGCAAGCAGAGCTAGGGGCAGGAGCTATCCCTGCCCTCACTTACTGTAAAGAAGCAGAGGGATTTGGGGATTCAGGGAAGCACGTGAGGGAGCCTTGGATGCAGGATGTAGCCATGTCCCAGTGCAGCAGAGCAGGCGAGAAGAGTAACAAGCCTTCAATAAACAAAAGAGCTTGTCTTAAAAAAAAAGGAATGACTTTTTTTTGTTTAAAGATTTTATTTATTTATTCATGAGACACACACACACACAGAGAGAGAGAGAGAGAGAGGCAGAGACACAGGCAGAGGGAGAAGCAGGCCCCATGCAGGAAGCCCGATGTGGGACTCGATCCTTGGACTCCGGGATCACACCCTGCTGAAGGCAGAGCTAAACCACTGAGCCACCTGGGCTTCCCATGACTTTTTAAAAAAGATTTATTTATCGGGGATCTCTGGGTGGCTCAGTGGTTTAGCGCCGCTCTCAGCCCAGGTTGTGATCCTGGGGTCCCGGGATCAAGTCCCATGTCAGGCTCCCTGCATGGAGCCTGCTTCTCCCTCTGCTTGTGTCTATGCCTCTCTCTCTCAGTCTGAGTCTCTCATGGATAAATAACTAAAATCTTAAAAAAAATTATTTATTTATCCATGAGAGACTCAGACTGAGAGAGAGAGAGAGAGAGGCATAGACACAGGCAGAGGGAGAAGCAGGATCCTCACAGGGAGCCCAATGTGGGACTCGATCACAGATCCTGGGATCACGACCTGGGCTGAAGGCAGGCACCCAACCGCTGAGCTACCCAGGCATCCCCAAAGAAAGAATGACTTTATGATGAAGAGAGAATGAACTGGTAGAGCATTCATATGAAGAAAACTATGGAAGAAAGTAGGGGTGAGCTATGAAGAGGTGGAGAGAACCTACTATGACAATGTTGATGCCAAGGAGAGGAAAGCTGGCCTGATGATTTGCTAAGGTTTGTTTTTAAAGCCGTGGTGAGCATGAGGAAAAGTACAGAGCACAAATACAGACACACAGGGAAGAGATGGAGAGATGGCAGGAAAGGAAGCCCAAGGGCCAGAAGTCACAGGGAGGAGGACATGATGGGGAAAAACAGGCATTGAGCAAAACATGAGAAAGGGACACAGAGAGTGGACACACAGAACTGAGGTGTAAAGGGCTGGGGAGAAGATGAGAGACGGGAAGCAGAGGTAGAGGATCCAACACATGCTCCGTTAGGTGATCGCCTGTGAGGAAACAAAACCAATGGAACAGAAATGGTGTTTAAAGTTGTAACTGAAGAAAGCATTCCTGAGATTAAAGAATACTTGGTTTACACACTGTAAAGACACCTCACGTAGCAGGGAAAAATGACCTAAGGCCAACAACACAAGGACATAGCTGAATAGAATTAGTGTACCTAATAGATAAAGATTCTTTTTTTTTTTTTTTTAAGATTTAATTAATTTATTTTAGAGAAAGAGAGAGCATGAGCAGGGCAGGGTGAGGGAGAGAGAAACTCAAGCAGACTCTGTGCTGAGTGCAGAGCCTGATGTGGGGCTTGATTTTACGACCTTGATATCAGACCTGAGCCGAAATCCAGAGTGGGCCACTCAACTGATTGCACCGTCCAGGCGCTCCAAGAAAGTACTCTTTCAAGTGTCCAAGTGAAATAAATTCACTTATGCTTGGAAGAAAGCCAGGCGGGTTTCAGATGTCTCCACAGCAACATTTAAAGCTGGAAGATAATATAACAACCTTTGTAGATACTCAGCAAAAGAGAGGATAATCTAAGGGTTTTATCTCCATGTAAATTGCCCTGCACAAAGCCTGCAGACGTGCTTTTGAATCAGCAAGAGCTCAGACTCCTGAGAAGGCTACCAGAGGCTGAACCCCAGTGGAAAAAGAAATGAAGAAGGACCAGCGAAGAGTGAGAAGCACCCTTAATCACAGAACTAAGACTAACATAATGTGCAAGGGTTTTAGAGCAGAATGTACGGACTCTATGTGTTAGTGATGTCGGGATGATACAAGCAACAGAACCGGGTAGAAAAGCAATTCAAGGTGGGGAGGTGAAACAAGTAGACTCGTCACCTGTTCCATAAAAGCTGGAGCCAAAGGGATTGATTTAAAGCATCAATTCAAATCTTAGTCTAAATCAGGTAATGAGAGGGATGCCTGGGTGGCTCAGTGCTTGAGCATCTGCCTTCAACTCGGGTTATGATCTCGAGGTCCTGGGATCAAGTCCTGCATCTGGCTCCCCATAGGGAACCTGCTTCTCCCTCTGCCTGTGTCTCTGACTCTCTCTGTGTCTCTTATGAATAAATAAATAAAATCTTTTAAAAAATCAGGTAATGACATCCTTTAATAGTTCAAAAGCAGGGCACCCGACTGGCTCAGTCTGTGGAGTGTTCGACCCTTGATCTCAGGGTCATGAGTTCAAGTCCCATGTTGGGCATAGAGATTACTTAAAAAAATAGTTCAAAAGTAACCCAGAGACATAATATTGTAGATTAAAATGTGGTTGTAGGACAGGGAAAAGAAAAAGAAATGGGTCAACTTATCGCCATTTATGGTGATACCATCTAAACAAATCAAGAAATAATTTTAAAAAATGTTATGTTGGTAACTAGTAGAGTTCATTTACAAACCATTATAGGTATCAGAGAACCAAACACACAAGCACACACGTAAACATACGCCACACAGTGAAAGGCTTTTAAAATCATCTAACAGACACTACCCCATAAAATCACAGGACAATTCTGATGAGATGCGTCATAAATATGCAAAGTGGTTTAACTAATTTATAATGAGAAAAACACTTATATTGGATCAAAAGCGAACGTGGCTATGATGCTTGTAAGAGACAGAGACAGTTTGAAATGGAGAGATGGGCACCTGTTCACAAGGCAAATCCAGGCAAACCAGCAGGAGCTGAGGTCAAGGCCATAGGATGAGGGGACAGTTGGCTCATGAGACCTTCCACGAGGCCACAAAGCACACCTCACAGCTGTGAAGTGTGCATGGTTGACACGGGACGGCATCTCCCACATGATGCTTTGGGCCCAGCACAGCCTGGCGTCTGCCGTGTGGACCACCCTCCCAACTTACTCTTCGCTGCTAGCAGAGTGGTTCTCCCAAGGGACAAGTCACCTTCCTTGTGACATACGGTCCTGGGAAGAGAGCAGGCTGGCAAAAATAAAGAGGCTCAGGGGAGGGCAGCCCTGGTGGCCCAGCGGTTTAGCGCTGCCTTCGGCCCAGGGCGTGATCCTGGAGACCCGGGATCGAGTCCCACATCGGGCTCCCTGCATGGAGCCTGCTTCTCCCTCTGCCTGTGTCTCTGCCTCTCTCTCTGTCTCTCATGAATAAATAAATAAAATCTTAAAAAAAAAAAAAAGAGGCTCAGGGGAAGGGCTAAAATGTGACAGATCCAGGGGCAAAGGGCTGGGCCGGTTGGTTTTAGCCTTTCTTTGGGGATGAGGTCAAAACTTGGACATTTCACTAAATTGCATCCAGATTATTGGTCTAGAAAATAAAAGTTGGAGAACAGAGACATTAAAACGAATATAAAACAGACCCCATGGAAAGGACATCGTGGAAAAGGATGCTGTCTTGTTCTTTGGCTCGAAATTATTCCACACCTACATAGTTCTATTGTTTAATTGTTCTTTCTTTTGTTTTGGCTAGTATAAGAATTCTGCTGAGGACGTTTTTGCAGCTGACGTCAGATGTTACACACCTCCAGGACTATTTCCTAAGGTCGTATTCTTAAAGGTAGACTAGCTGAGCTGGCAGGATGCATAGTTTAAGGAGACAGGATAAGGAATTGCAAGTCGTACTGTAAGCGGGCTGCCCTAGGTTCCCCTCCGGGAGGCACTGCTGGAGAGTGAGCGCCTCGCCTCCCGAACATCTGGCCACTGTTTTAATCTTGGAGGAGTTAGGTGAAAGATGCAATCATGGTGTGATTTAAATCCACATTTGCGTATTAGTAGGTAAGCTAAGCCTATAACCTCTTATACGTTCACCAGCCAATTATGTTTCTTCATTTTGTATTTCCTTTTATTATTGGGGCAACTGTCCTTCTATTTATTTTTACTGTTAGCTACTTGAGGCAGGTCCCGCAATGCACAGTCTCTCTGGGCCCACAGCTTGAATCAGTCCCCAGAGAGAATCCACACCGGCAAAGCCGGCTTCCTCCCCTTGCCCTCAGCTTCCTGCAGCCCTGTGAGCCTTTCCCTGCATGGCCAGTACCTGGAGCTCTCTGCTGCATGAGCAAACTACCTGGAGGAGGGTTAGTCTTGGACCCTGACTGAGAAGGGAGGGTGTGAGGAATGAGTCGGGACAGTCTATGTCATGAAGACAGTGGGTGGGTCAGGAGGCTGAAGCGAAGCAGAAATTTAAGTGTTTGGGTAAAAAAAGAATCAGGGAATGAGGAGTGTATTCATTTATTGAGGCCAGTGTAACAAATCACCAAGTATTTGGTGGCTTTTAAAAGCACGCATGTATTCCCTTACTTGTCCTGGAGGTCAGAAATTCAAAAACAGTTCCAGGAGCCCAAGTCAAGGAGCTAGCAGGGCCGTGCTGCCTCCGGAGGCCCCAGGGGGGATCCTTGCCTTCCCCAGCTTCCAGAGCCGCACTCCCAGCGTGCCCTGGCCTCTGTCTCCATCCTCGTTCTCCACCTTCACAGCCAGTGGGGTGGCACCTCACGCTGCCCTGTTCTTCCCTGTGTTCTGACCTCTCTCGGCCTCACTTTACAGGGACACTTGCAGTTACTTGGGGTCCCCTGACAAAGCTAGGATGAGCTTCCTATCTCAAGACCCTTAATGTAATCACATCTGCCAAATCTGTTTCCTATAGAAGGTGGAGGAGTTTGCTATCCACAGGTTGCGGGGATTAGGATGTGGCTATTTTTGGGGTATTCTTCAGGTTGCCCCAGGGAGGAAGTAAAGGGGATTTGGGGAAAGGGGTCACCAGGCCAGTGTCACATGTCTGGCCAGCATCTATTCCGCCACTGCCAGGGTGGGATACAGCAGGGAAGGGGCACCGTCATCCAGGACTCAGTGAGCCCTTACTTGTGGAAGGCCATCACCATTACCAACCGTGATCTTAGTGCTGTGTTCAGGAAAGGTCACTAATTCATGATTCAGCCCAGCTCATGGCTGCAAGCCCACCTCCTTGCTGGTGGAAGGAGGGCTGTCCTCCCTCCTGGATCAAGTCAGCTGTCCTAGAGGGGGATGATGGAGCCCAAGGGACTGCACTTCCTTGACAGTAAACCTTGTAGGACTGCTTGACTTTTCCAAGTATATGCATGAATTTCCTGGAGATTTCTTTTTTTTAATTGAAGCAGAAATAATTTGATTCAAAAGAGACGACTAACACAAGTCATGCAATTTCCGAATATGGATTATGATTCTTCAGAATATCCTTCTTTTTAGTATCTTTATTTTTTATTTAGCTTCCATGTGCATTGCCCCCAAAACATGTGGACTCCAAGAAATACTTTATAAGTGGAATACTCTGAAGACATCCTTCTGGGAAAGTATAGGGTATCCTTGGTATTTTTTGCTTGTCTTCGATGTTTTCTAGCTCATCTTAGATATAGTAAGCAGTGAACTTACACTTGACAGTACTGTATTTTTCAATTCTCTTGGTTTTTCTTGGGTAAGTCTGGTTGGAGAGCTCCTGTGGTTATTCATGACATGAAATTCTTTTTTTTTTTTAATTTATTTTTTATTGGTGTTCAATTTACTAACATACAGAATAACCCCCAGTGCCCGTCACCCATTCACTCCCACCCCCCGCCCTTCTCCCCTTCCACCACCCCTAGTTAATTTCCCAGAGTTAGCAGTCTTTACGTTCTGTCTCCCTTTCTGATATTTCCCACACATTTCTTCTCCCTTCCCTTATATTCCCTTTCACTATTATTTATATTCCCCAAATGAATGAGAACATATAATGTTTGTTCTTCTCCGACTGACTTACTTCACTCAGCATAATACCCTCCAGTTCCATCCACGTTGAAGCAAATGGTGGGTATTTGTTATTTCTAATAGCTGAGTAATATTCCATTGTATACATAAACCACATCTTCTTTATCCATTCATCTTTCGTTGGACACCGAGGCTCCTTCCACAGTTTGGCTATCGTGGCCATTGCTGCTATAAACATCGGGGTGCTGGTGTCCCGGCGTTTCATTGCATTTGTATCTTTGGGGTAAATCCCCAGCAGTGCAGTTGCTGGGTCGTAGGGCAGGTCTATTTTTAACTCTTTGAGGAACCTCCACACAGTTTTCCAGAGTGGCTGCACCAGTTCACATTCCCACCAACAGTGTAAGAGGGTTCCCTTTTCTCCGCATCCTCTCCAACATTTGTTGTTTCCTGCCTTGTTAATTTTCCCCATTCTCACTGGTGTGAGGTGGTATCTCATTGTGGTTTTGATTTGTATTTCCCTGATGGCAAGTGATGCAGAGCATTTTCTCATATGCATGTTGGCCGTGTCTATGTCTTCCTCTGTGAGATTTCTGTTCATGTCTTTTGCCCATTTCATGATTGGATTGTTTGTTTCTTTGGTGTTGAGTTTAATAAGTTCTTTATAGATCTTGGAAACTAGCCCTTTATCTGATATGTCATTTGCAAATATCTTCTCCCATTCTGTAGGTTGTCTTTTAGTTTTGTTGACTGTATCCTTTGCTGTGCAAAAGCTTCTTATCTTGATGAAGTCCCAATAGTTCATTTTTGCTTTTGTTTCTTTTGCCTTCGTGGATTTATCTTGCAAGAAGTTACTATGGCCGAGTTCAAAAAGGGTGTTGCCTGTGTTCTTCTCTAGGATTTTGATGGAATCTTGTCTCACATTTAGATCTTTCATCCATTTTGAATTTATCTTTGTGTATGGTGCAAGAGAGTGGTCTAGTTTCATTCTTCTGCATGACATGAAATTCTTTACTGGACGCTTTCTAGCTCTAAAGTGAGAAGCTTCTGCACACTCCGGCCTCCACCTAAGGGCCTGAGGACCTGCTTTCTGTACTTGAGTTTTAAGGAAGCTACTATAAATTCTTGGTCAGACCCAGAGTCTCTTGCAGGACCGGTTTCATGTACTAGCCTCAGACCACTCCCTGCCATGTTCCATTCCCCAGCTTTGACCCTAGGGCTGTCCATGTCATTATCCTAAAAAGCAAATTTCTGTCCTAGATCAGTGAGTTCAACAACTTTGCAAGCGAGGAAATACCTAGCAGAAAACTCTGGACATGTTGTCTTCCTAGATCCGACCAAATATGTCCACTTACGGGAAGGTCATGACTAAAATTTAGGGAATTGGATTTTTAGGATTAAGTGAGGTCTTAACAATGATTCAAGGTAGTGTTTCTCAAGGTGAGGGAAGTGAATTACTTGCATCAGAGTCATTTATGATTTTGTTTAAGACTCAGATCCCTGGGCCCTCTACCTGTGGAAACAGAGTCTGTGCCGATGCCAGATGAAACGATTCCTAACTTCACTGGGATTTGAGATCAATTATACTGGACTGATTCCTCCATCCAGTTCTCAAACCACCTTGATATTTATGCATGTGATGACTTCTCCCCAGAAAAAGGCACATTTGCATCCCTCTACCCCCCCACATATGTACTATTGCCTTAATCTGCTCAAGTTGCTGTAAGGAGATACCTGCCCTTCCCAGACTGCTGTGTCCTCACGTGGTGTCCTAAAGCCACTGACCTCATCATGGGGCTCCAGCCTTGTGATCTCAGCTAAGCCCTGTGACCTTTTGAGGACCCCACCTCCAAATACCATGACGTTGGAGATTAGGATTCAACACATGAATTTTGAGGGAGTATACACATTCATGTTTTTAACGTTGCACCCCTGACCCCCACCCTCAAATTTATGTCGTTTTTACCTGCAAGATATATCCATTCTGTCTTACATAGCCTCAAAGTCTTAAGGTCCCACGTACACTTGTGTCTACAGCCCAGAGTCTCATTTAAATATCATTCAAATTAGATATGGTGAGAGACTTGAGGTCTGATTCATCCTGAGGCCAAATTCTTCCCCTGCTGTGAACTTGTGATACAGAGCAAGTTACAGGAGTCTGCAATCCGGAGCTGGCCCAGGTGTAGAGCAGATGGTCACATTCCAAAAGGGAGAGACCTGCAAAGATTCCCGGGTGTTGGGGGGGGAAGCATGGTGCCCCCAAGGCCCCAGTGGTCCCACCCCATAGCTCTAGGACACCCCAATGTCCAGGGCTTGGGTCAGAGGCTGGCTGGCCTATTAAAACTGAGGCAGTGTGGGCACCTGGGTGGCTCAGTAGGCTGAGCATCTGACTCTTGGTTTTGGCTCAGTTCATGATCTCAGGGTCATGTGCCTGAGATCTGATTGACCCGAGTCAATCTCTGCACTCAATGAGAAGTCTGCTTGAGATTCTCTCTCCCTTTGTTCCTCCCCATGCTCTCTCAAATAAATAAATTAGAAAAAAAAAAACCAAAAAACTGAATCAGTGGCCATGAGGGGCTATATGAGATCCCCTAACAGATTGAAGTCCGAAACCAACAGGACAGGGTAGGCTGTCACAAGTCACTTTACTACCAGATAGTGAGCAAAAGCTATGGGATTTACCCAAAGCATCTTTAATTGATGGAAAGGAGAGACACAGCTTCCTGAGTTTGAAGACAAAGACTAGAGAAAAAAAACATTCCACGCCTTTTCACGTTTAGGTTAGACCTTTCGAGAAACCCAGTCATGCCTTTTTGGAAGTACATTTCAGTATAATAGCTAACATAAGTAGCTTGAATTTATCACCTAAAGCCCAAAAGAGCACGATTTTTAATGTTGGGAATGTGATATCACAGTTTATCAGGAAGCAATAATGAGACACACAACTTTGATCCCAAAGTGCTTAATTTTCTCAAAGTAATGATTTCCTTTCCTCATCGAAGACAGAATCTCACATTGGATATGTTTTAAAATCACATCTGTGTGAGGCATAAGACTGTGAAGGAAGTCTTCTTAGATCCAAACGTAACTAGAGACCATTTGCCTTTCATGATGATGACAATGATGACAATGATGGCAATTTCTTTGGCCCTGCCTATGGCGTCAGATACTGTGTGAGGTGCTTTACGTATATCAGCTCAATATGGACAGAAAAATAAAAACCTCCGATGTTGCTCCCATATGGGAAAATTCTTTGTGAACTGTAAGACACTGCATAAGAGCAGGGTGTATGACCAACACCACAAGAATAACAATTGTTAATATAACACAGAAGTTAGGTTACTGTGAAGTTAAGAAAAAAGGAGCACAATGTCCAGTACGACACCTTATTCATCCACCCTGCATTGCATTATCTCTCTGACGGCAGCGTGCTGGAGATCATGACTCTCTCTTCCTTCCTTCCCACATCTGGAGATTCTGGTCCCTCCTTTATATGTCCAGAAAGTTTCCTTTTGCATCAATAACTGAATTCTGTATACCGAACCTGGATCATGCACGTGCTTGTAGGATGTCTCCAACTAGATTAGAATGCATGACAAGAATTCTTGGGAAGGCCAGATCTTCTCCACTAGCCAGCACCCCACTCACTAAGGGCTGCAATGACCAGAATTGCATTGGTGTGATTACTGGTGGCAACTATGAACTCTAGCAGTCTGTGTTCAGAAGCAAAGCCATTTGCCTCGGTCCAGCATGACCTCATTCTTCGGTTACATTCCGTACTTCACCTTTATGGATGCAAGCAAGAGTCTTAATTTATGAATCAGTAGTCATTCCTCTTTGTCACACATTTGGACTTGTTTTGCAGAATTACAATATTGGATGCAAATTTAACATCCAACCTCCAGATGGCACCAGAGAACTGAGGAAAATTACATTTCCAAAGAGCCTTTGTGTTTACAAGAGACTGTAGGCTGAGGGAAGCCGCCCTATTTGCCACTAAGTTACCATATGGGATGCCCTTTCCTGGAAGGAAGGTGTGGGTGGCCTGGTAATGTCCCCGTGCTACGACAGATCCGTAACCGTGGACAGCTCTCATGCAGACACGCAAGCCTTATTGTTCTTGCAGAGACCCTAGAGATGCAGAAGGATGATGCTCCTGGCTGTCTCTGGAGCAAATTAGGACACGTGCTCAAAGATGTGTTACCTACAGAATTTACTTGTTAAAGTTCTTCTTGCAATATAATCAGATATACAAAAATATCTCCTAGAAAAGCAGGAACATAAAAGATCTACACGACCTTAGATTTTGTGGTTCGTTCTCTTTGACGACATCAAGTTCTGCTATGGGCTCTCAAGCAGCAGAAAATGACCAGATTGGAAACAGAAACAAACTGCTAAACAAACAAATAAACAAAACCTAGGAGATGATTCACTAACCACAAGGAAAACCTGATAGCGTCCCTTCCCTATGTAGTCAGAGACCTGCATGTACTTTGTACCCTAAACGGATAAATGACAAGATGCATCAGGGGAATTGGTGGTTTCAATCAACAGTTGCCACCTACCCTACCTTCTTCATCAGTGACTAGCTTATCTTAGAGACACAGGTTCTGCTGTGAGAAACCAGAGGTGCCCCCGCCCACCACATTATTCCTGTAGCCTTCCATAGGATTCCACTGTCTAGGGAAGCCTGGGTCCTATCCCAACACCTCTCCAGTAACATCGACACCTTTGATCCTACAATTGATGACTCAATTTTGCCACACTGATACACCTGCTACAGTTGGAGCCCAGTGCACATCTGGAGACCCAGATGCACTTTTCCTGGCTCATCTCCTGACTCTGTCTCAGCTCCCAGATCATATGTCACCTCATTGGAGAGATCTCCCTGACTATCCTACCTAAAACAACTTCCAGCCACTCTCTCATCGCCCTGCTTACTTACATCCAGCGCTTTCCAAAGTAAAAATCATTTTTTCTTATACTTATGAGTCTGCCTCCCTCCCTAAAGTTTGTGGTCAAGCAGGCAGAAACATTTTCAGTCTGGCTCCTACTGTTTATCCTTTAGAAGAGTGTGTGGCCCTTTTTTAGAAGGTTTGATAAGGATTGAATGAACCTACCTTATGACTGGTAGGTGGGTCCATTTCTCTGTTTTCTTCTGGTTATGAAATTTGATTAGAAAATAAAGCTTGGATCAAAGCCATTACTGGAGAGTATTATATTAACACAAACAACAGAATATGTGCTAGCCAAAGATGGTGTATAACAAGAGGGGATTATAGATAACTTAGAAGAATATATTCTCTATAGTGATAAAGCACTGGAACATTTTCTTGAATAGTTATAAAAAGAAAACTCAAAGGCATAGGAATCCTGAACAGGAGTTATATATAAGGGTATATCATTTCCACGAGAATTTGTATATCTTGGCTCAAAAAGAAGCAGAATGAAGTTGCCATAATCTCAGATTTATCTGCTATTTATCTGCAACTCTGGAGCTGCACAACCACATGGGACCTCCATTAAGTCACTCATTTGAAAGGGGGGAGGTGCCTTGCATTTTTGCTATATTTATAGTCTAGTACTTGCAAATTGCATTATCTTTAACCAACTTCCAGATGAGCTGGAAAAGATCATTTTAGTACTTCAAGAACGCTTTCTCAGACTTCCAGATTAGCTCTGGTTCCTGTCTTCTTATGCCATCCTCTCTCCCTCATCCAACTGATCAAAATCGTAATGAAGTGGTAAGCTGTGTGACTTGTTAACTGGCCTCCTGGTCACCTTCCTTAGAGTGTAAGGATCTTGAAGGCGGGGATTGTGTGCTCCTGTTCAATGCTGCATTCCCAGCCCTTAGCATAGTACCTGATAAATCAAAAGTAATCAATTAAATATTTGTTGAATGAATGAATGCGTATATTGAGCGCTCATTATGCTCCAACAATGTGCTACATTTTTACATACTTTTTATTTTTCCCACTTCATCTCATACAACCCTGTCTGGTAGACATAGTTTTATCCCCATTTCACAGATTTAAAAAAACAGGCTTAAAAAGATTAAGCACTATAATTAAACAACAATTGAACAATATCACCTATAACAAATTGCCCATGTTAAGTGATATTTCACTGAATTGTGTGAATTACTGTGGGATAAAAAGGTCTTGGCTAAGAAATGCCTGGGAGCACTCCTTGTCTCAGTCACACATAGTTGTGTATGCTCTCAGGGTGGTTTTGAGGACCAGAGAAGATAAAACATATGAACCACATAGCAGAATGCCTTGCATACTGTAAATTCTCCATAAATATTATTAATTAGTAAATGAAAAGGGAGAAAACATCTCTCCATAGAGGATAAAAATATACCTGATCAAACTTGATACTCTATTAAAAGTACTTTTTATATTTCTACTTGCATCACTGTGGTGGTCTAGGTATCCTGAAACCTTCCGCCACTGCAAAGTAACCACTTTACTGGATAAATTAGAGTGAGCAGATCTTACTTGCCTTGCTAACTTTCCAGAAGGTAAAAGGTACCTACAATAATAGGTTCAGGGGCTGAATCTAGAGTGCACAAATGCACAAACCAGAGACTCCCCGAAGGCAGCTGCTGATTTCAGAAAATTAGCATTGTGAGTTACAAACGTCAGTGGGAGAATCAGAGCTGAGGCCCTTGCACGAAGAGCGGGGGTTGTGCACCGGAGACCCTTAACTAGGATAACCCCTCACAAAAGGAGGTTGAAGAAATGTGTGCCTGCAGTTGTAGGGCATCAACAAAGAGACCTGCTGATCTCCCCATGGCTCTGGACTGGGAGAACAAGACAATGGGCAGTCAAGAAACCAAAGGGCACAGCAAAACTAAATTTTTCAAATAGGAAACCTGTAACCCAAAGCTAGATCCATCTGAGTTCAGGATGTGGATGGTTGCTACCTGCAGGGCTATGCCAGTCCCCAGTTAGGAACCTGAAATTGCAGTGGCCTTAGGTTGGTAGTGCCCTTGAACCAAACAAAAAATGCAGATCTTCTCTTGAGAAAAAGAATCCTCCACCCATAGCTGTTGGGGTTCCCAGAGAATACATGTAGCCAGATATTGACTCATAAACAAAACATTTTCAAATTAAGTGCTATGAGTTCGAGGATTGGTAGAACTTCCAAAAGAGGAAAAATAGTGTACATATATGCCAATAGCCGACAAAAGATGACATAATAAGGGTGTGTATGTGGGCAATCAAAAGGAAGTAAAAAAAAAAAAAGAATGTTTTAAAAGTATTAAAATAGCACAAAATAATTTAAGATAAATGCAATCAAAGAATTGATAACACAAATAAGCAAAATGTCCAAACACATGTTAAAAGGCATAAATTGTCCTCTAAGGTTTAAAGACATCAAATTTAGCCATCTGATAATTATGAAACACCAATGTACGTATGAGGATGGAGAGACAACAGAAATGCTGAAGGTAAAGCTGAAAAAAGATATGCCAAGCAAAGAAAGCTGGTATCTCTGTACACGTATCAATACAAAATGAGTTTTGAGACAAATCTTGAATAAGTGTATAAAATTAATAATTATGATAAAAGCGTCACTTCATCAAGGGGACAGTTCTAAACACACCTGCCTAAAAGTGCATCAAAATGTATACAAAACTAATTACAAGGAAAAGGTGACCAATTCATTATTATACTAGGAAATTTCACTACCCATCTCAGTAATTTTAGGCCAAACACAGACAGACAGACATGCAGACAAACATAGGCTCACACAGAAAAACACATGGACATGCACACACTGATATACATGCACACACGTTGATACACATGCACACGCTGATACACATACAATCGACATACATGCAATACACCAACACACATGCACACATGACATATATGCACACACAAAGACATACACATGCACACACATGTGCACAAATACACATGCATACACACTCCCCTCCCAAACTGGAGAATTTGATAATAGTTAATAAGGTAGATGTAACACATGCATGGAACTAACACCTAGCCACTAAAGAACACCAATTTTCTCAAGTACACATGGAACAGTTATACATTTGGATAAGTCTTAAGCCATAATGAAAGTCTCAACATATTTAAAATCATTTAAAATAGCTATTTCCACACAGCATACGTCGTTGTACCATAGTGCAATTAAGCTAGAAAGCAATAATGTAATGTTAATGAAAAATGTGCCAAGGGCTTAGGCTTTCAAAAACTCATCCATCAGATAGAAAGAAACAGAACTGCCTAAACACATCAGCATTGAAAACTAACAAAAACGCTATATTATTACAATACGATTTTTAAATTATTTAGCCCCTGAGATTATGATGGAAAAAAAAGAAACAGATTTAGGGCAATTTGGACAACCCTCATGAATGTTTCCTGAACGTCGTGAGCATTGTCAGCTGAGTATATTTTGTCATAGATTGATGTCCATCGTGGAGTGATTTTTATTTCTGTACAGCGTGTTTAATTTTGGCATCTCTAACTTCCTGTTATGTCCTGATATGTGCCCCCCCATTTGTATGTTGAAGTCCTAACCCCCGACACTTCAAACTGTGACTGTGTTTGGAGACAAGGCATTCAAAGAGGTAATTAAAGGAAAATGAGATCCTTAGTGGGACCTTAGATTAAGATCGCTGATGTCCCTACAGAAAAGGAGATTAGGGTACACACAATACATGTGCCATCTGAGGACCAGCGCGAAGGTGGCCATCCGAAATCTCAACACCCTGAGCTGAGACATCCAGCCTCCAGAACTGAGAAAATGCTTGTCTGCTGTCTAGCCAGCCAGTCTGTGGTATTTTGTTGTGGCCGCCTGTGCAAACGAAGACACAAAGCTAGCACCTGTTCTAGGTGGCCAGGTGGTTTCCATCTGTCATGTCGTTGAAAAATCACAGTCTAGCGTCCACATTCTAAGGGCACCAACAAATACCTCCTTGGTGCTCTTTCATCCCTACTTCCTTGGATGTGATTTCAAAAGTAGAGTCACCCTATCCCTTCCTGGCTGAGCCCAGTCTGGGAAAAGCAAGAAAAAGGCTTTGCTTTGCTGATCTGCACATTTTTGCTCCAGTTTTGTCTTCAGGCTGTAACCTGAGCCTCTGAAAATGGCTGAGTTCCTTGACCTCTCCCTACCCTTGACTCTTAGAATTGTCTCAGAAGGACAGCTCCTGGTGTTGGCTTTCCTGTTCCCCAGCACGGACCGGACTGAGACCCAGAGAGTAAGACATGGGTCCCCCAGGTGGCGAGGCTCAGAGTTCAGATAGCTCATGCAGTTGCAGAAAACTGAGCGCCTGTTTTCTCACCATGGCTTGGTCACCCGTGCTGTGCCAGGCATTCCTCATTGGTGGCTCTGACCCATCGGTGCTACCCTGTGTCAGCGTGCTCCAGAAGTCAGGTCAGACAGAGTCAGTGTCACTTTGCTAGAGCTATGGCTCCCCGAAGCTACAGGTGGTATGAATTCCTCAAGGGCTCTCTGTCTCCGGGCTGTGAGTCTAGTTGGGAATAAATGGGCTTGTCTCTCAACCTCCCTGCTAGAAAGCTAAACAGGAAACATTGACTCAAATCCTTAAAAATCCTCCAAATTGGGGGTCAGTCTTCGCAGTCGTTTGTTAAAAAATACCTGACCTGTTTTCAGTGGATAAAAATAGACATATCGAGGAGCCACATTTAAAACCACAGGGTAACCTTGCAATATGCACATCCTCTTTTTACCTCATTCCGCAAGTGACACATTGGAGTTCCTCATTTTTATAACGAACTGCTCTGGTCATGATACCGTGAAACAATCATCAAATAAACTAGGAGATATAAAATGGTTTTTGAAAGTTTAAGTGTTATGGAAACATAGCATTGTTGCTATTGGAAATGAGCCAACACCACGATCTATATTTTAAATTCAAGATGAGCACCAGGTGATGTATGGAAGTGTCAAATCACTATATTGTGTACCTAAAACTAACAACACTGTAGGCTAAAACTTCTTTAAAAATTTAAAAGAATAGCTGGCATATGTTGAATTTGGTTGTCACCCATATCCATGACTGCAGTATGAAACCATACTGTAATACCTAAAATCACAATATGTCTCCATAGTTGATCTTTATACAATTTCTTTATAGCACTATGATCATTTCCTTGTTAAAAATTTTAAAATTAGACATCCGTTTCCACGACAGCTAATCAAATACACTGTCCCATGGCAATTTCTCTTAATTTGTGATGGAGTGATCTGAGCCCATTAGCAAATAATATGTTGAACTATTGATTTAAGTTAGCAATCAATACCAATAGAGTGCCCATTACGTGGCAAGGACTGTGGTAGACCGTGGGTTAGAACCACTTTGTCTGCAACAAACAGCCAAACCAGAATCAAATTGCTATAAGGACACTTGTTATTTCCTACAACCAGAGCTCAGAGAGGATACGGAGCAGGCACAGGGCCTCCAGGGCCAGAGAGAGATGTCCACAGACGTAGTTTGTTCTATTCCTCTACTTGGCCAGGCTCGCTGTCAGCTGCATCACCAGTCTTGTGGAGGGGTGCTGCAAAACAGAACAAAACCAAGGCCTCGAGACAAGAAAAGGACCAGGGATACCACGCTCGCTCTGTCAGAGCTCTGCTGAGTTCAGAAACAGAGGCCTGTCAGATGGTGGGAATCACGATGTCTATGAAGAAAAAATACCTGCGTGGACACAGGAAGAGCTAGATGGTGACACTACATTAATGTCTTTAAATCTTTTTTGGAACTAGAAGGACATATAACACTACCCAAATAAAACATCAAATCATAATACAGTTTATCATTTAGGAAGAATGAAGGCTGGAAACAACAGGAAGAGTCGGAGCTCATTGGCAAACCATCCAGAGAAAATTTTATGGGAGCCATGAACTGGAGGAAGACATGTAGATAACATATGTGTGTAGATAACATTGGAAGATCTAGCACCATTCCTGTCCTGCCTTTCCTTGAAGCTTTGAATCTGCCGGTTGTTCCAGAACTATCCAATGAGGATGGATGCTGACTCTTTCTTGTACATCTGGATCTGCTTTGGTTCCAGAGGCATTATATGCTCGAATAGTCTCTGGTATCTTTGACTCCAGGCTCCTTGGCCATCTATTCCTATGTTCGTTGTGTATAATCAAGGCTCCAGTAGCCTCTCTAGCGCTATCCGCTGGCTTCCCCTTCAGCAACCACCCACTAACTAACTACTTGGGTTAACGCGTGGTTCTAAGTACGCTGGCTCCCTCCCCAGCTTTTGCCTGGGGCCATGCTGGCCTGCACCTCTATTTCTGCACCTGGCAAGTAGGGCATCACCTTACCCACATCGTGGGGTTACTGGGAGAGCTAGTGAGTTACATCCAGGCAAAACATCTAGAAAGGTGTCTGGAACATAAATGCTCACTAAGAATTAGCTGTTCTCAATGTATATAATTATTTTGATTTTTATTTTTATGTTCCTATCAGTCTCATGAGCTTGAGTTTGATTGAGGAGATAATTATGAATATTTCAACTAGGTAATTTATATAATAAAAGTGATGGTTTAGGTGTTGAATAGATCGGTAGGTGGCGGACGAGAGAGAGAGAGAGAGAGAGAGATACTGTGATATTTCAGGCTCATCCAAAAAAAGACTTCAGATTTGGTCTAGAAAACTGTGCAAAGCATTAAAAAAAACAAGACAAGATTTTAAAACCTTTTTTGATATAACTGGTGCATTTAGGGAGAAGGTGTGAGCTTGCATACCTGGAAGGATTGACAGAGGGCACTTTTTTATCCTATTGCTTTTTGAAAAGTCTAGCTACATTTTGTATGATCAGGTTTTGCAAAGAGGCTGTTGTGCATTTATCGACTTTACATGAAATCTTCTCTTTAATATGCAATCAAAATAAGTTCTCTTTGATGCCTGTATCTTTAGACTACAGTGGGAGTTTAATTTTTAGGAAAGAACCAAGTTTGGATGTTTTAAGAAGCTGAAATCGTATCACATAACATTGTCCTCCTTGTAAAATCACAAGTGTGTTGAATTTAAGCAAATGCAATTAGGCCTAGAAATCAAATTAAAATATGGAAGACACTTTTTCTGCCCTAAGATGTTTCCCTCTATGCAAATCAGATGGCAAACATGTGTAATTTATGAGTTTGCTGATTAAATCACCCGTCAGCAACCACCTTTCCAGGGTACTGCCTCTCCCCCAAAACCACACAACCACCGCAAGGGACACAACACTCGCACAAGCAAAATTTTTCATAAAGGACTTTAATAAAATAGAATTAAATAAAATTTGAGAATTGGTATAATGATGATCAGAGTCACTGAATGTGACAGCCTTTGGGAAAACTTCCTAACTGACATTCACAATCCTGTAAGTCAGACTATCCAAAATGGATTGGCAATTCGGTCTTTGTTGTGTTTGGACACCAACTAATCCATTATACTTGTGCTTCTGTAACTGGCTAGACATGGCCACTGTGGTAGAAAGAAGTTTCCTAATGTGTCTTTGGTTTTCTTTATTTCTTAGCTTTACACATATTTAGAGAAAAAGGCACCAGATTTGGTGAGATAACCCAGAAAGGGAGAGGCAAAGCCATGTGTACTGGATGCCCCTAAAATGGCACCCTCCTGTTCTTGAGTTTCTGTAGACTGAACAGTTCCCTCTCTGTTCTCCTCCTGCTGGTGTGAGGGAATTTGTCAGATATGGGATGCCCAGCTACTAAGCATTCTGTATTCATATGTGATCTGGACTGAGAATTAACTCCACCTCTCACGTATTCCCACTTAAATCATGAAAGGAACATGGCAGGAGAGAAGCACACCTCCAACCTCAGACATTTGAGCACGGTCTTGTGCAGCCAAGACCAGATGGAGGGAAAGTCCAACAAATCTTTAAGTCACATGAGAAAGAAAATCCAACACAACAGTGGATGGAGGGGACTCTTGGGAGAACCCATCAATGTTCCCAAGCTATCCTATCCTGCTGGGACCACATATTGGAGCCCAGAAAATTTTCTGGATTTCTTAGGGTTCATATAATTTGTCATGATGGAAGTTCAGTCATTTCATAACATGTACATATATCAAGCACCACATTGTATACCTTGAATATATACAATTTTTATTTGTCAATCATACCTTCATAAAGCTGAGGGAAAGAAGTCATACATGTTTATTGTGGAGGTTTTGAAAATAATTAACTATCAGCTGGCCTCTGTGGAAAAAAATTATTAATCTTCACTTTCTCCTTCCTGTTATTTGCATGTATGTGCATATTTTTGCATGTGAAGTTTTTTTTTTAAAGATTTTATTTATTTATTCCTGAGACACACAGAGAGAGACAGAGACATAGGCAGAGGGAGAAGCAGGCTCCCTGTAGGGAGCCTGAACAGGACTCAATCCTAGGACCCCAGGATCATGACCTGAGCCAAAGGCAGAAGCTCAACCACTGAGCCACCCAGGCTCCCCACTTGTAAAGTTTTTAACCATTTTTTAAAAAGATTTTATTTATTTATTCATGATAGACACACAGAGAGAGACAGAGAGAGAGAGGCAGAGACACAGGCAGAGGGAGAAGCAGGCTCCATGCAGGGAGCCTGACGTGGGACTTGATCCCGGGTCTCCAGGATTAGGCCCTGGACTGAAGGCCGCGCCAAACCGCTGAGCCACCAGGGCTCCCTTTAACCATATTTTTGAACTCAATATTGCTTACATCATGATCATTTTATGATTACAAAATTTACTTCAAAATATGATTTTAATGACAGCATAAATGGCTATACCATCATATATTTAACCCTTTCTTTATTGTTGGATATTTATATTGTTTCTAACTTCCCTTTATTGTTGTTGTAATTCATGTTTTTGTATATAAATCTAGCTCATATTTGATTATTTCCCTAGAATGTTTTCCAAGAGGTAGAAATTGCCAGAGAAAGTGTGTACTGTGAAGGTGATTGAAAATACATTTCAAATCTCCCTTTAGAGGATTTAGATTCATTTACATTTTTTGATGATCTTGATATGTATCTTTTAAAACTCTTTGCCAATTGGGGAAACCAAAACGACAGGGTTTTTAAAATATATGAATATTCACGTACTTGATTATTCATAATATTGAATATCTTTTACATTGCCTTGGGACACTTGTTTAGCTAGTATGGTGATATTGTGTGCCCATTTCTCCATTGTAGAAAAGGGATAAGAGAGAACAGAGGTTCTCTCCTGCTTCAATATTCATCTCTGATCTTTCCCAGACCTCACACCCTGTATTTAAACCAGCATTGAACCATTATTAGCTCCTCTGCAAAAATATAAACAGAATCTGCCATTTCTTCCATGCATGCTGGTCAAAAAGATGACCACCCTCATCTTTTGTTTGCACCAACTCAACGACCTTCTATTTCTTTATCATGCATTCCCCACAGAGTAACCAGAGTGGCCTTTGAAAAATGAATCTGAAATATTATTTTCCTACTTAAACCCTGAAATGACCTCTTCATTGCTCCCCATCTTTGTCCTCATCCAATATGACCACTGGTCTTCTTTCTGAGTCTCTTGAACATGCCAAATTCCATTCAACCTTAAAGGCTTTGCACTTGCAGTTTGCCCAGAAAGTTCTTCCCCAGGTCTTCTTGTGGGGCCTCCTTGGAGAGGCCTTTGACCATCTGGCCAAAACCGCTTTTCCCCAGCCTACTCTGGGTACCTCTATATTCTATTAGCCTGTTTTCGTTAAGGAACATTTTGGGTTCTAAAATTTTATATGTAAATGAATGTTGACAAGGGTGCACCATTATTCCAGGGCACCAAGAACACCCAGTGCAGAAAGGAAAGCCTTATCAATAAATGGTGTTGGGAAGACCAGGCAGCAGCAAGCAAAAGAATGAAACTGGATCCTTACCTTACATCATGCACAAAAATCAACTCGAAATGGATTAGAGACTTAAATGCAAGACCTGAAACAGTAAAATTCTTAGAAGAAAACATAGGGGAAAAGCTTCTTGACATTGGCTTTGGCAATGATTTTTTGGATATGACATCAAAAGCACATACAACAAACGCAAAAATAGGCAAGTGGGACTATATTAAACTACAAAAGATTCTGCACAGAAAAAAAATCAACAAAATGAAAAGACAACCTTCAGGATAAAAGAAAGTATTTGCAAACTATGCAAAAATAAATCAGAGCAAAACTCTGATAGTTAATATTCAAGATATATGGAGAACTCTTAAGACTCAACAGCAAAAATAAAATAAAATAAAAATAAAATAACCAATTGAAAAATGGCCCAAGGACCTGAACAGACACTTTTCCAAAGAAGACATATAAACTGGCCAACAATTATATGAAAAGGTGCCCAATATAACTCATTCTCAGGGAAATGCAAATCAAAATAATCTCAATTAAGAGGTAACACCTCATATCCTTTAAGATGACTATTATCAACACCCAAAAGATAACAAGCATTAGCGAGGATATGGGAAAAAGGGAGTCCTTGGGCACCATTGATAGGAAAGTGAACTGTGTGGCCACTGTGGAAAACAGTATGGAAGCTCTTCTGAAAACTAGACCTACCATGTGATCCAGCAATCCCCCTTCTGGGTGTATAGCCAAAGCATTGAAATCAGAATCTCAAAGATATAGGTTCACCTTCAGCATTGTTCATTGTCCATTGATGGACAAATGGATGAAGAAAATGTGGAGTATTCGTACAATGGAATATTACTACTCAGGCTTCATAAAGAAGGAAATCCTGCCATTTGTAACAACATGGGGGTGACCTTGAGGTATCATGCTGAGTGAAAAAAGCCAGACACAGAAGGACAAACACTGCTTGATCTCACTTGCATGAGAAATCGAAAATAGCCAAACTCCTAGAAGCTGAGAGTAGAATGGTGGCTGCGGGGCTGTAGAGAGGACACGGGGAGGTGTTAGTCAGAGGATGTGGATTCTCAGTTACTAAGATGAAACATTTTAGAGATTCACTGTATGGCATAGCACTCACAGTTAATAATAAATATTATACTACAGGGACTCCTGGGTGACTCAATGGTTGAGCGTCTGCCTTCGGCTCAGGACGTGATCCTGGAGTCCCAGGATCGAGTCCCGCATCAGTCTCCCTGCATGGAGGCTGCTTCTCCCTCTTCTCCTGTCTCTGCCTCTCTCTGTGTGTCTCTCATAAATAAATAAATAAAATATTCAAAAATTAAATAAGTAAATACTGCATTACATAATAATTTTCCGAGGTCGATCCTATGTTAAGTGCTCTGACTTGAACAAATATCTCTAAGGCTTACAGCACAGGGATTGGCACATATTAAGTGCTCAGTAAACAGCATCTATTAGTACACTGTGAAACATTATTTATCTATCATCGCAGAGAGGTTGAAAATCTTGCTTTTTGTCTTTTTATCTTTCCTGTCCCCTGTCTTTTTCATCTCCTACAATGTGGTCCCTCTTATTAAAACAAGGAAAAATTGGGGCAGCCCAGGTGGCTCAACAGTTTAGCACCGCCTTCGGCTCAGGGTCTGATCCCGGAGACCCGGGATTGAGTCTCATGTCAGGCTCCCTGCATGGAGCCTGCTTCTCTCTCTGCCTGTGTCTCTGCCTCTCTCTCTCTCTCTCTCTCTCTCTCTGTCTGTGTCTATGTCTCTCATGAATAAATAAACAATATCTTAAAAGAAATAAAAAATAAAATAAGGAAAAACAATTCTGGTAAAAATAGTATCTCCTGGTGTATTTAAATATAGAGGTTTTAGGGGGAACAATACTTTCTGCAACCAGGAACCCTCATCTCTAATTGGAGTGAAATTTGTGAGTTGAAATTGGCCTTTAATGGCTTTGCCTGAGGCATTGGTTTTGGACTGAACAAATGGCCACATGGCTTAATGCACCTGTGACAGACACACTGAGAACTTGGTCCTACCATGGAGATGGGTTTCATGGACTTTTATTTCACGGCTTACATAGGAGATCTAATTTTACCATCAACTCCTCTTGGTATCTTGGAATAGCTTTATGTTAAACATATATTCACATAATGCAAATGATACGTTAGGGTGTGTTTGAGTTCTTAATAAAGAAAGGCTGCAAATAAAATTTAGAGCAAAAGGAATTACATTAACAATAAGCAGTGCTTCATTAACAGCAGGGCTTTTTGTTTGCTTTGTAAAATGTAATAGACAAGCATATAACTCCTTTTTTATGGCTTTGCCTTTTTGGTGGTGGTACCCTGAACATGTATATGTATTAATACCGTGAAGTATTCTGGGCAGCTTTTATACTCCTGAGAAGGCTAAAGCTGCACATAGACTGGTGGATGGGAGGGATGTGACAAGAAGCGGAGTGTATAATCAGTGATTTTAAAGAAGACAGTAGGACATTCATGAGAGAAAAGCAAAAGGACCTGCAATTAGGTGGCAAGTTTCATGGAAGAAAGTGCTGCAGGAGCTCAACTTAACCCTCTGTGGTTATCAAAATTTATTTCCTGTTTAGACAGAAAGCACATATGCACCTATAGCAATCACCTGGACACAAATTCTCCCTTCACGAATACTAGGCGATGGTCTATTTCTTTTATCCTGCAAAATAGCAATGGCTTCAAGCAAAAGGGAACTGATTTTTTGGTGAGTTTTCAGATAAAAGATAGAACTGAGCTAGCCTTAAGGGGGAAAAAAAGTCTTCTATGTAGTGACTTGGATTTTACAGTGTAAGCTACTTAGGTTTTTTAAGATTTTTCAGAAGAGCAAAAGACAAAAACCCAGTGATTTTTTTTTTTCAAGGCCACATGAAAAAGTGTGGTGTCAGGAAACTTTATCCAATACTTGGAAACAAAGCCAAAGATGACTGAATGTCCTTTCAGTGTCCTGCCGGAGCCGGGTTTCATAGTCCTTCCTTCAAAGGTTATTTATTATCTAGCTAACACACCTAAGTTTGACTTTGCTGGTGCTTGATTTAGAACCCACACACTGTGAAGTCACATGCTCACTTGTATATTACTGTCTGGTAGAAAGATAATTCCAAAGACTACTTTTTTTTTTTTTTTTACATTATCTTGTGGGACACCATACAGTTTTATATCTATTAGCAAATTCATTTCAGTATTCCATGGACCAACTCCATCAGCCTTCACTCCTTCAATTGTCCTTTGAACCACTTTTACCATCCTATGGGTCGGTTCCTCATTAATTGAGTTGAATAACACATTTGGTGCATGTTCATTTATATTTGTGTGAGAGTCAGGAACATTGTTACTTGACAGTGGGGACGTGATGCATCACGGTTTTAGGACTGCAATGCTGAGCAGAGCCTGGCAGTCACAGGTCACAAATCTCCAGCCAAGGGTTCTCAACACAGTGCCCAACACCGATACGGGTAATCATATGGAGGCAGAACCAAGCTCACTGCACAAACTAGAGCTTGCAATGAGAAACTGGTGAGCCTAACTGAGAGGAAGATGGCAGCATCTCAGAGGGATAGGGGGTAGCTAAAATATCTAGGGACAGAATCAGAATTCAGAAAGGCCAAGGGAAACTGGAACACTGGGTTGAAATAAACCACATGTAACATAAAAAAACAAACAGCTATATTTGATGGCTTAGTACGAATTACAAAATATTGGAATCCCTTGACTCTGTAGCCCCACATATGTAAATCTATCCTGAGTTAATAAAAATATGGAAAGAGATTTTTGCACAAAAATGTTAATTGCAATGTTGTTAGGAATGATGAAAAATTGGAAGCAATCAAAATGTCAACAATATGGGAATGATTAAGTAAAGTGTACTGCATTTACTTCATGGGGGTTTTTTTCCTAGTAAAGTAAAAGAACACTTATTGTGAAATACAGCATATAATAGAAAAGGTGCACACTGCCTAATGTACAGCTTATTGAATTATCATAAAGTGAACAGCCAGATGACCACCACCTACACCTAAAACAAAGCACTACCTACACCACATTAGCTCTCTCCATGTGTTCCCTTCAAACCAAAAACCTTTAAACCCCTAAACTTATCATTATCTGGATTTTAAAATAATCACTAAAATCTTTTTGCTATAGCCTAAGCATGTATTCCTCAGCTCTATAGATTTGCTTGGTCTTTTGAAATTTATATAAATGGAATTTTTGTATTTGACTTCTACTTGCTCAACATGATTTTTTCCTTTTTGAAAAAAAACAGGTAATGATATATATGACACAAAACTAACCCATTTAAAGTGTACAATTCAGTGGTTTTTAGGATCATTCCAGAGTTGTGCACCATCACCACTGTCTCATTCTAGAAGATTTTTACTACTCTCAGAAGAAACCCTGTACCCACTGGCATCACTCCCCATTCTCTCCTCCCCCACCTCCTGGCAATTACTGATCAATTTTCTGTCCCTGTGAATTTGCCTCTTCTGGTTATTTCATATAAGTGGAATCATACAATGTGTGGATTTTGTATCTAGCTTCTTTCACGTAACATATGGTTTTCTTTTTTCTTTCTTTCTTTCTTTCTTTCTTTCTTTCTTTCTTTCTTTCTTTCTTTCTTTCTTTCTTTCTTTCTTTCTTCTTTTTTTTTTTTTAGATTTTACTTACTTATTCATGAGAGACGCAGAGGGAGAAGCAGGCCCCATGCAGGGAGCCTGATGCGGGACTTGATCCCGGGACCCCAGGATCATGCCCTGGACCGAAGGCAGGAGCTAAACATACGGTTTTCAAAGTCATCCATGCAGTAGCACTAACATTTCTTTTTATGAGGGAGTAAAATTTCAATGTAAGGATGAACCACATTTTACTCACCCATTCATGAGGCGATGGGTGTTTGGGTTGCTTCCACTCTTTGACTATTAAAAATAATCCTGCCATGGATATTTGCATGTAAAGATTTATATATATATATATATATGGTTACATTATATATATATATAAATATAAATAAATAAATAAATAAATAAATAAATAAATAAATAAATGGTTACATTTCTCTTAGGTGTAAACCAAAGTGTGCCTTGCACTATGCTTAACCATTTGAGGACTGCCAAACTGTTTTTCAAAGCAACTGCACCATTTTATAGCCCCAGCAGCAATGTGTGATGGTTCTAATTTCTCCACATCCTTGCCAACACCTGTTATTGTCCATCACTTTGATTATAACCATCCTAGTGAATGTGAAGCGGTAGCTCATTGTAGTCACTGGTTTGCATTGGTTTGCAGTTCCTGGATGGCTAATAATGTTGAGCATCTTTTCATGTACTTGTTGGCCATTTGTATGTCTTCTTTGGAGAAATGTCTATTTGAATTCTTTGTCCATTTTTTATTGAGTTGTTTGTCTTTTTATTGTTGAGTTGTAAGAGATACTTATATATTTTGAATACTAGTCCTTAATCAGATATAAGGTTTGCAAATACTTTTCTCTCTTCAATGGGTTGTCTTTTAATTTTGTTGATAACATCCTTTGAAACACAAGTGTTTTGGCAATAGTTTTACCAACTAAGTATAAATCTCTGGACATTGTAGCTTAGTTTTGCCTTTTGAAATTTATACAAATGGAAGGTTTGTGTTTGGCTTCTTCCATTCAGCAGTATGATTTTTTTCCTTTTTTATTAATTGAAACAATTCACATACCATATAATTCATCCTTGTAAAATGCACAATTCAGTTAAAAAAAGAAGTCCAACAGAAGTGCAATTTAACTTTTTTTCCTTTCTTGCTCATGTTTTGGTATCTTATCTAAGGAACACTTTTTTCTAGTCCAGAGTCATGAAGATTTACACCTACGTTTTCTTCTAAGATTTTTGTAGTTTTATCTCTTACATTTTTTTAAAATCTATTTGGGTTAATTTTTGTATATGATGTGAGATAGGGATCCAACTTATGTACTTGCATGTTATCTTAGAACCATTTGTTGAAATTTTCCTCATTGGACTGTCTTGGCATCCTTGTCAAAAATCAGTTTATCATCTGTAAGGGTATATTTTTGGATTTTCAATTCTACTTCATTGATTTATATGTTTATCCTTATGCTAATAGCACACAGTCTTGTTTAACTATAACTTTGTAGTAAGTTTTGCAATACGGAACTGTGAGTCCTCCAAATTTATTCTTGTATTTATTTCAAGATTGTTCTGGCTATTCTTTTTTTTTTTTTTTAAAGATTTTATTTATTTATTCATTAGAGACACACAGATAGAGGCAGAGACATAGGCAGAGGGAGAAGCAGGCTCCCTGCAGGGAGCCCAATGTGAGACTCCTGGGACTCTGTAATCACGCCCTGAGCGGAAGGCGGAGGCTCAACCGCTGAGCCACCCAGGCATCCCTGTTCTGGCTATTCTGAATCCCTTGAATTTCCATGTGATTTTTAGCATCTACCTGTCAATTTTTTTTTTTTAAGAAAGGCAGGTGGAATTCTGATAGGGATTGCATTGAATCTGTAGATCAATTTGGGACATGTTACCATCTGAACAATATTAACTCTTCAGATCCATGAACATGAGGTAGATTTCCATTTACTTAAGTCTTCTTTAATTTCTTTCAATGATGTTTTATAGTTTTTGGAGTTCAAGTAATACACTTTAAAAAATTCATTCTAAATTATTTTATTCTTTGTGATGCTATTCTAGATGGGACTGTTTTACCTTTAATTTTTGAATTATTTATTGTTGGTATATAGAAAGACATTTGATTTTTATATATTGATTGTATCCTAAGCCTGTTGAATGGTATTTATTCGCTTTAGTATATACTTTGATTCCTAGGATTTTCTATAAACAAGATCATGTCATTTGCAAATAGAGGTATTCTTACTTCCATTACAATCTATAGGTGTTCTCCTTCTCCTTGCCCAACTGCCTTGGTTAGACCTCTGCCCAGTGTTGAATGGAAGTGATGAGAACAGGCAGCTTTATTCTGTTTATGATCTTAACGGAAGCATATTAGCTTTTCACTGTAAGTATGTATTAGTTGTGCAATGTTATCTCAGTGTTGTTTTAATTTGCAATTCCCTGATGACACACTTTTTAAATATGTTTATTTGCCATATGTGTGTTTTCTTTGGTGAGGTGTCTGTTCATATCTTTTGCCCATTTTTAAACTGACTGTTCTTTTTGTTGGGTTTTAGGAATCATTTTGTATTTTGGACACTAGTCCTTTATCAGATATGTGTTTTGCAAATGTTTTTCCCAGTTCACGACTTGTCTTTTCTTTTTTCAACAGTGTAATTACAGTTTTAATGTGAATGAAGTCCAGTGTATCTTTTTTTCTTTCATAGATTGTGCTTTTTTGTCTCCTAGTTTTTTTAAATGTATTTCAAAGAAAAGATTTAACGCAGTTACTAAGTCCAATATATGGGCTTCCTCAAGAACCATTTCTATTGACTGTTTTCTTTTCCCTCTGTATGGGTCATACTCTTTCACTTCTTTGCACAACTCATTTTTTGTTACTGAAAACTAGACTTTTTTGGTTAATATAATGTGGCAGCTCTTGAAACCAGATTCTCCCCTTCTGTATTTAATATTTAATATTGTCGCTGTTTATCATTGTGTTGCCATTGTTGTGTGTTTAAATCTCTTTCCTGAACTAATTATGTAAAGTCTGTGTGCTTTGTCAGGTGACCATTGAAGTTTTTGCTTGGTTAGTTTAGTATTCAGCTAGTGATTGTACTCAGATTTCCTTAAATTTCCTGAGTTAGTAAGTCTCCCTAACTTTGCTGAGAGCTTGTGTTTATGTTAAGGCCATCACACAGCTCGCAAGTCCGCCTTAGCCTTTTCTCCCTATCTGCCTAGAGCCTCAATGTCAGTCAGATGTGAGAGCTGAAAACCTTCTTATGTCATTTCTGAGCAGGTGTAACCCCCGGGAGGCCTGTGCACAGCCCTACACGTAGGAGTGGCTTTCCAGATTCCCAGCAACATGACACACCTCTTCAAAGCATCCTATGAAAATCCCTCACTCTCTAGTTTTTCCTTTCAAATTTTTGGTCTGCTTGTTGCTTGCTTCAGTGTTTGTTGCCACCTCGGGCAATAACAATGTTAAACAATTGTTGCTTTTCTTTCTTCTTTCTTTCTTTCTTTCTTTCTTTCTTTCTTTCTTTCTTTCTTAAATTGTTGCTTAAAAAAAAGATAAATGCCACTGGGCACAAGGTTGGGCACTGGGTGACCTCAGAGCCAAGTTTGAATGAAGACAAGCCTTGTGTGTGCTATTTTCCAGATGGGCCAAATAGTAATAATTCTCTGAGAATGGTGTTTTGAAAGAGATTGAACCCTGTCTGGCCCTTTCAGTGCCTCACTAAGCTGCTGGTTTCTGTCTGATTGTGGGCAGTTGGCTTTCAAGGGTACCATGGAGTTTAGGAGAAGGTCATAGTAACAGGGCAAATTAAAATGTCACAAAGCTCACTATTTTTAACCACAATTCCATCATTTTTTTCTTTTTCTGTTTCTATTCAAATTCTAGTTAGTTAACATATAGTGTAACATCCACCATTTTTCTTGAATAAACAGTCTACAGTGAGCCTTTGGTTCATTGCTAGAGTTTTGAAGAAGTAGATTTTGTCATTTTTTCAATGTTATCATTGCAGCTTTTATGGCAAGGATTTTCAGAGGTCTTTACTTCACCATTGCCACTCATGTCTTAAAATTATAATTCCAGGAGTCGTTCATGTTTTTGATTGGTTTCAATCTTAATATTCTTGCTGAACGAATCATCCTCCTCTATCCAGGACATATTTTCTATCACGCAACAAAGCACTTGGTCATACAGAAAAGTTCTACCTGTCTGGTCGATCAATGAATCAATGCTGACAATGAAAGAGATGCCAGATACCTTCTCTAGGTAACTTCCACATCTATAATCATAATAAAGTTAACAATGTTTTATAGCTACTAAAATAGACCAAACAATATCAGGTTCATATTGCTTTATCATTAAGAAATAATGGTACACATTACTGAGAACCTGTCTGACCACAGGATGATTTGAAGACCTCCTAATTTTGTGTGTTTTTCTTCCCCCAAATTATGGGTTTGTTAAGGAAAAACTTGGTTTTTCCACCTATGTTTCTTTCCCATGTTTCCTCTAACTTTACATGGATACCTCACTTCTGACATTTCTGGTCACCACATGTCTGCAGGTTTTGGCTCACACCAAGCAATTATCTGCAATATAAGCTGGGTGTCCTACAATGTAGCTCAATTCTGATACTGTCTACCCAGAGAAAGCATCAGATCCCATAAGTTCAGGGCTCAGTCCCCAAGATTGCCCTCCCCAGTCCAGGTGCCAGCCATGAGTCCACATTGTCACCTGTGCCTCTGAGGAACCAGCTATAGATGAGAGGTTCCAACAAGCCCCTCCATTTGATTAATTTGCTGGGGTGGCCCAGAACTCAAGGAAACACTGAATTACATACTAGTTTATTAAAGGATGTGATAAATGATACAGATGAACATCAGATGGAAGAGATGCATAGGGCAAGGGAAGGGTATATTGTGCTTTGGGGATTTTTCTGAAGGCTTGATGATAGATTTCTTTTTTTTTTTTTAAGATTTTATTTATTTATTCATGAGAGACACAGAGTGAAAGGCAGAGACATAGGCAGAGGGAGAAGTAGACTCCTCCCAGGGAGCTTGATGCGGGACTTGGGACTCAGTCCCTGGATCACGACCTGAGCCGAACGCAGACACTCACCCACTGAGCCTTCCAGGAATCCCTTGTTGATAGATTTCTATGTAGGGATGATCAATCATGAGCTTCATTTTCAGCTCCTCTCCCTTCTAAAGACAATGGAGAGTGGAGCTGAACATTCCAAGTTTCTGATCATGGGTCTTTCCCATGACCAGTCCCTATCCAGCCATCCAGAATCACCTCACTAGAATAAAAGATGTTCCTATCATCCAGGAAATTTCAAGGATTTCAGGAGTGCCATATCAGGAGCTGGGGGCAGAAATCAATATGCATTTTCTATTATCTCACAAGATTGTGTGAGTCTACATGTTTCCTATACAGTTTCTTATATAACTCCTATGTGTGAGGAATTATAATCATACTAACAAATGAATACCCACTGTAGGCTATAGGACTTTCCTCAGAAGAGGAATGATATGAATAGCAAGGGTAGCCTTTCCCAGCGCTCCTCAGTTTTTTAATAATATGGACCCAGACATTCTCTTTTACTGGATTTCTGCAATGGGAGTTAAGTCACTAGGGAAACTGGTAGAGGATCTAGTTCAGGAAGATCTAGTTTTTTCTTGGATTCAGGACATTGGGTTATACACCTGAGTCTGCCATTTACAAGTACATTTGAACCTTAATCTCCTCATTTGTAAAACAGGGAGAAGAAAACCCACCACATAGCTTGTGGTGAGGATTAATTGAGATGATACTTGTGAGAGAAGTGAAAGCTATTTCAACATGAAGGCTTATTCTGATGACCTAGAAAATATCCATGAATCTGGGTCCCAAGACAATGTTGCTGCCAGGAGGCATCTACTTCTGTCATGCCTGGTGCATACCTCACAAGGTTCACATTTAATTGGCCTTGGATGTATCCTGAGCATCTGGAGTTTTTGAAAAGCTCCCCAGGTGATCTATCATGCAGTTAGGGTAGCTTCATCCTGTTAAGAATAGTTAAAAGAGAAGAAGACTTCAAAAAATTATGGCTTTCAGATCTCTGTTTATCTCCATAGCTGCAATCGACAGCTTGGGTTTTGCTTCCAGAAAGCTTAAAAAAAGAAACAAAATCAGTGGATGTGTGAAAACAGTTCTTGAAATAACTCTTAGAGATGACTGAATCCACAGAAGGCAGAATAAGGATGAAAAGACCAGCATGATTCTTTCACTGTTCTGAATTTTTTTGTGCTGAAAACTAAGTGCTCACCTAACCTAGATATGGTGGGTTTTGTTCCCTTTTCACGCTATATTTCCTGCAGCAATTTCGTCCACTGTTGTAAAAGACTTCAGCAACAACAACTGTCCGAGAGTGTTTCAATAATGCAAAAGAGGGCTATGTCTGTGGCATTTGCTCAAGGCAGTGTCCTCCACACAGATGATCCAGCTGCCTGCAAAGCCCCCAACAAATGAATCCAAGGTAACTCTTTGTTCTTCCCTCCTTTGACTCCCCCGGCCCGTCTCAGCACTGTCCTGACCTAGCAGTGTCACCGTAGATCTGCTGAAGTGATTTGCAGATCCAGCAATTCTTCCTCATGTCTTCCTTTCTTCCTACTCAGAAAAAAAAAAAAAATATAGAGACATGCAGCTTGGGTTTACACCATTCAAAGATTGATTGACTGATTGATCGATCAGTTCCACTAGGGCAATGTCATTCTGAAAAATATCAGTATGCTTTGACACTTATTGTCAGTAACTGCAAATGAAAAGGGGGAGCCTCTCTAACCTTGGATGTGAACTGCTGAGAACCACACATGAACCCGCCATTCCTAGTCAGCTGGGGAATCCAAACCAAAGACTGCCTGTCATCAAGTGCCTGAAATTTGTGAGACACCCACAATTACAATCATGGTAAATGAATGGCCATCTCAAGGAGGGAGCACTTGAGAGTGAGTCATTCAATTCATAGATTTGTAAATATTACATATTCACCTTCAGGTTTATCTTAGAAAATAAAATTCTCTTGAAATCTTTCTTACCTATTGTTAGCTTTATTCTTTTCTTTGTTTACCTATTGCTAGCTTTATTCTTTTCTTTGTATTTCCTCATCATAGCTTTCTTAATTTCTTTAATTTAAAATTTCTACACTCTTTCTGTTGCCTTATTGACAATTCTATAATCATTTTGCTTTTTGTAAAAACTATTCAATTTGACCTCCCTATATTCTCTCCTTTATCCCCCGTCCCTTAAAGAAATCATACCTGGAAAAAAAAAAAAAAAAAAAAGAAATCATACCTGGGAATATGCCTGGAGTTGCATTAATTGATAGATTTTTAAAAATGGGAATTGATTAAAAATATTGACTTATTCCCACATAGGATTATGTTATGCCTTTCTATATCCATATCAAAATCTTTCCTTTTTCCCCCATTTTTTTCTTATGCCCTCCAGTAAAAGGCTACATTTTTCTCCTCTTAAATCTTGTAGGATTCTTAAATTCTATGAGGTTTTGTGTTTTACATATAATCTTTGACTATTTACATTTGTTGCTGTGAGCTGGGTCAGAGGATTCTGCAGTAAGAGCACTGAACTAGTCAAAGCCACAGCAGTGGTTCTTGAGAATGGTTTCCGAGGAGACTCTTGGGTTTTGTTGTTTTTGTTTTTCAAGTTTCTAACAAGTTCCCAGTGATGCTGATGTTGTGGGTCCCTTTACACTCTGAGAAGCTCTGGCTTGTTGCAGGAATACTCAGCCCTGGCTGCCCGTTCTTGTAAAAATCCCAATGTCCTGGCCACACAAGGACACCAATCCTTCAGCAGCTCTGGGAGAAGGACCCAGGCAGTAAAAATCCCCCAAACTTTCCCAGTGGATTCCAATGTGTTGCTCAGGCTGAGAGCCAGGACCTGAAAATCTTAAAGCCTGAGTGGGTTATCAAAAATGCATTTTCAGCTCCCTTTTGAATCAGAATCCTGGGACCTGGGGATTCCTTGTATTTTATTTTATTTTATTTTATTTTATTTTATTTTATTTTATTTTATTTTATTTTATTTTATTTTATTTTATTTATTTTTTAAATTAAGATACAGGTGACATGTTATATTAGTGTCAGGTGTACAGCATCATGATTCAATATTTGTGTATATTGCAAAATGATCAGCATGGTTAAGTCCAGTTAACGTTCATCACTATACATAATTATAAAAAATTTCTTCTTTTGGTAAGAACTTTTAAGATCTGCTCTCTTAGCAACTTTCAAATGAACAATACAGTGTTATTAACTACAGACACCATGCTGTGCATTACATCCCCAGGACTCATTTATATTGTAACTGTAAGTTTGTACCTTTTGATCCTCTTCACACATTTTACCCATCCCCACGTCCCCTGCCTCCAGGAAGCACCAATCTGTTCTTTGTATCTATGAATTCAGTTTTTGTTTGTTTTTTTTATAGATTTATACATAAGTGAGATCATAGGATGCTTGTCTTTTTCTGTCTTATTTCAGAGCCCTCAAGTTCCATCCATGTTGTGGCAAATGGTAAGATTTCCTTGTTTTTGTTTTTGTTTTTTTTTTTTATGGCTGAATACTATTTCCGCTGTGTGTGTGGGCATGCGTGTGTGTGTGTGTCTGTGTGTGTGTGTGTGTGATCTCACATTTTCTTAATCGATTCATCTGTCAGTGGATACTTAGGAGACTTTTCAGGTTGTAAAGCTTAACACCTGGTGACACAGGCCCAAGATGAAGGGGGACAATTCTTGTACTAAGTAGGCCTAGCCATTTCAGGGATAGCACACAAGTGAGGGAAAGCTGCCCAGAGCAATTACTATCCCTGACATCTCCATGCCCTCCCCTTGTGTTGGTCAAATGGCATAGGGCCTACAGATCACCAACTGTGCTTACATGATGCACCTGTTTCTTGAGAAAATACTGGGTCTGAAGCGAAGACTGAACACGTTTAAGAACAGAACACGGAAATGACAGAAACATTCCAGGGCATAAACATACACACAACATGCCAATGTCAGGAAAGAAACATACTTTGGGGATTTTTTTCCCCAGGAGGAACAGTAAAATCAAGATATCACATTTTGCTGTGAATTATTTATAAGATGAAAACATTCTTTTGCTTTTTTTTTTTTTAGAGAATATGTCATTCATTACATAAAGATTTGTGACAATAGCTCCTCATGTCAATTGCTCTTTATTGCTTCCTTTTTCTTTCTTTCTTTTTTTTTAAGATTTTATGCATTTATTCATGAGAGACAGAGAGAGAGAGACAGAGACAGAGACAGAGACACAGGCAGAGGGAGAAGCAGGCTCCATGCAGGAAGCCTGATGTGGGTCTCAATCCCAGGACTCTGGGATCACACCCTGGGCCGAAGGCAGGCGCCAAATTGCTGAGTCACCCAGGTGTCCCCGATTGCTCCCTTTTTCAATATGTGACTTCATTTTATATCATTTTTCACATTTATTGTCAGATATAATACACACATGGCTAACCTAAATTGATTTGTTTTACTTGGTTTTAAATATTCATTTTTAAATAGAGTGAACTTAAGTGTTCCTTTTTTTTCTTACCTACTCTATGAGGTTTTGTCTTTTAAATAAAAATTTTAATCCATTTATGTTTGTTATTCCGATACTATTTAAAAAAGTTTGACTATGGATGTGTGTGTATTGGGTCTCACAATTACTCAGTTACACTCAGATTTGCAGCGAAAAAAATTAACATCTATAGTTCTTAATCTGGTCTTCATATGATTCCCCCACTCTTACTAAGTAGCAGGGCAGGTCAAGGATGTAATAACATTTTACTTATTTTCCTTTTGTTTTTCCCTTAAAAGTTCCATCACAGACATTCCCTCCCCAGTTCCCCGGATGACCGTGGGAATGAAGGTTGTATGACCTCATGGGCAGGACCATCCTTAGATTCTGGTGGTGGTTTCTGGAGACTAGCAGAGTACCCAAGGCCAGTGTGGGCCTTGGGTCAGCCCTTGTGCTAAAGAGAGCAACGTAAGCATCATAGGCTGTTGTAACACCTTGTCCTCACTGTGTTGGTGAGGGAGATCCCCTCACGAGGATTAAGGACCTGTCTGAGTACATGACCCCCAGCACTGGACAGAAGATTGTCATATGGTGGCCTGTCCACCACATAGCATGCTCACAGCCTGAAGGGACGACACCACATACCACCTGGCCCACCAGGGACTGTAGAAGGCAGGCTTTGTAGTATCAAGAGAATGAGGGGACCTTTGGTTCCTGGGGAGGCTGCGATTGATTTGTTTGAGTAATTCCATGAGCTGGCCGAGAAATGAAAGCCATGATTCAGGGGTTAACAGGAATGGTGCCCTGTCCCCATGACAGAAGGGAGCCCAATGCTCCCAAGCAGAGTGGGGAAGTGGGTTTGCAGTGGGGCCACTTTGCCCCAGATGTTCAAGTGACTCATGACACTGGACCCTCATCTTGGGCCCCACACCACTCTGGCTGGTGGTGTTCTTTCATAAAAGCCCTAAGCCTGTGGCTTCTTTGTCCCGTTTTCAGAATCCCCAAACCAGTCAACAAGAAAGTCCCTCTCACAGCACATGTAGGTCTTGCACAGCTCTGTGGCACTGACGATGCTCCCATGCCATGTTGGATGTGACTCCAAGTCAAATGACACTCATTTGCCTATGGAAATGAGGCATCTGTCTCACTTTTCTTGGATTCCTTCCTTTTGCGGCAATGATGTATGATCTGGCCCTCAAGGTCCCTTCCCCCAAGAATCACGGATGAGGTGGGTTGGAGTCTGACCTCTTTCCCCTTGGAAAAGAAAAGAGGATTTTGCAGGCAGGTGAGCACACCTGAGTTCCCTCTCTCCATCTGTCCGAGAATGGTGATCTCCTGAATTATAAGGTCAGATCGGTTATGTTAATGAACTTAAAAATTTAGAAATTACTTTCTCTCAGGACCCATGCAAGCTGGCAAAACCTTTATCCCTACGCTGACCAAAATCCCTACGCTGACTGCTATTCCATCAGCACGATACTTACTTCTCCTTGCTCCCTTGTGAAAGTCCTGATCCTCTGCCAGAAAAGTGGGCAGTCACAAGGGAGGAAACATGCATGTTAGCACATGTCAGTGTTATATATGCGGTATACTACATATGTGTAAGCAGAAAACCCAGAAGAATATATGCCAACTTGTTCATAGTGCTTGTATCTATAGAATAGAAGCAGAAGAGGATGCGGGAAAGTTCCTTTGAGCTGTATCTCTTGGGATAGCACCTGAATATTTTCTAAGCAGTGCTTACATCTTCATGTTAAATAATTATTTAAAACAAATACTTGGAGGGTGCCTAGGTGGCTCAGTGGTTGAGCATCTGCCTTCGGCTGAGGTCATGATCCTGGGGTCCTGGGATTGAGTCCCACATCAGGCTTGTCTCTACCTCTCTGTGTCTCTTGTGAGTAAATAACTAAAATCTTTTTTTAAAAAGTGCTGTAAGAAAGTAGTGCCAACCAAGAATTCTATAGACAACATGACACTTGGTTTAAGGTTTTATCTTGTTTTTTTTGTTTGTTTGTTTGTTTGTTTTTTTATTTGTTTGGAACGCCTCATTCCTTCATTTACGACCATTGTTTCAGGATTGCTCCAACCATGGTTTACCCTCAGCCTGGCTTTGGGTTTGTGACATTTATTTTTATTTGTCTTCTCCAGTATGTACTTGCTTTCTATTCTTTAACTGTTTTAAATGACTGTTTGCCTTAATTCTGCAGGTTATTGGAGTGCAATCATGTTTGAGCATCCAACTCAGGCAAATTCAACTATGAGACTGCAGAGAGACAGAGAGCAAGAGTGAGAGCGAGAGAAAAGCTTTTTATCTCCTCCTTTGCCCTTCCCAAGGACTTTTCCTCAAATGCCAGAAGGGAAAAAAAAAAAAAAAGCCATCACTTTTAAGATGCAGAACAATGATGGGAAAAAGAATCACATCTTTGGAATTTCAAGGGCCCAAGTCTAGGTAATTTAAAAAAAGACTTAATTTTTTTCCCCCAGGGCAGATATAGCTACAGACTTTTTCTTTTTCAAACCTTTGTGCTGATTTTAGATTCTCACTCTGGCATCGGAGGCAATCCATTGTAGTCCAGAATTCCTCAGAAGCTTTAAAAAAAACCTGCTTTTGCAATTTTTGGATCCAAGACTGAAATGCAGCGCTTACTACTCCGCCTAATGGAGGCACACATTTACAAAGGTGGCAGGTGACAGGTGGGACCAGAGGGCCAGGACATGGTGGATGTGCCTTTGCACACCCGCCTCCACCTGCCTGGATAAGTAGGCTCCTTCCTCAAGGCGGCACGCATGCTCTTCACTGACACTTTCCAATCTCCCCAGAAAATTACTAATTGTGTTTATTTCTCTGTTCCTATAGTATTTCCTGTTTACCTCTGATGTAGCATACAAATAAATATTGTATTGTAGTGAGTTACACAGATCTATACCCCAGCCTCCCTGAAGGTAGAATCCATCCTATCTCATCTTTATAGGCTCATTCTAAACAGTATCTTGAACGTGAGGGGCTTGGAAAACTATTTCTGAATGAGGGAATTATATATTAAGCATATGGGTAGAGTAAATGTATTAATGATATGAAGGAAACACCAGGCTTCAAGATGCAAGACGTTCCACGTGTTTGGTCTTGGAAATCAGGACACATTTCACAGTCTGCGGCATGCTCTGGTTTATTCGGAGGCTTCTCTTACTTCTTGTTCATACTCAGAGGTGGGATGGCCCAAAGGTTGCTACGTGACAAGGTTGGCTTTGAGGGTAGATGGCCACTAACGTCCCCCCTCTGAAGTCCCTTACAGAATGAAAGTTGTTCACTCATAATTCTCTGCACCGAATTAAAAAAAATCAAATGTAAAAAGGTTTACTCTATTTGTTTAAAGTTGATAGTATCTCCTGCTGAAGGAGGAGTGGCGAAGTGAGCATGCTTGCCGCATATGGCATGGACGCATATGAGTAAGCACAAGGGCGATGTGAAAACAGGTGTGCTGATTCTTAAAACTTCTGTATCTTTTATTTCAATATACCTGAAATACTTCCTAAGAAAATGATCATTTAAAAAAAATCAACATATAAGTAAGTTCTATGGGGCATTATTTATGATAGCAACATAGTAGAAACAATAGAAATAGCCAAAAATATAGAAAGCAAATGTGGTAAAAAATTATTATATATTATATAGTAGGACCCTCTGAAGTCATTAAAATAATATTGTAGAAGAATATTTAATGATATGCAAAATTCTCATGATGTACTGTTATATGTAAATGGCAGAATGAGAAAGGTATATAATTGTCTTTTTTAAAAATAAAATTAGATGTCAATTATGTGTATGTATTATATGTATTATTTATACATATTCATAGAGAAGTACTGGCTAAATAGTTACAAGTGGTGATTCCTCTGGATCTTGAAATTATAGGTCATTTAATAGAAGATACTTTATTATAAAAATTTGAACATAGTATTATAAAGAATATAATAATGGACTCCTATGAACCCACCATCCAGTTTCAATTATTAACTCTTGACCAATCTAGTTCCATGAATATTCTCATGTAATCCCCCTTCCCCAACTGGGGTATTTTGAAGTAAACATAGGCATTGCGTCATTTTATTTGCAACATTTCATTATGCATCTCTACAAGACAGAGGGTCTTAGAAAACCAGCCACTCTACTACTATCAAATTAGTGTACCTGTCAGTCCTCCTTAACATCAATACTAAAGATTCAAATTTTCTCAATAACTTCACATATAGATGAGTAGGTTTGGTGGATTCAGATCAAAAGCCGAACAAGGTCTATAAGTGACATTTGGTTGATCTGTCATGTGTGTGCACTCTATGGATTTCCAGCTCCCTGTCTGTCTTTCCCTTGCCAGTTATCTGCTGAAGAAACTGGGATGTTCATCCTGCAGAACTCCCATGGTCTGGATTTTCCCGGCTGCATCCCCGTGGCATGCAGAGTATATTTCACCACCTCATGTATTTCCCGAAATGTGTAGTTAGATCCAGATGTTTGCTCAGATTTGGGTTAAATTTTTAGCAAGAGTACTCCCACTGCTGATTATTCCCTCACTCTGATATTCCATTGGGGGTGGCCACGGCTGATAATCATCTCTCATCTTAGTTGGAATAATGATATAAGGAAAAACTTTCCCTCACCAACTATTTGATTGTCCTGATGTATATATAGGTGATACCTATATAGTATATACGTATAGTTTTGTATAGCGAAACTTGTATGATTGTCTTTCCTTTGTTCATGGATTTTCAGACCTGTTCTCTAGGATTCTCCAAAGAAGACCCATGCATTTCCAATGTATTATTGTGAACACATGATTTAAATACATTTGGCATGTTTTGTTTTTTTTTAAGAAGGATTTATTGATTTATCTTAGAGAGAGAGAGCAAGGTTGTGAGTTGTGGGAGAGGGAGAGGGAGAAGGAGAGGAAAAGAGAGAGAGCATCTCCAGCGAACATCTCCAGCAGACTCCTCACAGAGCACAGAGTCTGGCATGGTGCTCCATCTCATGACCTTGAGATCATGACCTGAGATACAACTAAGGGTCAGATGCTCAACTGACTGAGCCACCCAGGGGTCCCATCATGTTTACTTTAAAAGAATAAGTCCTTGATACATTTAACTGCAATGAATTGTTCATTAAAAGGAAAAAAACCTGATGAAACTTTTAATATAATCAAACAAGAGGCCATCAGACTGGGGTGGCTCCAATGCCTTGGAAGACTTCTAAGCAAACCAAACCCCCCGTGAGCTGGGGTCAATGCACTCATATCCCAGAAAATGAAACTTAGCAGTCACAAACAGCCAACTAGGCTTTGCCAAATAAGGCAACTGCGTAGGTCCAAACTCATCAAATAATTTCCTTGCTTTGCTTGTGTGTCTTCTCTGTAAAACCCTCTCCCCTAGTTCCTGTGGTAGAGCACTCATAATCACTTTTGATTTGACACTGCTCAAAGAAACTCTTGAAAAGTTTAACACACTACGGTTTATTTTTTGAGCTATTGTAATTATTTCCAGGATCGCTCAAACTTTCCTGTCTTTTTCTGGTAACGGCAGCTTCTTACCAGTTGGCTTCTGAGTTTTTCTGACACGATCATGTTTTCAGGAAGGGATGAATGAGTGAAAGAACCGTGGATAGATTTTGCAGAAGCTCAGAAAAGGGCATGATAGCACTGGTTTAGACTGGCGAAGGCAGCAGGGTGGGAGAGAAGCAGGTTGCCTAGAGAGATGTTCTTGGGGCACCCTGAGATCACCCATACTCAAGAAGCTATTTCCTAAATTCTGGTTCTTTAATAAGATCTTAAAGAAATTTATTCACATGTTCAGATGGTTAACCAAATGTGATTTAAGAGAAAATCCTGGACTCATGGGTTCTCTGCTCTGGGCCAGCTCTTCAGAAATAGAATCCAAGACACATTATCAGATCCCATAAATCCCTGCAGTTTAGACAAAGGCAGGATATATTTTCATTAACTTTCTAGGTGTCTTCCAACAAAGTAGAAACTTGGAAGTTGCACATGTTCCTTTATGAATTGTTGTCTAGGCAGCACCACTCAAGAGAAGTCTGTGAAGAGCAGTTCCTCCTGAACTAATTGTCACTGGTCTGCAATGACATACAGATTAGAATCGAGAGAGCTTTCGTAGTGACCTGACAAAGTGAGCAATTTTATGTTTGGTTAATCTAAAACTTTAAAGAACCCTAGGGGTTCTGTTACCTATTTTTAAAGTTTCATCTATAATAATATACTTTGGTTATATTTTCCAAAATGATCAGCGAGTGACAGACTGGGGAGACACAGGAGAAGACCTGGTTCTCGTGTCTCCCAATTGCATCAAAGTGGGGACTCTGAGTTCATTGTAAATGGTGACTTTAAATACTCATTTGGAATTCATTTGGTAAGAAATCCGCACATAAAGAAGTTTTATGCTAGCAAATAATAGATGAAATGTAAAAGCAATTATCTTTGCAACGTAGCGTGCATTCCGTCATTGTTAAGTAGTTCCGTGCTTTCGATTACAAATGCGAAATTGCGGGAGAGGGAGATGCCACATACGTGATGTCCTGATTGTATCCATTCCACAAGTACAATTCAACCTGCTAGTTTTTAAATGCACGCACAGAAAATGCATCCATTAGCATAAATTATGTATGCAGATGAAAACGAGCACTCACTCTCCTTAATAGCCATTATAAATCTGACACACCCCTGCCTGAGTTTCCAAGAAATACATGTGGTAGAAACATAATTAATCAGGGTCCATTTTTTTGTCAGCCTTCAGGAGTCAAAGCGAAGGAAAGCCATTGATTTTACTGCTTTTGAAAGGCTTTTGTTTGGTAAGTCACCCTTGTTAATAAAGTTGAAAGTGCATATTAACGGGATGGAAGCATGGCTGGCTCCAGAAGAAACCAGAAGATTGAATGGTGTGATGCTGGTAGAGAGCTGTCAGGCCTCCTGTGATGGGCAAATTCGCTTTGGGGAGTCTCTGTTTTACTTTGCCCCAATTTAGAATATGTTCAACAACACACAGATGGTGCAGGCTGAGGAAAGAGTGTGCCCATGACACATTCTGATTTCCTTACCCACCAGAGAGATTTCACTCTCCCTTAAATTAAATCTCATACAACTATTTGAAGGTCAACTATATCAGTGGAATTTAGCATGGTAATTTTTCAAAAGTTTGCAGGACAGTGTGTTCCTCCCTGGAAGGACCTAGCCCAGAACCCCCACTCAGTGGGGATAAGGTGGAGGTGGCCCTCCCCACGGAGAGCTTGGAGAACATCTCTCTTTTTTTCTTTTTTAAAAAGAGTTTATTTATTTATTCATGAGAGATACAGAGAGAGGCAGAGACATAGGCAGAGGGAGAAGCAGGCTCCCTGCGGGGAGCCCGATGCAGGACTCCATCCTAGGACCCCTGAATCATGACCTGAACCAAAGGCAGACACTCAGCAACTGAGCCACCCAGGTGCCCTTTACAAAGCATCTCTTAAAAGGACACTGAATCCCCTGGTCAGAGCCCTGTGTTCTTCCCTGATTTAATTAGATTACATTATAGCAAAACAATTCACATACGTATTGAGTATTATGATAAAAACTCAACAGAGTGGCTTCATTCTGCATACTGTGGGAAAGTATAGGCTATTTAATATTCTATAATATTGGCATGATTTGCTGTTCATCTGGAAAAAAAAAGAATTGAATTTCTATTTCATGTCTCATAAAAGATCAATTCCAAACATTGTAAAAACTTAAATGTAAAAGAACAACAGCAACTGTTCTATAATCTAGATGTTAGAGAAACCATCTAATTAATACAGAAAGCTTAATGTCTAAAGAAAAGTATAACCCTATTTGAAAATACAAAACAATTTTTTTTGCACAACAAAAGATAGAAACAAAAGCAATGGGGAGATGTTTGCAGTAAGAATAAGTGATCTATCAGTTAGTATGATTCCAGCTGCAAACCACAGGCTTCCCCTGCCCCTGTGTCTCTGTCTCTGTCAGTTTTCCATGAAGGAGGCAACACATCTTCCATGGAAGGCCTCCACTCTAGTAAACTTATTCACTTATATCTTATTGGGCAGATTAGAACATAAGGCCACCTCCACCCCAACCCCTGGAAATTGGTAGTGAGATTTCCACAATGGGGTAATGAACTCCTACTAAGCCTTTTCCTGGGCCTGAGCAGTGCTCAGCTGATACTAAGAAATGCAGGGTTCTATCGTCAGAGGGGAGCAGGGTGAGTGGAGGACATAACTGCCAAGTAGGACAACCACAGTGTTTGCCAAAATAGATAAAGAGTAAATACTCTTAATACGAAATAGAGCTCCTTCAAATTGGCAAGTGAAAAAGTCCAATGGAAAATTGATCAAAGAAGATAAATAGGCAGAGAGAGAGAGAGAGAGAGAGAGAGAGAGAGAATACAAAATGAGACATAGTGGAAAGAGAAAATTGCAACAGCCTTCCTGGGAGGTAATTGCATTAAAATATAAAAAGTCCATTTAGCCTCTGACCTGATAATCTAACCTGGAGGTCAACAGCTGGGACATGGGTATATTAGGTATTAGGTAATAAAAAGAATACTTCAGATCTATATAGCTGGGAAGAAGTTAGGAGGTAGGGAGGAAAAGAAATAAACAAATTAAGAAAATCATTGAAAGGTGCAGGGAAACATAGGTCACCAATTCTTCATGTAGGGGTGAAAATTGGAATAGAGTTGCAATATCCAAGAAAGGCTCAGTTAGCTTGGAGATGGGAACCCTCCAGGATCCCACTCTTGGAGACATGTAGTCAAGGAGGATGTGCCAAAGTGTTTACTGCAACTTAACTTCTTAACAGCAGAAATTGGAAACAGCCTCAATGGGCAACAATAATAGAATGGATAAATTAATTTGTAGCATAATGTCTGAATATGCTGTTTTTATATGAATATTATAATAAAAATAAAAATGAATACTTTAGAATTACATATAAGAACATCTATTAACTATAAAAGCATGTTGAGCAAATGAAGGCAGGCTACAGAATATATACAGTATGGTCGAGTTTAAAATTAAAAGTCAAGGAGACAAATGCTATATACTGTTTATGTCTGTGAAGAGGGACCTGGATGACAAGGATCTGTACTAACTTCAAGATGGGGCTGGTACCACCAGGGAAGGACAGGGGGATGGACAATAGGATTATTGTCCAATAGGATTTCCATCAGAAATGCTTGCTTTTAAAAAAATATGGGGAAAAAAGAAAAATTGTTGAAGCGTATCAAATCTGGGTATAGGTACTTGAGCATTTTATTCTGTGTCTTTTGAATGTTTGAAATATTTTTCTAATAAAAATATTTTTTAAAGACTAAGTTTAGTTTACTTGGCTTCTGTACTAAACCATGAGATCGGGGTTCCCTTTACCACCCAATTTCCCACTTTTACTTTAAAAGTACATGTCTTAAAAAATAAAAGCACACGTCTTTATTAAAAGACCAAGCAGCAAAGCCAATATGCAGACAGAAATTGAACTGAATACTAATCAATTAATTCCTCTCTAGGCACCGCTTCATTTGGAAGCAAGTTCTCTGGATCATCTGAAACACAATTCAGTCTCAGAACATGAAAAATTCTGGATCATTTCTTAATCAGATACCCAGATTTACATGATGGTCCCCACATTTACTAACTGAATGATCATTAAAGAAATTAGTTCACAAATGGAACCTACTCCCCTGAAGCTTAATGGGATTTCGGGTAACCTGGTTGCTGTTGTGAAGACGAATGAAAACGTGGGTCCAATGCCCAGCACAGTACTTGAGTTGTTGGCATCAGACATACTGGCAAATAGAAGAATAGCTGATATTCACTGAGGTCTTAAGTATATCCTGCATCTTTGTGTGCACTTCATCTCCTCAATAGCCCTGGAAGGGAGAGCTATTTATGATGCTCTTTCTTTTCCCAGGTGATTACAGAACTTGCCAATGGCTAGTTAGCATCTGAAACCCAAAATCAAGTTTGTCTGACACCAAATTCTTCGTGCATAGCCACCAAACTAAGGGATGAGTAAGCGGTATATGTTGACATGCAGCTGGGAGAAGTCGGAAAAACTTGTGCGTCTGACCTGGATCTCAGTGACCCACGTTAACCTGGAGAGCACAGAATACAATCCTACTACCATCCCACTCCTATTGGATGTTGAACCAACCCTGGCTTCTGCATCCTATTTCTTAAGGAGAGAGCAAAGCTTTCAAAAGTTCAAAGCCACATACAGATAAGGAGCTAGTCCATGATTCTCCAGGCTTCCCCCGTGAGGGTGGGTACTGGAGGCTGGGAGGCAGAAAACTACTGGGGAGTCTCACCAGAGGATTGTCGCTCCTGCTTCACAGGACCTCTTACCTGGGAGTGCAGGATGGCATCCTTTGTGGCTGCTGTTCCTCTCCACTCCTCTGTCCTAGCAGTCACCCTGCTTCCTGCTGACCTGGTCTGAGAGTAGAGGGCTGCTCAATGGGGCTGCAGGTCACCCTGGCTTCTGCGGGGCATCTCCTGCCCATGAGACTGCTGGTGCGTTGTGTCTCTGCTTCCCCACACCTTTTTCTGAGGCTGTTTGTCTTCTCTCACAGCTATTACATTGAGCTCTAATAGGAACTTCCCAAAACAAGAGAGCAAAACACATATTGAGTCTAATGTACGTGTAGTCTTACCTTTTAGTGTTACCTGCTGGAATCACAGCTCCCTCCTCCTCTTCCTCTTCCTCTTTTTCTTCTTCCTTTACCTCTGTAGTCCTAAAAATTTCAAACATACACAAAAGTGCTAAGAAGAGTATAACCAGCCCTCATGAAGAACTCATCCAGTGGCTTTAAACATCTTGCCAGACTGTTTCATTTGTTTCCATTCTGTTTCCTTCCACTGCCTTTAGCCTCCAGTGCCTATCCTCTATGTGTTTCTTCAAAAGCACTCCCTAACTTCCAGCTCTTTGCTCTGTGTCCAAAGAGACTTTGCTTAGTCTGTATCAAAGATGCCTTTCTTTCCCCAACTGGGTTTGGCAAATGGGGAGCATTAGCAAGAGATTGGAAGAAGGGGAAAAGTGAAGTTGGAAATTTACCTCCCTAGGTGCATTTGCTGGATCCCAGGGGGTTGACTACATCCCTTCAGCAAAGTTACAGGTCCTGTAAGGTAGTCTTCCCCATACACAGCTCTTTCTGGATTCACCAAATTAGCCAGTTTGTGTGTCATCTTTTCCTACTGGGATCCTGACTGGCCCACCCCTACCCTCAACAGCTGAGCCTATTTTCATTACCATGCATCCATATAGTAGTCCCTTCTGGTTGCTATCACAAAAATATCATAGACTGAGTGGTTTATAAACATCAGAAATCTATTTCTTACATTCTGAAGGCTAGGAAGTCCAAAATCCAAGTGTTGGTGGATTTGGCACCTGATGAGATATATGGGTGACTTCTCACTGTGTCTTCACATGGCAGAGGGAGCAGGGGAGCTCTGTGGGGTCTCTTTTATAAGGCATGAATCCCATTTGCCCTCATGACCTAATCACCCCCAAAGGCTCCACTTCCAAATACCATCCCACTGGGCATTATTAGGTTTCAATACATGGCTTTTGGAGGTGAAATAAACATTCAGTCTGTAATACCCCCATCTCAATTGATAGTTACTAACCACATACTCTACTAATACTAAAACTAAACACTGACCCTAGACCCATTCTCTGGCATCCCTCACGTCCTATAAGAACAGGCTAACCTCTCTTCTTGAATTCCTATTGTTAATGACATCGTTCAGAATTCCATGATCTTACCTCCTCCAGCCAGAGTTATAGTTTTAAAATGTAGTTCTGACCATCAAAGGCTCTAATAGGTTTTGATAAGGTTTTGATAGTTCTCTGAGGTCTGAAGAATTAAGAAAGGTGCATGATCTACACATGTACGTGTACTAAGACAAGCCCTTTTATGTACTCTAACCAATACCTACTGTGAAATTTGAGAAAAAATTATTTATGCATATGCTCATTTTTACCTAAATATGAGTAGGATAGATTATCAGTGTTTATACCACATAAAGGGAGAGATTAATGTGTGAGGAAAAAAAAAGCATAAAACAGAGGGAATGAGCAAGGTCAAAACTTAGATCTTTCATAGATGAAGTCTTAAATGTGGAAGACAAAGCTATAAAACTTTTAGAGGAAACTACAGAATATGCTTATGACTTTGCATGTGGGGGGAATACTTAAACAAGACACATACGGCATACTCCAGAGAACAAGATTGATAAATTTCACTGCATTAAATTAAGAATTTATGTTTAAACAAAAGGCCCATAAATAAAGTGAAGAGATAATGTACAATATCCTGAGTATATAAATAATTGTAACTGATGAATTAGGAAAAGAAAATGACTCAATAGAAAAACTGGCACAATTCTCGAACAGGCATCACATAAAAGAAGAAATGAATGAACAACAAATCATATGAAAAGATGTCTGATAGTATTTGTACTCCAGAAAAAGCAATGCAAAACTATGATATCTCATTTCCCACCCATCACGTTGGCAAAAATACTTACACGTGTAAGATCACATGTTGACAAAGGTATGGAAAATAACTCATAACTGTGCTGGAGGAAGTGTAAATTGGTGTAACATAATTCAAATACAATTTGGCATCCTGTTTCCATTTCTAGTTGTTCAATTAGACAATTAGAAAGTTGCTCTTAGAAATGGGCATCAGGACTCAAGAATCAGAATGTTCATAGCTTAGTAAAAAAAAACCTGAGGAAAATCCATATATATTTTATAAATAAACTGGATAAATATATTGTGGAGTATTTGAAAAACAGAAAATGCGATACGCAATAAACATATAAACCACAGTTAGGGAGAGAAATAAGGATGACTCTTGGTCTTAGTCAATTAAAGGTAGTCATAAGCCAATGCATAGACTATACATCTATTTACAAAGAGTTGGTTTTAAAGTAGAAAAACTAGGGCAGCCCAGGTGGCTCAGCAGTTTAGCGCCGCCTTCAGCCTGGGCTGTGATCCTGGAGACCAGGGATCAAGTCCCGTGTCGGGCTTCCTGCACGGAGCCTGCTTCTCCCTCTGCCTGTGTCTCTACCTCTCTCTCTCTCTCATAAATAAATTAAATCTTTAAAAAAATAAAGTAGAAAAACGAAATCATGTATTGTTTAGGAATGCACATATGTGGTAAATGGAGTCAGATTTCATGTCCCTGGATGGCTGTTGGTCCCCACCAGGGCAGCCTGGCAGGTGGTGGGCAGTCGGGCAGCATGGTGCCTGAGCCTAGTCTGAGTTAATGGGGTTCATTCTGATATGGATATGCTGTGTATATGTTTGTTATTCTAGTTATTCTTGTCCAGTTATTCTTCTGCTGTTTCTATTTCTTCACTTATATTCACTGTATATCTTATTATCTGTATATCTTCACTGTATATCTTATTCTAGTTATTTCCTATTATTCTTTTGCTATTACAACTAACTTCTTTCTTTGTTTCTCCCTCTCTTCCTTCCTACCTTCTTTCATTCCTTCCTTCCTTATTTCCTTCCTTTCCTATTTTCACCGGTAGAATTCAGTGGACTAAGAGAATCTACAAAAAAAAAAAAAAAAAGAGCATGAATAGGTCCTACATTTCATCTTCGACTCTCTCTGAAATCATCACCTTTAAGGCCATATCCAGAGTGAAACAATTAAAACTCTCTGTGAAAAATGAGTAAATAAAAAGATGTGATATAAGTATTATAATCTGGAAAAAGAAAGACACTGAAAGTTTAAGAAAACCAGAAATCTAAGAATTTAGAAGTTAAGTATAGAGAGATCAAACAGAGCAAAAGAAATATCAATCTGCACTTTGAAAGGTAAAATAAAAAAAATTTAAGACTTATTAACAATCAATAGAAACATTAAAACAATCATAATAAATCAATGTACTAGCTCAGAATTTACTGTGATCGAATTAGGTTGAAATTCAGCCACAGAAGAGAGACTAATAAGAATGAAAAGAAGATAAATAATTAAAAGGCCACTTATAAAGCAGATTAACAAATCAAAACTATGAGAGCTGGAAGGTCACTCATTCTTCAAACTGTTCATTTGGATCTTTTTGTGTGCCAGGAAAAGTGCTTGCTACTGGCAATTAGAGCCCAGACATTTAACCACGGAAAAATCATGTCCTTGTTAAATTATTCAAGGGTAAATAATAAGATATAAAATATTTAAGGAATAAATAGACACACATTTTAAATGATTGTAAAAATGAGAGATAAAAAGGAGGCTGAAATCCTGAAAGCGTAAAAGTTTATTATGAGAGAAAACCAGTGAAGGCACCTTCAAAACAGCGTATGAGTCCCATGTTGAGAAGCTGGGGGGCTCAGTGGTGAGTGGTCCAGGCTCTGCCCTCCCTTCCCGGATGCGGCCCCTGCTCCACACACCTGCCTCCTGCTGTCCCCATCTGTCAAATGGGAATAATGAAGGCTCCTGGGGTTGGGGGTTTTGTGAGAATCCAAAGAGATCATGAATGTAAGCAATTTGCACAGAGCTCGAACGAGGTCAGTGCTCGACAATAACTAACTGCCCCTAAAATGAGCCCAAAGTGCTGAATTTGGAAACTATAGGACTCAGGAAAGAAAAAGAGTCCATAGGGAAGCAGCCAAGACTTCAATTTTTTTTCTCAGTCATGTCTGTGGCTAAGCTGACCTAGGACTGGGTGGGAGTACTGGGGGGCAAAGAGCGACCCCGGTGGGAGGGTCATAACCTCTGACCTCTTGTTCTTGCCTTTGAGCTCTTCTAGGTTGGGGCCTCTGGCGTCTTCTAGGGACTCTGAGCTACTCAGATTTGGGCCTACCCCTGCCCAGTGTCCCCACAACCCACACCCCTGTAATGGCAGTCAGCCCTATTTAGAGCCCCAATCCCCCAACCCCTCAAACCCACAAAGAGTCTCTTTAGTTTCCTTCAGGGCCTCCTCTTGTAGGATGTAGGAAAGAATACGAGCCCTGACAACTGAACACATGACCAGGCCCCCATGGCATCTTAGCCACTCACGCCAACATTTAGAAGTGTTCCTCCAAATGTCCTGCTCAGGGTCAGCCCGCTTATCTCACCATTTAATCAAGGTGGCTGGTGCACTTAAGAGGGCACACTATGAAACCACCACTTGTACTACAAAGCCATCAGAGACAAATGAAAACAATCTGTCTGGGTTCGGGGATTTTTTTCTGTTTCTCCTAAACTTTGCCTTCAGCTTTATAATCTCACAGAGAGAGGGGTGGGGAAGGAATTTTATTTTAGGATGCGAATAATCCTGGATGATTTGCACACTGGCATTTGTATATTGCATGGAAATATGTTAAAAGTGAAAAAAAGAGAGAGCAAATTGGCAATGGCCTGTATCAAATCATGGAGGAGAATAACTTTCAGGGATTGCTAAGTCGGAAAGTAATATCTTAAGTGATCTTACAGCCAGGAATATTGGCAATGTCAAGAGTGTTCCATTTTATCCTCCAGCGGGAGCAACATTTGCAAGCAAATTTGGCAGGGTAAAAGATCCTAAAGTGCATTCTTAACTCTCTACATTTTCTTTCATGTAAACTGCCAATAAAGAAAATTAAAGAACTGAACTAGGTACAGAGGGACAAAGAATGCTGGTTTGCTGTCTACTCAGCCCTGGAGAAAATTAAGAAGGCAGTTGTGTGCATTGGCATTACACTAGAGGACTTTCTTTCCTCAACTCTTTCTTTCTTTCTTTCTTCTTTCTTTCTTTCTTTCTTTCTTTCTTTCTTTCTTTCTTTCTTTCTTTCTTTCTTCTTTCTTTCTTTCTTTCTTTCTTTCTTTCTTTCTTTCTTTCTTTCTTTCCTCTCTTTTCTTTCTCTCTTTCTCTTTCTCTTTCTGTCAATGTCAAAATTCTCCATAGAATATTTATGAACTACACCCAAAACAGCAGAAATAATCCCAGAATGGAGACTGCACACTGTCAACTTGGAGCTGGAATTTTTTTTTTTTAATCTATTGAGCCTGGTAAAAACATGGCAATCTGAGCCCACATACGCACACATATATTCTTCTCACACATTCTTCTTAAAATGGCCATAGATGAGGAGAGGTTTGTACAATCATTGGAATTCCAGAAACTTCAAAACCTTTTTACAAACAGTGAAGTTAAGATGACACTGGGGAAAGATAATGCATAGAATTTCAAGAGAGGTAATTTAGTCCACCTGGCTAAAGCCTCTCCCTTCCAAATTTCCATTGAAATGACCAAAGAAATATGAAAATAGGAGGGGAAAAGCAGTCTAAGCACTTAAAAGGGGGAAAATGTCATGCATGTGCCAGAAACTGTAGGGAAATTCCATGGGGTATACACACAGAGGATTGGGTTGAGAGGAGAAGCAACCATCTCACCACCTGTGCAGTGTGGAGTTCACAGCAGCTTAGACTGGGAACGATGGGGCCAGTCGGCCACAGGGGGATGAAGAAGTATCTTCCATGCCTCAAAGAAATGCTGGGTGCTGACAAGAAGCAGGGTATTCAGAGCTGGGCTTCTTGTTTGCAGAAAGCACAGACAGCAGACTAGGAGTAGCCATTGTGATCTCTAGAAGGAATGTTCACTCCTACTTCGTGCCATGGATTAAGTTGTGTAACAGCCTCAACCTCACTGAACTTGGGGACCAGAGTCCTCAGCTTTGGGGGATCTGTAAGTGTCCTGGGAAGTTACCAGGGATTTTGAAGGGCCTGGTGGGTAGTCACTGAACAAAGTGTTGGCTGCTGTCAGAGAGACATCTGTTGAAAAGGTAATGGGCATTGCCTCAGGGCTCACACCAGACTTGGGTTGCTGGCAATCTGTATGAGTGACCCACTTTCTATGGTTAGTGTGCCCCTTGTCCAGACCCTGCTGGCTCCTCTTGCCTCTGGGCTCTCTCCCATCCACCAAGGGCAGGGTGTGTGTGTGCTCTGGTGTGTAGAGGGTGCGGGCAAAGGACAGAGATTTGCCCTTCCTGTATGATCCTGCTTTTCCTAAAGTCTTTGTCTCATCCTTCATTCTTTCCCTTGTCTCCCACGACCTGTGTTTTGTATATCAAAGCAAGATAGCAGGTGCTTTTATCTCTCTCTCTCTCTTTTTTTTTTTTTTTTGCTTTTATCTCTTTCTTTCTGCTGTCACATTGTCGTTCAGAAAATATAAGTGGAGAATAATCCAGCTCTTGCATAGGAACAGTTGAGAGCGAAACATAAAGTGGAGCGAATATTGGCAGGGCAGGGACACGTGTCAACATTTCAGAGACAATCAGTTCTCCCGCAAACTTGATCTATTTCATCACTTACATTGCTCTTTGTAGGTTTGAAAGCAGTTCCAATCCTATCTACATCTAGGTCTCCCGAGAAATAGAGGCAATAGCCAATTACTTAGAATAAATCTCTTAATTATATATATGAATATATATGATAGTTATTATGTATTATTATTAATTACACAATGTATACAATAACTATCTTCTCTCCTGGGTCTCCAGCTTGAAAATTGAAGATTTTAGGGTTGCTCAGCTCATAATCTATTGTATATATGAAAAATATTAAATAAATACTATAATACTTATGTAATATAACAATATAAAATACTATTATGCTATATCATATATGAATATTATATATGACATTTACTTAATATGTTATACATTATATATAATATATATGTGTGTATATAGGTATATATAGTATATATACACATCATAAAGAGATTATAGAGGCTGAGAAGTCCCAAGACTTGCTGGAGATGCAGGAGGAAAAGGCAGTGCAATTCCAGTTCAGGGCAGAAGGCCTGAGAACTAGGAGGCTTGCTGATTGATAGAAGTTCTACCCTGAGCTTGAGTGTGAAGGCATGGGAGACTGATGTCCAAGCTCGAAGTCAGTCAAGGAGAGAGTTTTTCTTTACTTGTGGTAGAGCCTTTTTGTTCTGTTCAGGTCTTCAACTGATTGAATGGGGCCCACCCTCATTGGAGAGAGTGTTCTCGTTTACTCAGTCTAGTGACTCAGATGCTAATCTGAAATACACTCACAGACACACCCAGAATAATGTTGGCCCAAATGTCTGGGCGCCTGGTGACCTTCTCAAGTTGACACACAAAATTAACATCACACTGATCATGTGTCAATGAAATGAAATATTATTGGTCTCTGCCAATGGAACACTTGCCATAATAAGACCAGCCAGAAAGAGGTCTCACCCTTTTTCCTCTTGCTATTCCTACAGTTGTGTTATTCCATGCAAGGTTTTTAATGATGCTGCCAAGAGAGAGAAGCCAAATCGGCATCCTAACGGTGTGGATCAGGGTCTCTGACTCAGGTCACATTAGTAGAATCTTTGTATGGGTCAGTTTTATAGTTTCTGGTAAAATGGAAGATTACCAGCCAAAATTCATTGGTGAGTACAGGCATGTGCTACAAGTGTCCCCCTGTTTCAGGTAAGTAAAGGAAGAGAAATAAAGTCAACCACTGGCCATGGGACAAGTGTGCTGCTAGCATTGCTGCCCATTGGAATCACAGACTGGGGTGGAATAATATCCTGACCTGGAAGGTAAAGAATAAAATACTCCAGTACAATGATTCTCAACCAGGGGCAGCTTGGTCCCCAGGGGATATTTGGAAATATTTGGAGATATTTTGGGGTTGTCGTAACTAGAGTGATGCTACTGGAATCTGGAGGGTAGAGGCCAGGGATATTGCAAAATGTCTTAAAATGCACATGACATTCCCCTCCACCAACAAAGACTCATCTGGCTCAGAAAGCTCATTGTTCAAGTTTGAGAAACTGGTCTTCCAAGAACAATGTTCTTCATCCTTTATCGCTGCCAAGATAGCATCTCTCTCAAGGCATCCCCCTCCTCACCCTAATACTTGTTTGGCTGTAAGGACACATGCCTTCCTCTGTTTCCTGAAACGCTTGAGCCTGTTCATGGCCTGGCACTTTGCCCTGCTCTTCCTTCTCCCTCATGGGTTTGTTCAGCTAGGTTTTCCTTCATCCTTCTGGTCTCCACAAAATGCTGTGTGCTTAAAAAGGCTTTTCTCAACCACCCATTCTAAAGCAGAATCCCTTCTCCAAGGTGTTCTGTGAGGCTTACCACATTTCCTCACCAATGCCAGCTTTCACTGGTAACCTTTAGAATGTAGAGTTCCACAAAAGCAAGACCTCATAGCTGTTGTCACTCCTTCAAAGACTGTCTGGTACCAGAGAACAAGTAGCCTCTGAATTAATGACATCTCCCGAGTATTTTCTGGTCATGGGAGCTGGGACCATTCCCATGTGATACAGGCTCTTATTAGAGGAAAGGTCAAGATGTTTTTTAGTCTGAGAATTTATAATGATAAACTCTCTAACTATGTATAAATATTCTCATAATTAAGAAAAGTATGTGATCAAATAGGCCCATTGCTCTTCTTTGATCACTCTGAATTTCTTATCTGGGTTAAAATGGTCTTTCATAGTTTTCATAGCTATGTTATTTATTTAAAGCATTTCTTTTTCAATATAAACTTCAAGATGATTAATCCAAACTGAAGGGGTTCTGTATGAAACTTGATTAAATTCATACAGGAATTTTATCCAGTGAATAAGAACACAATCTGTATTCCTCCTCAGGGTTCCCAAAACCCCATGTGACTGGCTGCCCATCCTTTCTGTTCTCATGGGGTTTGAACTTCCCTGGATGTTGGTTTCCCAATAGCTCATGCTTCCTACCAGCCTTCACACTTTACCGTCCCTCTGCCCAGAGAAGTCTCCTGCAGTCCTGCGTCTGTGTACACCTCTTCATCACTCATGTTTCATTGGAAATATCACTGCAGGGAGAAGATCCCTTCCTTCCCCAGACTGAGAGACCTTACTCCACACATCTACTCTGCATCTACCGACCCTTCGTTAACTTTCATTGCACCTAATCCTTATCTAAAATTACTCTGTCGTTGGTTTATCTGTTTGCTGCTTGCTTCCTCTCAGTAGGATATAGGCATCAAACAGAGAGGACCCTTTTTCCTGACTAGTTCACTACATGATCCAGGCGCTCAGATAAAGACCCCAGATTAGCAGGAACCCAAGCATTTGTGTCCATGGAATGAGTAAATAAAAGCATAAATGGGAACTCAGCCAATATACTCTAAAGATACAAAGTAAAACTTCAGAAATTCTGTACTTTTTCTTAATTAAAAAGGACATTCAGAAGACATTGTATCTCTGAAAATGAATCCCTTTTTCTGCACACGCTCTGCCTCCCCATCTCCGTGGCACTGATACTGTCTAGGTAAAGCACTCTCCAATCCTCCAGAAGAATGCTTTGTGATGAAGGAATGTCTTAGCTCTGTGCCATCCAGTGTAGTAGCTACCGGCCCTCCATGGTTTGTGAGCACTTGAAATGAGGCTAGTGTGACTGAAGAATTGAATTTAAAATTTTATTTTATTTAAATTTAAATAACTATATGTGGCTAATGGCTACTATGCTGGATGATTCTTTTTCATTCCAAAAGTTAATATGGATGTACTTTATTTTCTTTATTTTTGACCTATTTTATTTTTTTAGGTAACAATAAACATTACAATGCTATATGTTCAAACTTACTATGTATGTCTCCTATGGTAATGTCTTAGATTTATTGAAATGGAAATCTATTTTTAAATCTATTGATTTAAAAAATCTAATATTGATTTTTAAAATGAAGAACTTAATAAGATCTGCAAGCTAATGCCATTTATGTAAATTAATTAGAAGCACCATCATATGTAATTAATCTAATATTTTATAAGGATATATAGTGTCTTTGATAAACATACACATATCTTAGAGATGTGTAGTGTCTTTGATACATACATGTTTATATATCTGTGATATACAACAAACATGTAGATGACAATGTATGCAAAACTGGTCTTTCCATCTCTTAAATATTTTATCTCTTACTCATTTTCCTTGTCTAATCACAAGGGGCTGAAGTTACAAACCAGTGTTAAATAATGATGGTAAGAGATATTTGTATTAAAAAGGAATATGCACCAGAGAAATTAGTCAAACACATTAGCTTGCATGTCTTTAGGAGTGAGGAACTGGCACCAGAAGTTAAGAGGAAGATCAGAGGCACCAGTGTGGCTCAGTGGTTGAGCATCCGCCTTCAGCTCAGGGCATGATCCGAGGATCCTGGGATCGAGTCCTGCATCAGGCTTCCCACAGGGAGCCTGCTTCTCCCTCTACCTACATCTCTGCTTCTCTCTGTGTGTTTCTCATGAATAAATAAATAAAATCTTAAAAAAAAAAACCAGAAAAAGAAAAGAGGAAGATTAGAGTCACCATGCTCAAACTGATGACAATGTATCATGAACTGAGGGGTCTGGTTAACTCAGTTCTCTGTGCCTTGGATCCAAATATCACATTATCACCTCATTGCTATGGACTGAATTGTGTCCCTTCAAAATTCATATGTTGAAGTGCTAATCCCCGATGTGACTGTATCTAGAGATATAATTAGGGTTAAACAAGGTCATAAGGGTAGGGCCCTAATCTAAGAGAACTGCGTCCTTGCAAGAAGAGGAAGAGAGCTCTCTCTCTCTCTCTCTCTCTCTCTGCCAACTGAGGACATAGTGAGAAGGTGGCCATATGCAAGCCAGGAAGACGACTCTCACCAGAACCCAACCACATTGGCACTTCCATCTTAGATTTCAGGTCTCCAGAACTGTGAGAAAATAAATCTCTGTTGTTTCAGCCCCTGAGTCTACAGTATTTTATTATGACTAAGACAATCATATTCTTATTCCATGAAAATTTGGCATTTCAAAAGTTTGAATTACTCAGTAACTGATCTTTGGACAGTTGACTACACATTTTTATTAAGAAAAAAACAAAGTTTTCTTCTACTACATATTTTAAACCAAATTCCAAATGGATTAAAGTTTAAAATGTGGGACACCTGTGTGGCTCAGTGGTTGAACATCTGACTTTTGCTCAGGATGTGATCCCAAGTCCTGGGATCGAGTCCTGCATTGGACTTCCTGCAGGGAGCATGCTTATCGCTCTGCCTATGTCTCTCCCCACCTCTCTCTCTCACTGTGTGTCTCTCATGAAAAAATAAAATCTTAAAAAAAAGTTTGAAGATTGAAATGTAAAAAAAAAGTAATGGAGGAATATTCTAAATAAGATATTATCACTTGGAATTCAAAGTTTATTAAAAGAAAATGAAACCATGATACAGTAGATTTAATTTTATGAAGATAGCAAACTTTTCTTAAAAGACATATATTTATTGGGATGGGGCAGCAGGAGAGGGAGGGAGAGTCTTAAGCAGGCTCCATGCTGAGCATGGAGCCTGACACGGGACTCAATCTCTCAGCCCTGAGATCATGACCTGAGCCAAAATGGAGAGTCAGATGCTTAACTGACTGTGCCACCCAGGTACCCCAAGAAAGGAACACTTAAACATGCTTTAATATGTTAATATAATGGGTCAGATTAGAAGGTCACAAATATACAATAATACAATTAACCTGATAGGTATACCACTTTTCCCCAAAAAACACTGGATAAAATTCAACATTCATTTTGATTAAAAGCTCTTGTTAAAGTAGGAATGAAAGGAAACTCCCATAATAGCATAAATGAGGTCTGTCTTAAATTGAGTCACCTGTCCTATTTGATGGTGAGAACCACAAGGGGTTACCATTGAAATTAGAAACAAGCTATAAATATCTCCTGTTGACATCATCACTTAACATAGGTTTGGTATTTCAGTCCCTCGTGATCAGACGAGGAAAATGAATAATATAAAATGTTTAATAAATGAAAATTACATTTTTGTAGATGGTGTTATTATAGGCATAGAAAAACTAAAAATAATTAATATAAAATTGATTGAGACTGATGAAAAATTTCAATAAAGGGAAAGTTATAAAATTAACAAAAAGAAATATACAAAAAAAGAACATACTTGCTATATGTCTTGAATATGCAATTGAAAAGTATAATACAATAACGATTCCATTCACAGAAGCATAAAAATATCTCATTTTGTACTCACAGTGACAGAAAACTGTAGGGCTTTTATGAAAAAAGTCACTAAAGAATGTGAAAGATCAGAGTAAATGGAAATTTTGCCTTGGAAGATTATATAAAGGTCTCAATCCACTTCAAATAAATCTATAATTCAAACATGATTTTAGGGGTGTCTGAGTGGTTCAGTCAAACATCTTACTCTTGATTTCAGCACAGGTCATGATCTCAGGGTCGTGGGATCTAGCCCCGTGTCAGCTCCATGCTTGGCATGGAGCCTGCTTAAGATTCTCTCTCTCCCTCTCCCTCTGCCCCTCCCCCAACCCTCTTCTGACTCCGCTCATGTGCTCACTGTCTCTAAATAAGCAAATAATATTATATAATTTTAACAATTTTAGTATAATTATTTTGGAAATTGAAAATAAAACAAAATAAAACATCTCAAAGAACTTATGGTTGAAAGCAGCCCTAATTAGAAGAATACTGAGCCTTTTTTTCTACAATATTCAGATAGATGATAAAGTTATAATGAAAATATCAGGTGAAAATAAAGTATAAGTAGGAAAGTTATTTATGTAAACAACATCAAAGGCAGAGATTGCAAGTAAAAATGCATTAGATTAACTGTACAAAAATTACTTTTTTGTTGAGAAATATCACAAATAGAAATTAAAGGGAAATGATGAACTGGGGAAAATATTTGAAAACAAGGGGTTACTATCTTTAACTTGTAAAGAGCTCTTCCAAATCAATAACCATATAAAATATGATAGGCAAAGATTTTAAAAAGAAATTTCTCAGAAGGTGATATACAAATAAACATATAAATAAATGCTACTTCACCTGAACAAAATCATGGAAACTAAAATACAAAAAATAACATTTACCCACATCACACCAAGAAAAATTTGAATGTTTTCATGGCACTAAGGGTAAGTGGCTATCATGTTCATTGCTTAGAGGCAACACAAATAGCTGTAAACTGTCATCAATTAAGTTTCTCCATGTATCTCAACAGCCTTAAGCTTGTGAATTTTCTTTGATCTAACAATTCTTCCTCTAGGAACCTTTGCCTCCCATAAAAGATAGTTATGTCAAGAGTTACCTATAAAGCTATTCTACACAAAATCTTTCATTTGCTGCGAAGGAGATAATAATCAAAAGCAAAAACAAATTATTCAAGCATAGGGAATTTATTAAATAACTTATAGAGCAATAGTAAATGTATTGTAGAAGTATATGTAAGTAAACTAAATTATGTAGCCAGATATAGAATACAGTTTTTTTCCACTTGTTAGTATTCACGAACAGGTAACTTGTTACATTAATGGATACAATACTATAAAGATATATAACACAGTATCAGCACTTGGGTTTTCAAGTTTGGCTGCTCCAAACACTAGAAATTGATCCTAAATCTAGGGATTATAAACTTGAACTCTGCTGAGGATCACAGACAAAAGTTTCCCATCCAGCCATCCAGTGATATCCCTGGTCCCCAAATCAACCTGATGTATCATGGCCATTTTTAAGCATCTTTACAGCACTTAGAGATACTTAGAATTATATCATTTTATTCATTTGTTAATGTATTTATATTACCTGCCTCATTTCCTTTTTTTCTAAAGATTGATTGATTTGAGAGAGAGAGAGCACAAGCAGGAGGGACGGGAGAGGAAAGAGAATTTCAAGCAGGCTCCACTGTGGGTGGAGCCCAACATGGGGCTTGATCTCAGCACCCTGAGATCATGACCTGAGTTGAAACCAAGAGTCAGACGCTCAACCCACTGAGCCACCCAGGTGCTCCTGCCTTGTTCCCTTTTAATGTCAGCTCCATGAAAACAGGGGCTATCTTGTTCCCACTTTATTCTCAACAATATATCCAACATAGGTAGATGCTGAGGAGATATTGGTTTAGTCAAGGGCCCTTTCTTACTGTTTTGTAAGAGTTTTTAAATATTAGGGATGGTGAACCTCTACCTCCTATATCAAGAGTTGGCAAACTTTTCTCATGCTGGACCAGATAGTAAATATTTGACAATTTGTGAGTCATCAGGTCTCATCACGACTACTCAACTACTGCCATTCCAGTGTGAAAGTAGTATAGACAACACATAAACCAGGGGTGGCTGTGTTCCAACAAAACTTTATTGTAAAAATAGGAATTAGGCAGGATTTAGCCCTCAGAGACTGCAGTTGCTAGCTCCATTTCATAATTGTCACTATTTTTCCATTTTCTGGCTTGCCCTCTAATTGTATGCTTTTTATGTATAGACATTTTCTACTTTTATGTAGTCATTAGCCTCAAACTTTTTCTTTAGTTTTTCTTTAGAATTGTTTACAGAAATTCTCTCCCCATTCCATTAATGTAATTATTCTCTGATTTATTAATGTATTCAAATATATTGAATTCTCATCCTTTGACCTTTGATTTTACCCTCTACAAACACAAATTTCACACAAAAACTGTTTTCTTGTGCAAATGATCTGTGCATAAAGATCTTACTGCAGGCAATGTCCATCACAAGGCTTTCTGTAGGGACCACTTTTAAAAATAATCTTACTATCTGATCATTTGAAATGTAGTATGTTATCAATATGAATAAAAACAAATGACAGAAAGTGATGAAAAAATTTTTATATAATATTTAATGACCAGGAAGTGTGTTCACAATATATAAAGCAAACAGAGAAAATCAAATCACAAAATAGAATCTCTAGTTTATTTATTGCAAACAAAATAGGCACCTATATGATGCTCAGTGACTACATGCTGAATGAGCGAGTGAATACATGAGAAAATCAAAAAGGAATATAGTTTTCTTTTTGACAATACAGCCTAAAATTTTAGGAGGCCTAAAATGCTGCTAGATTGAAAACCAAACAAAAAATAAGCAACATGTTTTTTTTTGTTTTTTTTTTTGTTTTGTTTTTGTTTTTGTTTTTTTCCTAAAGCATGGTGTGGTTTACAGGAGACGAAGCCACAGGGGGATGGGGTTGCATTGGGATAAGTATATATGATGCTGCCTGTGCCCTGACGCCATCTGCTAACCTTAGGATTTCCAGAATTGCAATGAGGAGGAAGGGAAGAACCCACACTCCAAGGGTCCTACATAAATAAGGTAAATAAGGTTGGTAGTGCCTAATAAAGCCTAGACTCCCCTTTCTTGCTCTGGGTGGAGCAAGTTGCCAGCTGTGTGTCTAGCCCTTTGCCTGAGGAGTGGGGAAGTCTGAGCTGGGAGTGGCGCAGCCCAGAGAAGGCATCTCCCTCTGTAGGTTGCTCATGAAGGATTGAACAAGCATGCAAATAGGAGTCTGAAGGCCTGACTTCAGATCCTCAGGTGAGGCTTTTAGCTCCTCCGAACATGCATTTCCCAGCATGTGGGACAGGACTGCTGACGTCCTTCCCAGTGTGCTGGCCTCGGGGCAGACTCAGGGCTGGGTGAGCAGAAGGAGGCGGGCAGCAGAGAGGACTGATTGGAATCTCAGGCCTCCCACTTATTTGTGATGTGGCTTTGAACACTTCCTAGCACTCAGTAGGGACCCTGTGAAAGGCGCTGATGACTGCCTTAGGGATGGGACAACAAGGAGCCTCTGTAGAAGTGACTGTCTCAGGGCTGTCCCCGTGGCCCAGTGGTTTGGCACTGCCTTCAGCCCCAGGTGTGATCCTGGAGACCCGGGATTGAATCCCGCGTTGGGCTCCCTGAATCCCGTGTTGGGCTCCCTGCATGGAGCTTGCTTCTCTCCCTCTCCCTCTGCCTGTGTTTCTGCCTTTCTCTCTCTCTGTCTGTCATGAATAAATAAACAAAATCTTAAAAAAAAAAAAAAAAAAGAAGTGACTGTCTCAGAACAAGCAGTGAAACAGTGTTTTGTAAACCATAAAATGCTAATCAAACATGGGAAACAGTAATTGGTAAATGATACTAATATTATTATGCACTAACCTTATACTAAAATTTCCTAACAGTATAGAAGAGTTTTCATTGGTTTTCTGAAGCAAAATCAACTGGATCTAAATTCCCACTTTTCTGCGTTTATTTATTTATTGAGTGATGTGTTCATCCTGAAAGCTGAGTTGTGGTTGAGTGGTCGGTAGGAAGAGAAACTTTTGAAGAGCAAGAATGAGAGCAAAGGATCAAACATGCCAGGGAGATCAGGGGACCAGGTTTAGGATGGGGATTTATTTCCTTTGCTGAGTGGGTTCAAACTGGTGGTTGAAGCTCTGCTGAGCTGGGAAGGAGGAACCAGAGCTGGGACTGGGCCCTGCCAGCCTGGGGCATGTGGCACAGAGACCCAGGGCCATCTGGGTGCTAACCAGCTCTCCCTTCCTTCTATGGAGCACACTGGCCTCAGCACAGGTAGGTTCCCTCTGCTTCCAGGGCCACTGCTGCTGCTGTTGCTGTGGCCGCAGAGCAACAGGAAGCATAAGTGACAGTAACAATATTGGGCATCATGTTCATTTTTCTTTGAATGTGATGGGAAATAGGGGCACCTGGGTGGCTCAGTGGTTGAGCATCTGCTTTCTGCTCAGGTGGTGATCCCCAGGTCCTGGGATCGCTCCCCACAGGGAGCTTGCTTCTCTCTCTGCCTGTGTCTCTGCCTCTCTGTGTGTCTCATGTATAAATAAATAAAATCTTAAAAACAAATAAATGTAATAGGAAATAAAGGAGAAAAGTGAAAGAAAAGAGTACACTTGGTATTGACTTTTTTCCTGCTTCAGAGGATATAGCTAAATCCCAAACTTTAGACCCTTAAAGAATAGTGATTTTCATAAATTGTTTTCAGTGATACAGTTTTCTTCTGCTTACCATGACCTCCTTTTTTTTTTTTTTGAAAACTGTGCATGGCTTCTGTAAAAATGCAAAATTATCATTGTGAAAAAACTGAGCATGTATACGAAGAACACAGCAAAAAGCACCATGACATTCACATACAGAATTTGTAGCAAACAGACAAAACAACAGCAAGAAACCCCAAAGGCTTCTCTCTGAGACTTAGCAAAACAAAGGATGGTAGCCTTTTGCAGAGTGTTTCTCTTCCAAGAAACATGCAGTTTTCTTAGGAGAATGTTTTAGCGCATTGTGACCAACGGCGGCAGAGATGGCAAGGCAGCAATGAGCGTCTCTGAGCAGAAGGAGGATTTTGCCACTTAGTGTGTGACCCTGGGATGGTCACTTTGTTCTCTGGGCCTCACTTCCCTCAACTGTGCCATGAAAGGGTCGCACAGGATCCCAAGAATAAACACGGGGTGGGAGGTTTCAGAGACTGGGCGTGCGTTGTTCTGAGTCCCCACCAGGGGACAGCATTTGCATAGTCAAATGTGCACTGGGCCACATGCAGGACTGGGACCAGACACGCAACATGTGCAATAGGAAGCCTGAATCCATCTCTGCAGAGGACAACGGTGTCAGCAGGTGGAGACAATGGCCCACGTGGAGGGGCTGGCCGCTGTCCCCACAGGCGAGACAGGAGGGGACGCCTGCACCGCCGCTGGAGCACCTGGCCATAGGGAGCACCTCTGACCCCGCCGCCATTCACTTTCCAGGGTCCTTCTAAGTATTCCATTCATCTTGATTGCTGAGTGCTTCCTGGCTGCCGTTTATGATGTCTTTGGTGAGGATATAGTGGGTTTTGCCTCATTCGCTAATTGTTTTTTTTTCTTCCTGTCCCTTAAATATGGGCAGAGACATCTGCAGGAATTTTACTTGTGAACTGGAGTGGTTATCTTCATGGGTGGTTTTTAAAAAGATGTCTGGAAATCGAGCCAGGCTACACCAGGGCTACTGGGAAGCCGTCTCAGACATAGTGATGCCTGTCGGGGGGTTCTAGAGCCCCTGGGCATACCATAGAGCAGGTCCAAACCAAGTCTCCAGGTTGCATGGAGGACCCAGAGACTCTGGGGACTTGGCAGGTTATTTATGTGATGATGGCAAAGGGAAGAATGTCAGAACAGGGTTCCACTGTCCAAAGAGTGCACTTAGCTGCACCCTCTCCAGCCCGAGCCTTCCTTCTCTTCCCACCAAAAATGCTGCTAATGCTGCTGTAAAGACATCAAATGTCTGCATGTGCTGCTGGTGACAGGCTTCCATCAAGACCATTGTTGAATATTCATTGGTCCTCCCGCCCTGGGAGGAGCTGCTGCAGAGTACCAGATCCCTGAGACACATTACTGCCCTTGGGGAGTTTTCAGGATGAGGCTATAAACCCAGCAGACAAATATTGTGAAATGAAGAGAGAGCATGCTGGAGGACCCAGGAGAGAACAAGCCAATGCTGTGGTGACAAGAGACATCTCGTGAGCCTTCCTTGCCCTGGGGAAGGGGACTGGAAGTGGGGAGCAGATCTTGAAGAGGTGAGAACAGCAAGGATGGGCCAAGGGGAACAACCAGTCACGTTCAGAGAAGATGAATGGGGCTGCGTGGTCAACAGCGAATGAGGTGGCCCAGAGCAAGGCTAGTCAGTGCACAGTGGTGGGCAGGAAAGCACCAGAGAAGCTCGCTGTCCATGCGGCAATATCAGGATAATTTACGGGTGTTACTATCAAAGTCATAGTTAGAAAGTATGTGGGAAATTAGGCGTTCTGTATTCTTTGAGGATGTGTAAACCATCACATTTTCTCCCCCTGGGCTGTTTGGCACCATGCATCAAAATAAAAGAATGTATACACTTACGATGTGGCCATCCAACCACTTCAAGGAATGTTCCCTAAGCAGATAAGCACACAAATGCGAGAGGCGTGTGTGAAAAGCTGGTCATCACAGAACTAGGTTTTAATACGTAAAAATTAGGGAAAAAAAACCTATGTGCTCTTTAAAATGGAACCTAAATCAGTAACGATATACAAGAACCATTTAGTAAAAAGTGGTATGTATGGTGGTGAGGGGCTCATATTTTGTTCAATGCAACAGACAACTCAGAGAATAGCAATACATAGTGCTACCTTTTCAAAGTTGTCTATGTGTGTGGCCGAGAGCGTGTACCCACATGGAGTGGTCCGAAACACTGCTTGCCAAAATTTAACACATATATGTGATGTTTTCCTTCCTATTTTATGTGTTGTCTTAGCTCTTTACAACAAATATGCATGCCGTTTTTACAAAAACTTTCCAAGGAAACAGAAGCAACTGGATACTACCGGAGAGAGTAGTTTTAAAGATTTGATTGAGATGCTTATAGGCACAAATCTAGATTCTACTGGGTAAGCCAGCAGGCTGGAGGCCCGGGGAAGAGCTGGTGTGACCGAACAAGTCTAGTGGTCATCTCTGGCAAAATTCCTTCTTTCTTAGGGGACGGCAGTGTTTGTTTTATTCAGACCTTCAACTGATCAGATGAGGCCCACCCACATTCAGGAGGGCAATCTGCTTAACTCAAAGTTGACTGATTTAAATGTTAATCTCATCTGAAGAACTCTTGCACAGAAATAGGCAGAATGATATTGGGCAAAGTATCTGGCACTGTGGCCCAGCTGAGCTGACACATAAAATTATCCATCCCAGGCCGTGCCCAGGATACGCTGATGTTAGGGGCTGGTTGTTGGCTTCCTGAGAGTTTCAAAAGGAGTCCTTTCATTAGGTGCTCATGACATACGGTGGGTGTGGGGGACATGGAGGGGTCAGAAGTAGGGGCAGGTGCTACGTGGGTTTTGTTTTCCTTGGATGCTAGAGAAAATTGGAATCTCACAAAGAGTTCCTGAATTGAAGACAAATCTATAAAGAAAAATGAGGAATTTGAGTTCCTTTCCTACACTGGACAGGTCTGCCGCTGTCAGTGAAAACTGTAAGAAATCTCTTGAGTGTCTCACGTGGGTGCAGCCTGTGTCAATGATGTCACTGTGGCATTCTGTTTCTGTGTCCTTTCAGGCACCCCTGCCTGTCCTCACCTGCAACCAACATACCTGGCTAGATGTGAGGGCTACGCATTGGTTGTAAAGGTACAACACGCAAAAATGCAGCCTATGTTCAAAATATAATTTTCTGCTTTCTCAATGCTTTTTGTTTCCTTTTTGGGCCTTGACACAAGAAAAGTAGAACACAATTGCTTGTTCAGGTGAGATAGACCCAGTCCTGCAAAAGTGCGAGAGCCTCTCCGTTCACCTCCATGGAGAAGAGCCCTCTGTCCTCTGCTCTGGGCTGCTACTTTCCTCAGCACCATTCTGGAGAGATGCCAGGCCTTTGGCTTGGCGGCAAGCAAGTCCTTGCTCGAGCCCTTCCATCTGAAGCCAGGCTCCTTTCCCACAAGCTCTGAGTCTCAACAACAAACAGCAGAGGTTCTGAAACTGGGATTTGAGTGTGAGCTGTAAAAATAATGATAAATAAACCCCAGCTACCAACCACAGTGGCAGGGCTGGTTCCTCTTAGTATTAGAACTTGAGCACACACCCTGGTGGGGCTGGGGTCTGTGTGCCAGGAGTCTCCTTGTATAATTACCGGCTCTTCTCATGCACCCTGGGATTTGCACATGGTGAGCTCAGAGGGACAGGGGTGGGGTGTCCTGTGCAACCTCTGCTCCGGCTCTCTTCTCAATTCCTTGTGTGGGGTTCAGTCTGGGGTGCCCTGGGCAGGAAACCTCCCATCTTTGCACTCCTGATGAAGATCTCTTCCCTTCTCAAAATGGAATTTGTAGGCGGGGTCCCTTCGGTGTGCTTACCCTGGCCCAGAAGCCATGTTCTTCTGAGAATTGCCAAGTTAAATGTGTAGTGTGGGTGCGTGCAAAAGGGGAGACTCACTCACATTGTGTCACCTGGGATCAGGAGACGTAGGGAGCAGGTGGACTTGAATTTGCAACCACTGACTGCCTGAGCTGTGCAAAAGTTTATTGTGTACAACCTGCCTAGAGCTCTGCCTCCACAAGCTGGCCTTCCCATCATTGGCCTCCCATCTACTTTTTACTTTTGCAATGCACTTCCCCTCCTCTGACATTTATCCTGTTTGCACTTATGTCCATCTAACAAAGTGTGGATGTTTATCTTACTTACCTGTTCATTGTCTCCCTCTAAGTGCCTCCACATGGTGCTTTTGTGAAGGTAGGGGTTTTCATTTGCTTCCTCAGGGTCATAACCCCAGAGGTTGGTTCAGTGCTCTCAATAAATACTGGCTGAATAATAAATGAATGAATAAATTCCAATGCCTTGTTCTACCTCTATCCTTTGTGCTTTACATAATAAATCTCATCAAATCCTATCTACATTGGAAATAACTTGCTAGCTATTTGTTATTTATAAGGTATTAGCAAACACGCACTGTCACCGACCTAAGAAAAGCTAGATTATCATTCTTTATAAGAAGGGAGCATTTGTTGAGCAAATACTAATATAGCAGAAATAGCGTGCAAGGACGGTACTAAGGGCTTTGCAGACAGAGGCCCATGTAATCTTCTTTGAAGCCCTGTGAGAGAAGTACTATAGTTATCAGCCCATTTTACAGGTGAGGAAGTGAGGCTTGGAGTAGTTCCTCACAGTGCTCAGGAGCACACAGCTGGGATGTGCAGAGGTGGGTCACACCAGGAAGTCTGGCTACAGAGTCTCTTCTTCACTGACCTGCAAGGACTTGGTTCTCCAGTGCCAAGCAAGCCATCTGTAGGCATAGGGACACTGGGAGTGATGCACAGCCTGGACCCTGCCCTTCAGAAGCTCATGCTCTGGTCGAGGAGATGAGACACATTTACGACTGTGTCATGGGAACAGTGCAACCACACACCTCAAGAGATGGGGAGCCCGGACACCTCCCCAGTTTCCCAGGACAACCACCCCAGAGCTCATCTGTGAGGGCAGAAGGGACCCCATCCCAAGGCCCGGTCTCTGGATAGAATTCATGCTACTTCCAGGTCTGCTTGTCAGGGGGTGGGGTCAGCAAGATGGAGTGAAGAGGGCAAGGTCATCTGTGGAGTGGGGGGTACTGAGGGCCAGTATTAAACTCGAACTTTCCAGAAGCTCACTTTTCAATTATTCTTTTTCTCCTCAAAAATGCTGGGTCCTCCAACTCAACTGACTGTGCCATTCAGGTCTTCTGTCCACTGGAGGCAAGCTGGCCTCATGGAAGAAGACAGAGGATGAGGACAGAACTGGGCATGGCTCCTAAAGCTTCTGCTCAGAAGTTTGTTCCCAGTGCACTGGAGGAAGCCAGGTGGCCAGGTCGATCCCAATGCAGAGGACAATTCCAGAAAGTTGAGCCAGTTCTCTACTCACAGGCAATATCCAATTCTCCTCAGTTGTAACCCAATTTTATCTGCTAATTCAGTATAATCCCATTCAAAATCCTAAAGGAATATTTGGAGGGACTTTATACAATGAGCCCAAATTTCATAAGTAAGCGTGTTCGAATGTTCAGGATAAAGTAGAACTTTCCCTGAGGGGTGTTAACACTTATTACCAAGCTTCAAACAATCTCAACAACTGCACCAACACCAGAATCAATTGATCAGAAGGAAATCTTAAAAATCAGACTCCTCTGAGTGTTTACATGCATGTGTCTGCTATAATCAAACATGTGCTAAAGATGGAATTTCATATCCATCTTTAGTAAAGCTGGATTAGTCAGAAACAAATGTCAGGACAAGAATGTAGCAAGGTATTTCAACAACAAGAAAAATATGTTATAACATTAAATAATTAAAAGTAAAGTGTAGACAAAACTCACAAAACATAAGTGAATTTACATAATAGCAAGATAGAGCAGATCTTCCTAAGCATGGTCCTAAAGGCAGAAATCATAAACAAAATGATTGATAGAATTGTATTTCATAAACATTTAAATAACTATCAAGTAATGTTTTTTAAAAATTGAGAAAACAAAAATATATTTGTAAAATATATGGCAGACAATGATTCAGTGTACATATCAAAAGCTCCTAAAAATTAATCAGGAAAACCTAAAAACATTGGTAGATAACGTGGCAATCAGCTTATAGGGCATACAAAAGAATTCCTCTCAGATATAAGGAAACAAAAATTATTCATGATACGTACAATGATTCTCTTTGTCTTATTTGTTGTATGGCTTATATTTAATTACCCTAATTTCCTTTTCATTTTTTATTGTTTCTAATAGAAAATAGTTTAGTTTTATGTAAACATAACTCATAGAGCTCTAGCTTTGTGACTTTTCTATCCTTTCTAGAAATCCAATGGTCAATTTAATCTTTTCAGAAGTTCTGACATATTCTGTTCTCTATAGTTTCTATCATTTCATTTTGAGAATTTACCCCTTCAACACATTCAGAATTTATTTTGTATGCGATGAGATGTGGAGCTGGCTTTACCCAGCTGCCTTAAAAGTTTTACATAACACATTCGACATTTATTCTTTTTCTAATGTGTTATATTAATGGGCATTCATTTATCCATTCAACACAATTCATTGAAAGTTTTGGTGGGCTGTATGGTTGTTTTATTGGATAATCATTACCGCTTTAGAACACATGTTTATTACCTAGTCGTATGATCAACCTCAAATGTACTTCCTTTTCAATTTTTTAACACATCTTCACATTGTTTTACTAAATCAACTTTGTAAATTTCCAGGGTCCTGATATAGGCATAGCTGTGGGAACAGTGCAATTGCAGATACACATGCATGTTTGTACACGCTTGTAAGCTGAATGGATGCTTCAGTAGGGAGGATAGGGTTAAGATTCCAAGAGCATAAGACACAATGTATTTGGTGATGTTCCAGTTAGAATCAAAGGCACAACCAGATGGGTAGCTTTGGAGAGAATCCATAAGATGGCTTGGGTGTGGGGAGAGAGGGTCGTGAAGGAAACAGAGGCACAGGTTGGTTGCCAGAGGAGTGAGTCAAGGGGACCCTTCCCAGAGGACTGGGAGATGGGATATTTAACAAAACAAGAATGAAGCTAGTTCCTACAGAGAGATTTTTAAGGAAGCAGAGTCACGAGGGGGCAGTGTGTGGAGAAGTAGAAGTATTGGGGGGACAGAGGAGGGAAGAGCTTTCGTTTTGCCAAGAACCCATGCCTGAGAACACACGGCGGTACCAGGGATGCCTTCTAAGAGCAAAAATCTCCTGTTTTGATATAAACATACGAGTGCTGGCTCCTGCACACCTGTTTGGGTGCATCTTTGGTTAAAATGAACAAGTCCCCAAGAACGATGCAGGGTAGATGCCTAGTGGGAACCTTCTGAGATGACCTTAGGGGACTTTCTGCTCACAATGGATAGAATTCTCTGAGCACAAGTAGGAAAAGGAGTCAGGAGAGAGTGGAGAAGAAAAGGAGGCAAAAACAGTCTCTGAGTTTCACTTCTGGAGCTCCGTTCAGAGATGTGACCTCATATGTGTTTATAGCATCCTTCTAAGATGAGCAGGAGGTGGCTTTCATCAGCCGAACCTCACGGAGAGATGAGAGTCCACAGTGGTCCATGGAGGTCAGACGCCCTCTCCGAGAGGTGGGGATTTATTACAGTGATCAGGAACACCACACGGTGGGTTAGTAGCCTCAGAGATCTAGAGTCTTAAAGGGAGGGGTCCTTATTCTTAAATACAAGAGACTATGATTACTGAGACACAAATGTAAGATGTTTGACAAATGCGATCGCTTTTATGGCTCTCACTGAATTTAATCATCTTATTTGCATGTGTCAACAGAGACGCAGAAAAGAGCTCTAACCACCAGTGGGCACAGCCCCATCTCAGGATGAAAGGAGGTTTCAACTCATGGCTTTGTGCCCAGAGAGGAAATATGAGTCCCCGCGTAGAGCAAGGTGTGCTTCATCCAGCAACAGGAGCTGCTTCGGCTCTTGCTATTTGAATCGGGCCGGATGGTGGACAATGTGGGCACAGGGGCCAGGTTTGCAGATGAGGGAGTCTGTGGTCAAATGATTGGAGATGGAAGAATTTGATGCGCTTTGGGAGGAAGCCATGGCTTGAGCCTCCTTGTGGTGGCGAATCGCCCCGTGGGGCGCTGCCCATCCTAACAATGATGGAAATCTGCCCAGAGCCCCGCAGCCGCCGGGCTGGCTCATGCAGTCTGGCCTCACCCTGCGCTCAACGGGGGAGCACACATGAAAAACCTTTATTAGGCATTCCGGCACTTCTACAGCCGAGCAGCCACATTAAACACGTACTCCTAAAAAGTTCGACATGGAAATTTAACCTTTCCTGGTGGAGGACAATGTGGGTCTCCTCATCACCACCCCCAAACTCCAAGGGCTCTGGTGTCAGGAATTGGCAATGTTCCCAAAGCACTGGGATTTTTTTTCCCCCCTGAGAATGCCCGGCTGAGGTTTTAACTATGTAGTAACTAGGGAAGCTACAATAAGAAATTGAGGTTTGGTTTCTCTGAAGGAAGCTCAAGATTTTCTTGATTTTTTTTCCTTTGTTTTATCCACAGCAGCACTGGCGTGGCACCCCAGCAGTACGGCAAGGGGAACCGCAGCCCGGACGTGACAGATATCAAGGTTCCGTGCCTATAACTAGTGCCTGCGAAGGTGTCGACTGGTTAATCACTTAACTACATCCTGTGTATTCATTTCTTTCAAGCATGAAGCAGCCGGAGAGCAGACCCAGTACCACAGTGGGTCAGTGTTAGGAACCCATCAGCTCTTGTGTTTCTACGATGCGTTCCTTTCACAAGATATATTAGTTCTCACCTTGTTCATGCACACAATTTTACCAAGACTATATTAAGCATGGGTAGACAAATTGTGTAAAGGTTCATTTTGGAACTATTTTAGCACTTGTGGGTCAAATGGTCTCTGTTTCAACTACTCAGTTCTATCACTGTAGTGTGAAAGCAGCCCTGGGCAATATGCACATGAATAGATGTGCTGTGTTCTGATAAAACTTTATTTATAAAAATGGGTAGCAGGCTAATCCCTGGATAAGATGGCCTGACATTGCCCATTAGGAATGTACTGCTCAAATAAGTTATGTCTTGTTTCTTTGTTTGTTTAATCTGCTCATACTCTGACCCATTTTAAAAAGGATTTTTATGCTCGTGTCTTATGCTAATTATCATGGATTCAGCCATAAGTGTTTATAATAATCAACATTTGATGATGATAGTTACCCCCAAGCCCACCCCATCTGGATCTACTGCTCTATTATCCTACTAAAGCCTTTGCCTATTGTGCTAGTAAGAGTGATTCATGCAAGAAATAAACTAAGCAGGGGGGGGGGGTGTGTGGCATTGCTCATACCCCGGAGCCAAATGACACCAGTAAGGACTGTGAATGATGGAAGAGTAGCTCTGTTTTCTGAACCTCTGTTGTGCCAAGGTCTGTGCTGTGCCCATTGGCCCTGTCAATCACTTTCCTTTCATTTACAATGTCCAGAGCACATAACTGAACTCCTCAAAGTCATGCATAAGGTCATGTGCAGGTGCATACAGCCCCACAATCAGAAGGGTCCTCTTTATGCTTGGTTTTCTGCTCTGTGGTCATCTTCTTGAAGAGCTTAACAAGTTTTGAACAAAGGATTGGTCCTGGTCATACAGCCCATAAGAGGGGAGCTGGGACTCAAACAAAACTCTATCTGACCTCAGTGGTCTTTCTCAAATCTGTATGCAATGCTGACGTCGGCCACCAGGTAACTGGACTGGGTGAAGCTGTGGACTTGGGGCTCAGCTTCCCCAGAATAATGTATTTGCCAGGGAGAGACAGAAATGTGTTCAACGGACCAAATCCATGTGATTTGAATCAACGATGCAAAACTCAACACAAAAATATTTTTTAAATCATGTGGTTCAAGAGATTGCAAATGTGGATGCTAGTTTTCACCACATATGTCTCCATTCTGAATACCTGATGCAATCCTTCTAGTTTCCCTCCAAGTGGACATTGTCATCTCGAGCTTTGCAGAGGAGACTGAGGCCCAGAAAAAGTTAAACAGCAAAGGAAGGCAGCAAGGCAGACCATAGATCCAATCTAATCTTTCTCACAAAATGGAAAGGACCCTGTCCCAGGTCTCATCTCAACATCCAAGCTTACATGTGGTTCCTGGAAAGAAATGTAATTGCTTCCAGGTATGCATGCCGACCCTCTTCTTGGCCCACAAACAGTTAAAGAGAAGAAAGAAGTGGGCCGTTTTCTCCAAAAGAGCCCCTCCTCCTCTCCTTCATCTGTTAGAGGAGATGATGTGGCTTTTGGTCCACTTGGTTTCTCTGGGAAAGATTCAACCAGAAAAGCTTTGTGTGCTCTCCAAAGGAGATGTTAAAGTGGAGACCCCCATAAAACTTAAGTAGAAGCAAGCATTTTTCCTGGAAAAATATCCACTCTGATGTGGCCATACATGGTGTTTTACAGTGCTGCCTCAGCAGCAAGAAAAGTTGGCTGCTCCCAGATTCATGGCATGGATTTCAGGCCCATCAATCACAGGGGAAAAAAATTATTTCAATGAAGCCCTTTCCAGAGTTTGAAGCAAGGCTAGGGTGCCCTTGAGAAGGGCTCTAGTCTGGAAGCATAGTGAGCCAGCTTGTGAAAAGTAAATTCCAGGTGCCAGATATGATGCTGTGCCTCCCTGGGGCACTGGGATTTCAGCAGGTGGCAATGCTGAGCCAGGAGGGGCAGCTGGCCCCGTGGGGGCACCCAGCTTGCTCACCGTGCGACCTGTGGCAAGCTACCTTCCTTCTGGTGTGCTTCAGTGTCTCCAACCAAAACAGCGTTGCCACTAATGATCTCACCAGTTGCTGTAGGGGTAGAGCAGAGAAAGCAAAGCACACATGTTAATTTACATGAAATCCACAGAGGGTCCCCTCGAATAACAAAACATAAATGCTGGTAATTCATGTGCATTTCCAGCCCCCAAGGGTGAGCACTTTAGGACTATGGGACTATCTCCAAGGAGATTACCCTCCAGGGGGAAGGTACGCAAGTCCCAGTGGGAAGGATGGCACAGCCCCCAAGAGGCAGTTGCACTGAGGTCAATGAAGGGCCTGTTTACAAAGGTGCCAGTAGGTCATGGAGACCGATGGAGGGGTGGCGAGGCTCCCCGGGGTGTTCAGCTGATGACAGGACAAGGAAAGGAGTATTTTCAGAACCTACAGGAAACTCCAGCTGTGGGAGGAGGCCTGGATTGGAGGCACAGGTGGGACGAGGTGGGGATGGGGCAGGGAGGTAAAGTCTCTGTCCACCACCTGCCAGTGCTGCGTGGGTGGGACCCAACCAGAGCTCAGAGGGACCCAACCCCACTCATGCAGCTGCTAAGAGTCTGCCTCCAAAGTGTAGAGCAGGGTGCAGAAGAGGTGGGAGAGGGTGTACAGATGCCAGTGGAGAGTATCTGGCACGGGAGACACCAGAAAGCAGTGATTTCCAAATGTGGCTGATTCTTGTGCTCATCTGGGGCCAAGCCTGGTCTTAAGTCTACTGATTTAAGAGATCTGGAGCTTTGATGAGCTTCCCCAGGTGCACCTGATGGTCACACAGATTTGGGGACCACAGAAAGATATTCTTTGAAAGCACTTCCATCCTGGCCTGTAATGGATCTGACGGGACACATGTGCAACTAAGATTTGATCTCGAGTGTTTGCCCAACTGCCCCCCACCCCATTCGGAAGAATCAATGCTGGTTGAACATCTGCAGGGCGCAGAGCACTGTGGTTGCTTTTCAGCGTGGAATTTGCTTTCCATCTCCCGCAAATTCATGTAAGATAAAACATTCTGTAAGAATAAAACATTTTCCTATAACTTCAAGGCAATATTAGGGGAAATAGCATAGGAGAGCAGCTTTAACGGGATAAGTCGTTTTTAGACAGATTCCTGTGCTGGAGAAGGAAAAGAGGGAAGAGGTGGTGCTCATGTGTGTTCCTAGCAGCGTGTGGGGTCGTGATTCCACGCGAACCCATTTCACAGACAGCAGGGTAAGGTCCAGCATGGGCTGCATCAGGACTTTGGAGAGCTCTAAGGACCCTTCACTGCATGGGTCCCTTCCTCCATTGCAAAATACTAAAAATTATATTTTACAACTATGTTGGTATAAAGATAAAGATAGCCCTAATTATTTTTTTCTTCTTCTGATTTTAAAAAAAATCATAACATTTTACAGGCCCCTAAGACAGTCTCGGGCCAGCAGCACTGTGTCCCCTGTGCTTAATGGAGAAGTCCACCCCGAGCATTAAGCCAGGCCCTTTAAGCACACAGGTGGTGAGCAAAACTCAAATCAGCCAGCAGGCTCTGGAGCTGGGGGTCCCAACCTTGACCACACCTGAGGATAAGTCAGCAGCTTCCAAAAGTCCCCGACGTCTGTTTGCACCCCAGACTGGTGAAGTCTGAATTTCTGGGGCTGGAGCCCGGCTCCGGCAGGTCACCTTTTGCAGGCCATCCCGGTGTGTGACACAGTCGAGAACCGCGGGTGGAAGTCCAGGCTCTCTCCTCCGCTGCAGGGAGCACAGGGCAGCCGGCTCCTGCCTGTCCCACACCTCGCTGTGCGGGCTGAGGACGCATTTTCCATGAACGTGCGGACTCGCATAATCCGGCCCTGCTGCTCCCGCTGGGCCCCTCACTGCAGCGGACGCGGGGCTCCTGCCAGTCCTGGAGGCGATTTCCCTTACTGGGATCCTCGTTTCAGCCCCTGGACGCAGACCCAGCCTGCCTGCGGCTGCCCATCCTCAGGGCCGGGCCGGGGAGGCGAGCCGGCGCAGCGACCGTGGCCCTCCCGGTGGCGGTGGCGGGCGGGGCTCTGCACGCGCGCCAGCTCGGGGCCCCTCGGCGCCGGGTCCCTGCCCGCACCCCCACACCGACACGCTCCGAGCGGGGGAGGCGTGCTGGCCACCCGCAGCCCTCCGCGTGCCCCTCCGTCACGTCCACGTTGACTTCAGGATTGCTTTTGATCACTCGCAGCTCATTTCTCCCGGACCCAGATGCTCAGGGAAGAGAGACGGCCCAGGCACCAAAAACCAGTAGCCCATATTCAGGGAAAAGAAGGTACAAAGTCAGAACCAGGGATCTCCCTACAAGATCTTGTAATCAAAGGAAACGCGCAGCTGCGGAGCATATCACCGGGGCCTAACAGCACCTGTGTACTCATTCCCGGTGTCCCGGGTCCCTTTTGTGTGCTAATAAGATTGCGGGAACAAAGTCCTAGTGGCCAGCTCACCCCGTGAGCGGGTGTCCCAGCGGAGAGCGCGCATTTTACTAAGCTGCATACTCCGTTCCAGTGGTAGAGGTCCTCTCTTGTGTTTTCCTGCTATTTGAAGTAAAGAAAAAAGGGCTCTCTTGTCACTCAAACACAGCGTAAAGAACATTACCATGGATGATGGGGCCGTGGTGCGCGGTCTCCCGCTACTTCTGTGGTTCAGCCGCTACTTGGCATCCCCTTCTCACTTGGCTCCAGCCTCCCAACCTGCTGACTCTTCTCTTGCTGTCTTCCTGGCCACTCTTGCCTCAGGGCCTTTTCACGTGTAGCTCCCTGTGTCTACAGCGTTCTTCCCAGGGCTATCCACAGGGCTCACTTCAGTTAGAGTCTACTCAGATCCAGTCTCCTCCTCTCCTGGAGGACTTTTCTGCCCACCCCCCATAAAGAACAGCATTCCTCCCCTCCCCACTCTCCATCCACCCTCATTTCTTTTTCTCCCAGCCTTGTAAGTGTGCTGAGATGTGTTTCTCCCCTCTCATTTTTAAAAAAGATTATTCATTCATTCATTCATTCATTCATTCATTCGAGACACACAGAGAGAGAGGCAGAGACACAGGCAGAGGGAGAAGCAGGCTCCATGCAGGGAGCCCAACATGGGACTCGATCCCGGGTCTCCAGTATCACGCCCTGAGTCGAAGGTGGCGCTAAACTCCTGAGCCACCCGGGCTGCCCTCCCCTCTCATTTTTTTCTGAGGTGACACATTGGCCATGGCCAAAGTGATTGTGAGACACAGCCCCACAGCCCCACAGCTCCCGCCTACAGGCAGACAGCTCCGTGACTCAGCCACATCAAGAAGGTGCAAAGGTGTTCCAAGAAGGGGCTTGGGGGTACACCTTTTCTTCCTACGGGGACTGGTGCAACTATGCTGTGAATCCTCTTTCCCTTCTGATTTCAAGCTTTGGTGATGGAGGAATCTGCGTGCCTCCTGCAGTGTGGGGTAGGGGCAGGAATGAAACACGACAAACAGCCGAGTCCTGCCTGAGACACCCACGGTGGCCCCAGGCAACAGGGTCCAGCTGCCCGCCTAGGATCACATTACACTCCAGGGTTTTTCAGAACAAATAATGCATGATTGCTTGTGTCACATCGTGGGTGGAGACAGTGTGGGAGGTAGTTGCCACTTGAAGTCCTGCCCAGGAGGAATGATGGCCTGAGGAACGGAGGGACTCAGGACCCTCCTAGGGGCCCCCAGCAGACACTCTCAAACTAATCCTCAGGTGCGCTCAGCAGAAGCAGACTCTCAGGTGTGAGCCATCTGGCCACCAGGCCCAGGATGGACCATGTGTCCAGTTCTCTCCAGCTCTGAGGGCCTGAAGCTGAAGTGAGGATCTAGGGAAGGCCCTGTGGGTAAAGAGAGGATGACTCTACCCCTTCCCCTACTGCCACTGGCCAGTACAAAGCCGCTGGGTCAGGGCGCAAGTGGGGTGGGAGGGTGGGTGGGAGGGTCAGAGAATGTTGAACTCTGGTTCAAGTTTGGAGTTTTGATTCTTGCATAAGAATAGGCATTGTAACTACCAAACTGAGATTGTTTCCGGGATCATAAGGAATCACAAACAATTTTGTTTGAGTTTTATCTTAGAGTGAGCAAAAAAGTCTTGAGGTTGCTGGAATGTTCGTCCTGGGGCAGAGAAAATATCCTGGGTGTTTCTCTGTAAATACACTTTTAAAGGGGGAGGGATGGGGAGAATGGGAGAAAAAGGGAGAGAGGAAGAGGTATGGGGAGAGGCGAAAGGGAAAAGAAAAACACATTGAAGCAAAGTTGTCTGGCTTTGTAACTACATTCATCTACACATTGCAAAAGTGATGTCCAAATGTATATGAAGGCAAAGTTGCAAGAAATCCCTGTGCTCTGACATGAAACATTATATTCAGAGCTGTCCTTCAGCTATGCCAAGCACAGTAGCTAAACAAAGCTGGCCCAAACTTTTTTTTTCCTCTCTGGAGTCAAAACTGAAAAATTATATATATAATATATAATTATATATATATACACACATATACATACACACACACACACACACATATTTTCTGATCTGCAAAGTTGTTTGAACAGAGTACCCTCCAAGGCATATAATTAAAATCTGGCCCTTGTTAATTGTCCTTTTAAAGACTATAGCATCTACAAATCACTTGAAATCTCCTATATTTAAAAAAGATTCCTAATTGAGCCAAAATATTAGGGTATTGATTAAACAGTTTAAGCTCTATTCATATAAGTAAATACTATGCAGCCGTTAAAATTGAATAGAAGAAATTTGGATGGCATGAAGAGGTGTCGTGGTACACTGATTGCTGAGGGAGCAGAAGTCGCTCCAAGGCAGAGGTCATGTGATGGACTAGGGCAGGGCTTCTTGAACTTCACTGATGGGGACCCACTGTGAGAAATACACTGGAGATGTGGTATACAGCCCCCCATCCCAAACACACACGCACACACTTGAGGTAACAATTTTGTAAAGCTCTGTCTCCTACTCATATTTCTCCATTGAAGAAGAGTTTTGTGAAATCCCTACTAGCTTGTATCATGTCTTCCTTTTAACGCCGGTCACAACACCTAAATCACAGTCATGGTACGTTCATAAGGCTCAAAATCTGCAGCTGGAAAACCCCTGATAGGAAGAGAAACAGGGGCCACTTCCAAGCACAAGCTCAGGGAACACAGTATTCTAAACACTTGGTGTGAATTAAAACAGTTCATTTGGTGATAAATCTATTGTGTCATTACAACTTTATCCCCCTTTTCTAGATGAAGTAAATGTGGGAGAGAAAAGTGCAACACCTGGGACAAACGCATGAGACAGAAGAGCAGTGGAGTGACACCTGTCCTCGGGGACACGCCTTATGATGCCACATTTCATCCGCCTTTAACCAACATAGATGAACAAATCTGGAGAGCACGACCAGATGCACCAAGGCTTATCTCTTAGTGCAGAATTAAGGTGGGGGATAGTTTTCTTTCTGTTTATCTACATTCCAAATTTTTTTAAATTAAAACATTCCTTTGGAACCAAGTAGAAAATTCATTCCATTTACCTATTTCTGAATTCAGTGACAATGTTGTTGGGAAAACTCACCTTGTTCAACAAATCTTCATTCATCTAAATTTCTCTAAACATCCTTTTGAGTGACTCGGAGCAATTTATTTGAATTGTCAAGAGAGGTCTTACAGAATCATTTCGATGGCCACTGCTGGTCCCTCTGACTTTAGAGAGCTGTTAATTAACACAAATCACTTGTCAAGCCCACACCCTATTCGCTAGTAAGTGGTGGAATTTGCAGATGCCCCGTATTTCTAGCATACTTGATGTCATCATGAGAAAAACGTGGAGGGCCTTTCTGCAGTCTCTAACGCTCACTTGCCCTTGCCTATTTCCCTGGGACGTTCTGATGGAAACAGGATTGAGGGAAAATTTACCTTAGGATATGGTGTGTTGGAGCCACTCCAGCTCACAAGAGCCAGTTGCACATGCCTCTCTCCAGTGACATCAGGTTGGTCACTTAGAATCAACCACGTTTATTTAAACCAGGCATGTTGGCAAATTCTATAAATCAAGACTTTATTTTTGGAAAGCTAGTTAATACACATTTACCACCATAGCATTGAGTATAATAGATCTGTGACTGAATGGGTCTTGTCGGGTGATGTACAATTACCCACACTGTTTGTACCAAACCTTGTTTTGCATGAGTTTTATCTTAAGAAACGTATCCACTGAAGCTCTAGACACAACAGAATCAGCAGTTAAGCCAGCCTCTCGCATAGAATATGTTGTCATATTTCCTGCCTTGAGTCAGGCTTATTCCACCAGTGAAAAGATGAATTGTCATGTCTCTTCTAACAAATGTGATTCTTTTGGCAAAGCTTTTAAAAAGTAAATCTTTTTTTAAAGTTATCATTTATAGTCATTTTGACATGAAAATTTAATATGTAGTGATATATTTTCAAACCTCTCGAATGCGTTTGAGCTCTGGCAACATAATATTGTAATACAGCATATGGAAATGTTCCTTGTTGATATCACCTGGGCCCACGCCTTTCCTGACCTAAGGCCACAATTTCTTGGATCCCTGTACCAACTGATAAGTCTCTTGGGCTTTAGCTATTGAAATAGCATATCCAACCCTGATCATTGTGCATGTATTAATGTTAATAACTGTGTAGTCACCTTAACTTATGAATTGTCATTTATTAATGAGTTTCAATGTCTAATGACTTTATGCATATCATTATCTAATTATCTAGTTATAGATATATATACACACACACATACATTAAAATCTAACTACTTTTAATTACAATGTATCAAAATCTAACTGCTTCTAGAAGACTCAGATTAACTCTGGAAAAAAGAACTATTTTAGAAACCCAAAATACATGGGCATTTTATTTAGAGGAGAGGTACTGAATTGGAGTTCAAAGAGCCTACCTGGTTCCCTTAATAATATAGCAGCCTGATTCTCAAAGGAATGTTTGTGTGGGACCGGTGGCTGGCTGTGTAGTAGAGATGTTCTCCATTACCCCAACCACCACTTCTGCAGGAGGTAGAGGTGGAAATCTAATGCTTGCACAATTCTCCTGTGAAGATATTTGTATTTGAGGCTATTTCTTAGAAATGTTTTTCTATTTCTTCACTGGTAATTGATTGTGGTGTAATTTCTTAAAAAAAAAAAAAGATTTTATTTATTTGAGAGAGAGAAAGAGAATGAAGGGATCAGCAGACAGAGGGAGAGGAAGAAGCAGATTCCCTGCTGAGCAGGGAGCCCAATGTGTGGGACTCAGATCATGACCCAAGCTGAAAGCAGGTGTTTAACTGACTGAGCCCCGATTGTGGTGTAATTTCTCTCTTAGGGTAGGTTTTAATCATTTAGATTTTATTGGGAAATGACCACGGGGTTCTCGTTTCCTTGCACAGAATTACAAATAGGTTTTTTTTTTTTTTTAAATGTGCTTATATCTTTCCTTCCTTCTGCCTTCCTTGGGTTTATTTTATCATCTCTTTTGTGCGTATGTATGTATGCATGCATGTATAGTTACACACAGTGTCACATTACTTTCAGGCATACAACATAATGATTTGACAACTTTCTACCTTATGCTGAGCTCCCCACAAGTGGAGCTACCACCTGTCACCATATAACACTATTACAATACCATTGACAGTTTCCTTCCTTTCCTAACTTTTTGAATTAGATGCTTAAATGATATTTTAAAATAAATCTTCATTTATTAATAAATGCATTGAAGATAGTGAATTTTTCTCTGACAACAGCTTTATGTAGGTCGGCAGGAATTATACAATAGGGCGTTTGGTTCAGTTAAGGGATGGAGGGTTTGCATCACTAAGGAAATGGTATTGAGTTCAGATCTGAGAAACACACAGGGGTGCAGGGTAGGGAGCATTCCTCTCATGTGACAGAAGAGGCCAATTCCCTGGGGTGGTGGTAGGGAAAGAGTGGGATGCTCAGGGAAGTGAACTGATTGGTGAGGCCAGAGTAGGAGGGTTGATGGGGGAAGGATGGGGAAAGGGGACTGTTTGACACAAAAGTGAGAGCTGGAAGGCTGGTTAGGGGATGAAGCCTGGTGTCTATACAGAGACACAAAGAAACGGATGGATTGAAGACTGATCTAGGAAAAAATCAGAAATAGTCCCTGGTGTTATATTATTAATGGATGGGGTAAAGGAGATGGGGAACTCACATAAATCCCCTTTCTTATGCAACCACACCAGGTGCTAGTGCCTAAATCTTATTTCAGTGTAGCACTTCCTTATCCCAAGAGTCTTACTCACGGGACTCCCAGTATACCTCCCCCCCAAGCCCCATCCTCTTCTATGCCCTAATGATGCCCAGGCTAGCACCTGTGTCCACATGTACCCCCCTGTCTAGAAAGCCTCGCTTTCTGGTCACCTGTCCCAACCCTAGATAGATGAGAAAGCATGTTTATAGACACGCATGTGTTTTTTCTTCTCTTCTCACAACTTTTTGTCTTGTGACCCTTCACCTACGTGGTCAGCACATCTGTCACTTCATGGAAGGGATATTCCAGCAGACAATAGGCTATTGCATTTCAAAAGCTTGGGCCTTAATAGGTTCTCATGGTGGAGAACAGTCATCTCTAAGTAAGAGTATATAAGTCAGATCCCAAGAGGAAAATATTAGCTTTTCTCATATGATGGGACTGACAATTATGAACTCATGATCAGTCAGTGGGGTCACCTGAGGGAACAGACAGAGCTTCACATCACAGGGCAATCTGACTACCTTACTCTTTCTTTTACTGTTTGTATATGTATTATAATTTCTGTGTTTCTGGTTTAGTGGTCATTTAAATTATATTTCTTGAATTTAACTAAATCAACCTTCAAAAAAAATGGACAGGTGGCTTTAAAAGATTTTTGGAAGAAACTTTGATTCCAAAATAGTACTATAATATATGCACAAGACAGAAACAAAATACCAAAGCTGACATATCTCCTACATCCAAACTGAGTTGTCAGCTACCTCATGAATTTAAAAATGATAATGTAATCTGACCTGGAAAAAAATCAGAACAATTTTAAAATTATTAAAACAATTAGAAATACAGATTTGAAACCCATTGCTATGAACAATAAACTTCACACTGAATATATATAATTCCTTGAGATAACAACCAGTAATGGTAATGGGAGTATAAATGAACATATGTATTTTGGCAGAGCCTGCCTTTGGTTGGTAAGTGTTCGTGTTCATGTAAAAAGCAATCTACAAATTACTGGCATATGGAATATTTGATAGATCATAGCATAACTCCCCACTCACTGAAAGCAGAAGATCGTCCTCCTATTGCAGTGGTGAGAGCAGTATTTCTAGAGGAGTGAGGGCTTGGATTCTGGTGCACTGCAGAGTAGGAAGCACTGTGTCCTGGCTCTGGCTGGGGCGTCTTTGCAATGAGTGCCCTGGCCCAGTACTGAGAAGTCTGTAGCAGAGTAGGCCTAGGGATCTTTAGAGGGCTCTCTGATTCTCAAAGGGCTGTTAAAGAGAACTATCTTTGAGCGCTTAGGAGGGGCCTGGAGAGATTTAGAAGACTTGTTGAATCCCTAAGGCCTTTTTAGGTGGGAATAACAGACGCAGCAGCAGGAATCTGCAGGAAGTAAGACTGAAAACATGACAATCAGCATCATGTTATGTGACTCTAAACCACGTGCTCCATATTTATCCCTAGTTGCAGGCTATTTCTTCCTGGTTAGATTGGGACCTTCTTTTTATTTTTTTTTAAAGATTTTATTTATTTATTCATGATAGTCACACAGAGAGACAGAGAGGCAGAGACACAGGCAGAGGGAGAAGCAGGCTCCACGCAGGGAGCCCGACGTGGGATTCGATCCCGGGTCTCCAGGATCGTGCCCCGGGCCAAAGGCAGGCGCCAAACCGCTGCGCCACCCAGGGATCCCAGATTGGGACCTTCTTGAGAGCAAAGTGGTCTCTTTATAAGTGTTTTGTGCTCTTCAAAATACCTAAAGCATTGATGAGGACACACAGGTGTTAGTTGAGGGCTTACTGATTTATTGACACATTGACCTCAAGAGAAACAAAGGTTTATCTATCTCCTCCACATCCTATGGATGGTTATCAATTCAGAGACGAGACTAACCAGCCTCAGCCACTGATCTAGTGGCTCTACCCATTATTTACTCATTCCTTGCTTGTAATGAGTACTCCCAAATGGAACAAACCCCCAGGAAGAGTTCTTGATCCATAGAAATAAATCCAAGTGAAATCCATTGAAATAAAATTTATTTTATTTTAACAATGCAACTATTGGCATAGAGACACACAGGAATTTGTTTAAGGTCACCAGAGAAGTAGTGACAGAAAACCAGATGCTTCATCTTTACCATTTCCAGGCAGCTATTAGGCAGTGAGAGAATGGTCAGATTTTGTGTTTGTATGCTGATTAGTGATATTTGTATTAATTAATAATTATATTTTAAAAGGTAAAAAAATATTTTCAGTACTCATTACCTTCTCAAGAAATAGATGAGTTGATACCTACACCTTGGGACTTTATATACATAGATTTTAAAGATTTTACTTATTTATTTGAGAGAGAGAACACTAGCAGAGCGAGGGGCAAAGCGAGAGGGAGAAACAGACTCCCCGGAGCCCAATGTGGGGCTCCATTTCAGGACCCTGGGATCATGACCTGACCTGACGGCAGACACTTAACCTACTGAGCCATCCAGGCACACTGGGACTTTATATATTTGCTTCAAAAACAGCTTTTGTTTTCTTTCTGATTTGTCTCTATTATATGAATTGCTTGTGATTTTACATAATTCAATAAAAGCATCATTGGCAGAGCTAAGGCAACCCAATTTTAAACTATGGCTTTCCTTTCATTAAAACATACATACACTTTAGAGAAGCTTTGGAGAGGATACCAGTTCGAATTAAAACAGTTCAAATTCCATTTTAAAGTTCTTGCTGAATTACCCAGAAAAAATACCAAACAGGGAAAACTCCACAACACCACCAGATACTGTTGGGGTATAAAATCAGTACATGTCAGAAGGAAGCTATGATGTATATTTTGTGTTGACCACAACACAAAGATGATGAACTTCTGTGTTTGTAAAGGGATGTGTGTGCTTGCTGAGACTAGCAAATGATTACTCCTCAGTCAAGAGAAATTTTTTCTTACAAGTATACAGCAAGGGACACATACTCATTTGAACTGTTAAGAAAGTACCTATAAGAGAAACTTCTACTTTGGAGAAAAGGAAGGGGAAAGACTCCCATTGAGCAAGATATATCCTAGAACTTCAAGGCTTCCTAGGAATAGAGATGGAAATACAATTCTAGTTCTTGAGTCTACGAAAGACAGTATGGCTTTGAACCAAACTGGTAACAATCTTCACTGTGATTTTTCTAGTGTGGCTTCAGCATGAGATTCCAAAGGACATTCATTTCTTGCTTGAGGTGCTTTGAGTAACTTCACTGAGGTGACAGAGATCTGAACATCTACCTATGGTTTCATCTTTAGCCATCTGGCTTGCGTACATCTTTAGCAAGACAGCAAAAGCACTTGCTAAGTATTGTTCATTAAGTACAATCAGAGCAGGGCCACATGGCCATGGGCCAGGGTCTTATAGATTGCTACTGAACAGAAATTATTCTCCGGAACAGTAGCTGCAAGCCAGCATTTCACCTCTGAAGATCTATTTCCTAGGACTTTTAACTGGTATTGTATCTTTCAGGGTTCTGTCATTAAAGTAGAAACCATAATAGGTATATAAACTGAAAGGATTTGATATAGGAATTGGTTTTATAATAACTGGTGTGGTTGAAAGAATAGAGAAGAAACAAGTAGCAAGCCCAGAAAACACACACACACACACACACACACACACACACACACACACACACGAGAAATAGTTATCACCCATACGTTTTGGGGAGAAAAGGAAGGAAATCACTTGGAGTTATCAGAATAGATAATTTTGGAAGTGGGAACCCCACTGAGGTTGAACTTAAACTCCTGAGAAGTTTATTTTGTTTTGTTTGTTTTTTTTTTTTTTTTTTGTTTTGTTTGTTTTGTTTTGTTTTTTCCTGTAGCTGAAATGACTCTGATGATCCATGATGATAAAGGTTTGGGAGTGTTGAACAAAATTGAAATCTAGAACTAATTTCTGCTGTTGGGGAGAAGTGCTAATGTTGAGGTGGCCAGGGACAGTCTGCAGGAAAGAAAAAAGAAGCTCACTCCTCCCTCTAGCCTTCCCACACTCCCCAGTCCTCCCTGCTGTCAGAACCTAACATGAAGTCACTTGGCAAAGAAATAGTCCCCCACACCACCATCTCAAGATGCCTTAAAGAAAGTTTGGGCAAAAGACAATATGTAAAATTTTATTTTGAGAATCTTGAAGAATTTAGTTTATTCATTCAAGGAGGAAAAGAGAAATTTATGAATAAGTTTTCTGCAGTGAAGTCACCTGGGGACTGTTTGGGTTTTTCTGAATTAGGATCACAGTGAGTATTATGAATTTGAGTTTAGCATTGAATTAGTGAAATTGTATTAAGTGATTGGAGATTTGCAAACACAGATCTACAATGAACATTTGCACTAAGTTAGGAGAATTTACATTTCGCAAGTTACAAAGCAGAGCCAAGTGTGAAGGAGGACTGAGGGCAACAGCATCAGCTGAGATTAACAAATAGAAATTCACATTAAATTCAACCCCCCAATTCCAGGATATTAATTTCACTCAAGGTTCTCCAATTTCCAAATTAATGTTAGAATTATGAGGCTGTCCAGTCACATTTAGACTTCTGTTATGCCATTCCTATTTCCCAGCCTCTAAAATGTAGTCATTTGGCCCGTTATGCTTAGATAAACACCTGGAAACTCTCTTGGGAAAGATCCCAAGTCTAGACATACTTTTAAAAAAATCCTCACATGTGTTTCTTGTTATAAGAACCGATTACTCTGCACACAAGAGAAAGTTCCCATGTCTTCAATGAGTTGCCAATTATGTCACATTTTGTGATGAAGCCCTTATGACTAATATACAAATACTTGCCTTCAGAAAGTAGAATAATAACAGGGAAGATAGAGAAGAAAAATGATTTTATCTAAACTGCCAGAAGACCTATTTTTTAAATGCAAGCCTTAGATGATGGAAAAGGAAGGTGACTCACAGCAATCTACCAAGTAAACTGTTACTGTAGTTTATAATTTTGGCAATACCACTTATGAGAAATCTGATCACAGCATTTCAGGTTTAACACAGGAATCCATGCAAATACATTTAGCTACTATTGTTTTCTAGATTTTCAACTGAGATGTCTCTTTTCTTCTCCTTCCTCTTTTTCTTCTCCTTCTCCTTCTCCTCCTCCTTTACCTTCTCCTCCTTATTGTCCTCCTCCTTCTTCTTTTTCTTCTTCAAATGATGATGATGAAGAAATAGGAAACCATCTATATTAATACTCAATTCTAAGAACAGTTACTGTTTATAAATCAGAAAATTAAAAAAAATCATACATGCAATGCTACCAAGAATGGACTCAAGGGGTACTAGCCAAGAACATTTACAATTCTGCAGGTATGAACTATGGATAAATGGCAACTCTTACTAGCTACCCACTAATGTACCTTTCTTAGGGCAGCCAGGACCGGCCATAATGACAACCTCTAAACAAGCACATCAAAAGAACACAGATTTGATATCTAGAACTAAACTCTACAAAAATAAGAATGCATCGATAGTACTTGGTTTTAGCTAAAAGTTTGTATAGAAAACATACCGAATAAAGTTGGAAAATAATCAGTTATCAGGCAGGGATTTTGATAGCTTGAGGGGTCAGAGCAGTGACTCACAACTCTGGGCTTCCAAAATAAACATATTAAGATAAAAACTTAATATCTTCTTGAGAAGATAATCAAAACATGACTCCTGCGTTAGGAACTCTCTTCTTAAGCCACTGCATCCCCGATCTTACAAATTAAAAGTTTCATCAGATTGATTTCCCCCAGAATTTCTCTCATGGTTCCCTAAAAAATCAAAATACGAATGTGTAAAAATTGAAAACAAACAAACAAACAAACTAACCCGAAATTGCATTAACCCTCATATACAATATTCATTATTTTTGAAAGAGCAGTCACAACACAAAGAGCAGTACAACAAAATGTATTTATGTACAGACATTTGAAAAGATTCAGTAATAGAGAAAAGAACCATCTGATATCTCAGGGAAATACCTTTTCTTTGAAAACCTATAACCTGAAAGAAAATGCTCAAGAATCTTTCATTTCATTTATGGAATCACAGCATAGAATCATGAAGAGGGAAGAATATAGGACCAGTACAGTGCTTACAGTACAAATGAAAAATGTGTCATGAAATTGAATATAACAGGCAGTAATAGCAAATTAAATATAATAATTAACATTCTTGATTTCATGACACAGAGCAGATTAACCTAAAGCATTTATTGATTCACATAACTGGATATTCCTGTAGAATGAGTTTCTTTTCAGGCAGGGCCCAATCCTGACACTCAATGATGTCATCCACTTTATCTATTCTGCAACTTTACTTGTCTCTGTTTTTCTTTTACTTTGGCTGCAAACCTTTCTTACTCTATATAGACTTTCAAAGTGTCTGGCAAGATACTCATCCGAAGTCCCAGGCCTATATGCTTTCAGGTCATAATCCTAAAATTTTTTTTTTTTTTTTTTTATTTATTTATGATAGTTACAGAGAGAGAGAGAGAGGCAGAGACACAGGCAGAGGGAGAAGCAGGCTCCATGCACCGGGAGCCCGATGTGGGATTCGATCCTGGGTCTCCAGGATCGCGCCCTGGGCCAAAGGCAGGCGCCAAACCGCTGCGCCACCCAGGGATCCCAAAATGTTTTGGCATATTCTTTTTTTTTTTTTTAATTTTTATTTATTTATGATAGTCACAGAGAGAGAGAGAGAGAGAGAGAGAGGCAGAGACACAGGCAGAGGGAGAAGCAGGCTCCATGCACCGGGAGCCCGACGTGGGATTCGATCCCGGGTCTCCAGGATCGTGCCCCGGGCCAAAGGCAGGCGCCAAACCGCTGTGCCACCCAGGGATCCCTTCAGGTCATAATCCTAAAAGAGAAAAAAAACCCTCAAGTTCCCCCAAAATATCCCAGGGAAAACTCTGGCCTGGGAAAATATCATATACTCCTATCTGAAAATATCACCAAATCCGTTGGGATGCAGTACTATGATTCTCAAAATGCACATTCCTGGGTCTGGGATTAGAGTTTGGAACCATAATTAACAGCCTACCAGCACTCCATGGGACTGAGAAGTTCCTAAGAGAACCAGATTAGGTGTGGCAGTTTCTAATGCCTGCCCTGACCAACAACCACCACCGTGTGCTACTTTGCAAAATCCAAAGAAAGAAGTAAATGACTTAAAACACATCATTATTAAATTCTCCAGAACTCAAGGGAGGGCAGATAAAGAGATGAAAATAACCAGAAGATAAGACGTGGAATTTTGCGTGAAAGATCCAATGTCCATAAAAGAGGAATCCAGAAAGAGAGAGTAGCACATATAGAGAAGGGGCAGAAAGCTAAGCCAGAGCAGGATTCAACAATGCAAAATGCCGCGTCAATAGCCAGCCCCAATGCCGCCTTCTGTGGCTTCTCACTGATATCTGGGGAAATTGGACACCAACAGCGCAGCATATGGGTTGAAATGAGTAACCTCTCTATTTTTTTAATAGTACAATTTGCTTTTGTTTTTTGAAACTGAAAATATATATTTTCTAAAAAGTCAGAAAGGTTTCAATTTGCCTTCTCCAAAGCCAAGAGTTGTGAAAAAAAGGAAGGAAGGAAGGAAGGAAGGAAGGAAGGAAGGAAGGAAGGAAGGAAGGAAGGAAACAAAACATGACAGCTTGACACCATTCACCTATGTTCTGTGGAATAACCAGAGCGCTGTTCTACAAGACCTGTCTGCTACAAGTTGCCATTCTTTAAAATGTCAGAGAGCAGTCAGACTGTAGGAAAAACAGGCTCCACATATGTTCAGACGATTGTGCTTTTCAAATGAAGTGTTGTCGGAAAGAGTTGACAGTGGAAACCTGCCAGCAGATGTTCATATTAGAAATAATTTTTTAAATGATTTCCTTAGTTCGAAATTGCAGACTACTAGTCAGCTTTTTTGGCAATACACCAATAGAGAATCTTCTGGAAACCAGGAATTAGAATGGTTGTAAATGAGATCTAAAACAATAGTTTGTACCAGTGGGGAGAGAGGGACACATGGAAATCTGCTGACATAGTCTATTAATAGATCTTATTTCCAAGTCTGGAAACAAAATTCTCTTAATATCTGTGGATAAATGAAGGGGAGAAAATCAAGAAGGAGCCTATGAAAATATATAGCAGAGCAAGGGAAAGGAATACACGTTTAGAAGGTGCATAGGAAGAGTGTTTTTGTGATTTCCTTTGGTATTCAGAAGGAAAATTCTAGAAACTTTTCGCATGATGAAAATAATTTAAGTAGACACAGAAATTCTGAAATAAAACCACAACAGGCTGAAATGGAAAGATGAGAACAGAGGGCATGAATACATGGGTAGAGATAAAGATGATCACAACCCAAGACTGTCCGTGCAACATTGAGTTGTTTGTTGGAGGCATTGAAAATTGAGATGATGCCAAGACTAATGAGATGAGTAAAGTGGAAAACAGCTTTGTAACTCTCTCTTTCAGATTTTAGGAGATACAGTTGAGATGGGAAATCATGAGAGAAGGTTCTAAATGTAAATGACAGCAAAGCATCCTTAACAGATGGAAGATTATTTCTAAAGAAGGTAGATGGTAAGAAATCCACAAAGTTATAGGAGAAACTTTTTTCTAAACTGAAGAAAGTGAATAAGAATTCACTGAAAGAGGAAGGAAGACGAACACATAGCGATTTCCCTAGAAAACAGAAAAAAAGAAATGACTAAGATAAAATAATTATTAAAATGAGAAATAAGAAAAATTAAAAAGAAGATAAAATTGATAGCTTTTTCTGTAATAAATACCATTAAAACTAAGAGCAATAAAACAGTTCAGTCTCTGGTCTGAAACAAAAATGTGCAATAAGCAATTTTAGGAATAAAAACAAGGGCGTGACCAAAGATTCAGTAGATATTTTGAAAAGAAAACGAACATGTTCACATTCCATTCACATGTTCCATTCAATGTAAAGAGAGGCTCTCTTGGGTTCAATGAGATTCACTTTTAAAGTACAAAGATGCTTTTAAAGGACAAAGTAAAATTCCAACAAGTATCTGGGCAGAAAGAAAATTAATCATTACTTAGTCACATAAATCAGGCTGCCCCACCTTTCTCTAGTGCAACAATCATTTTAGAAATAAGACAGAACAATTCTGGGTGCCCTAGAGGAGAAAGAAAAGGTTGTGATATTTCAATATATCCATTCAAGATCATTTATGTGCACATGTTTAGTGGGAGTAGAGACACCCCAGCCATGTAACTGCTCACAAAAATATACCATGCATTTCACTTGAAGATTTTATTTCAACAGGTAATCCTTCTAAAAAGATGATGCAAATTTCTGATTTTCAGAAGCAGGCTACCATAGCATGAAAAGTCTGAATATCAGCCAGTGACATTAATTCCATGAGACTGAACCTTTAAAAAACAAATATTGTTAAGTATTTGTTGCTATCTTTAAAAAACAAATATTATTAAAACTTTTGTCTTTGAACTTGTGAATGATGAACAAATGAAAGATACTACTTCACTGTTTGAAAGAATATTGCATGATTCTGATAAAGAATATAGCTTAAAGTTAAAATTTGATCTTTTAAAATATAAACCTGTAAAATTTAAGATAGATCTCAGGCCTCTAACATACGGGAGAAGGGTGCCTGGGTGGCTCAATTGGTTAAGCATCTGCCATCAGCTCAGGTCATGATTTCGGGTTCCGGGGATCCAGCCCCACATAGGGCTCCCTGCTCAGTGAGGAGCTTCTTTATTCTCTCCCTCTGCAGTTCCCCCTGCTTGTGCTCTCTCTTTTTCTCTCTCTCTGTCAAATAAATAAAATCTTCTAAAATGATAAAAGAAAATATGGGAGAAAATCAAAACAAAAGCGGAAAAGAGATTCATTGGAAAGTTATTAGCTAGTTTACAGAATTCATGGAAACACTGAGGTGGAGGGCAGGTCCTAGGAGGTGAAGCAGCTAAGATTTTGTCATAAGAATAATCTTCCAAATACCGCCTATGTCACTTGCCACTGCCACTCACCACCACCACCACCACCACCACCACCACGACCACCACGTGGTTGACTCTCCTGGGACCACTGGCTATGCATTCCTGTTCATTTCTATGGCTCTTGGACACTCACCTTTGTTCCAGGAGGATTAGACTCTCAGCTCATCACAAACATCTTGAATAATCTGTAAGCTACCCAGAATATTTAGGTCACTCCTTCAAGGGTTGGCATCTGATTATCTGTGCTCTGATTCATGCCCATGATCCCCCTACAAATTAATTATTAAAATTACCTGATAAGCTTTTTAATAATAAAGATTCTAGAGACTCACACTGGAAACTCAAATCCAGCAGATCTGTGATGGAAATCTCTCTCCCCCATTATCTTTAAAAACTACCCATGAAATTCCAACCAGGTCCAGGTACTGCTATTTAAGGATCCCTACTGGGCACAGAAGATGGGGATATAGCTGTGCTTACAAAATGGGATCTAGCTGTTGTATAGACATAAGGTGACTCTCAGATGAGCCCTGACCCTAGTTTCAGGAGGAGAAAGGAAGGAATCCTAAGGAGTACAGCATGCTCAAGACATTGTTCAAGACTCAAGGGTTGATGAAGAGAAGAATTAATTAGTAGGAAGAAAACTGAGAGCAGATGTTCAAGAGATTATACACAGAAAATGTGAAATCAGAAGTGATACCTGCCCAGTGTGCAGAAAGTGAGATGGGGAGGCAATTAGGAGGAGGAGGTAGGCTGGGCTGGGTGAGATCGTATAGCAAGTTCACATTCTTTTTGGCTTTTTGGAGCTTGAGATAGGAGTAGAATTAGTCTGTCGTTCATGGCAGAGCTGTTATGATGATGTCTGATCTGTTGCCGCTCATCTTCTTTAAATCAGAAAGTTTTAGAGACGATTGTCTGTGCTAAGAAAGAGAGAGAGGTCAGGCAATGGATGCCAAATACCATGTCTCTTTAGATAACTCTGCTGCTATTCCCAACATTTTTATGAATAGCAAGGAATGGAACAAGGAAATATTGTGTGTTCACAAAGTAGAATTGGAGACATGGATTACACAAAATAGTCCAGGGGGATATGGAATGTTTGAGAAGGGCAAAATTAGACTGAGAAATTATGTCTGCCATAAAAAGAAAAACTTGTCCCAGTTATAAATGAAAACAATGTTTTTGTTTTTTTTAATTCTAGAAATGTAAAGAGATTGATGGGACATGTGATCTCACTTCTAAGGAGGAGTTCAAAAAAGGAAATGTAGGAAAATCTCTGGAAAGAAAATTAGAAGGAGTGGAAATACCATTTTCTGAAAGAATACATTTGCAGTGAATGATGTTAAAACCCATGGTAGTTTGAGAGTTCTGGTAGAACAGTGTGCTCATGAGAAGGTAAGATCCAGAATCTGGGATAGCACAGGTGGTGCATGGCACAGAAACATCCTCAATGAAACAGCAGAAGCTGTTGGTCCCTGAGATTTATAATAGTTCCCCTGAGGTAGGGAGGAGCCTCTGAATTCAGCAAAACCCACAGTTTTAATGAGTAAGACAAAGAGAGGGAGTTACAGAGCAGAAAATTTGCCCCTGGTGATAGGAAAGGCCAAGGAAACTTGATATAATAGGAGGTATTAAACCAGACAGAGAAATAGATTCTAAGACTGAGCTGTAGAGTCAGTGAGTCTCAGCTGTTTAATTAAAGTGCACTTCAATTCGCTGAGTAACATTTTTCTTCCCTTAAGATTATACATTTGAAAAGTGAAGGGATAGGCAGAGAAAGACTCCCTCGTGTTTGAAGTGCAATCTGTCTCCCGTGCCATGCTACATAAAGAATGTCATTGTGGGAAACAAAGGTTCACTCAGCAACTCTTCAGGGACAGTATTACAAATCTTCCGTTTTTTACTTCTTTGGGCTGGAGTGAATACAAGCGAGCATCAAATACGGACCCATGACCTTCACCATGCTGGAGCTAAAGATACAGCAGACTGTGGGAATATCATTCATTCCTTCAACACACATTGGCAGAGAGTCACTGTGTGCCAAAACCGGTGTCGGACACTAAGAAATCAAAGACCATTAAGACACCAGACCTTGATGAGTTTGCTGAGTGGGAGCAATGCCATGATTAGTGTCTAACGTGATCAAAGACAGCATTCCGGGGATCCCTGGGTTGCTCAGTGGTTTAGCTCCTGCCTTCGGCCCAGGGCATGATCCTGGAGTCCCGGAATCGAGTCCTACATCAGGTTCCTTGCATGGAGCCTGCTTCTCCCTCTGCCTGTGTCTCTGCCTCTCTCTCTCTGTGTCTCTCATGAATAAATAAATAAAATCTTTTAAAAAAAAGAGAGAGAGCATTCCAAACAGGTGTAAGAAAACACAATACTTAATCCAGCAGAAAGGAAAGAGATTGATCACCAGTCAAGGGTTCCTTAGCTAGAGATCTCAATTATGTTTAGTGTCAGATAGCAAGCTTTCAGTGATTTGGGAGGGAAAAAAGCCTTCAGATTTTAGGCACAAGATAATTTCCAGGACTCTGCAGGAAAAACAAATGAGTGGGAGCCTCCTACATCCATGCACTTCTGGTCTTTCCCTTCTCATTTTCTTTCCATGCTACTGAGGGCATAATCTCATTTTAGACAGGAGAGGAGCAGCTCATTCTCTCATATGGGTGAGGGGACATTGAGGAATGGGGGGCACACAGTTTTGCAGGAGAGCAGGAAGTTGAATGAGTTTCTGTCTGAAGACCTCAGTCTTCTCCATGAAGTGGGAGGTAAAATCATTGTTAATGGGTGTATTAGACTCCAGGGCTGCCATATGCAATGCCATGGACTAGGCGGCTCAAACAATAGAGACTAATCTTCTTCTATCAGTTTTGGAGCCTGGATGTCCAAGCTGAAGGCACAGACAGGGTCTATCCTTGGCTTGAAGAGGGCCGTCTTCTCCCTGTGTGTCACAGGACTTCTCTGTGTGCTCACACCCCTGAGGTCTCTTCCTTTTGGAAAGAACCAGTTCTATTGGATTAGGACCCCAGCCTTGAGAATTAATTTAATATTAGAACCTCCTGAAAGGTTGCATCTCCAAATACAATCATACTGGGGCTTAAGATTTCAACATATTAATTTGGCAGGGGGCACAATTCGGTGCATAATAGTGTATAAGGTAGATGAGGTGGGTTGGCGGTTTGGAGAAAAATGTGGAATTGCAAGAGCTGCAGAGAGGAAATGGATCAAGAACAAGCAAAGACTGACCAAGGTAAACCAAACAGTGCTAAGAACCCTGCAAAGATTAGAGATCTGGGGTATACAACATAGCCATGTGTTCCTCTAACTGCCCAGGTGTGTGAGTGGAAAGGCTGGCCCAGCAGGCTGATTGCACCTGTTTGTCAGGATCATCAGGAGGGCAAGGCATTCTGAGTCCTGAGGGAGATCAGAGTGGGTGAGAGAGTATAGAGCCAAAGCTGGAAAGTCTGGCACAAGGGATAGAGGCAGGAGAGCCCCACCAGGCACAAGAGGAGTCACAAAAGGGACTCAGGAGGGATGAGAAATGGGAGGTGGTGACTCAGAGTGTGGGATATGGGAATGCAAGTCCAGAGATGCAAGAAGCCCCAGTTTCCATTTGTGAGTCAGTGACTGAAATGCCACAAATGTTATTAAATACAGGAACATTTGGGACCACGTTAAGAAAAAAAAAGTGAATGTTTTTCTAAATGCTAATGAAAATTATAAGTCTTTGGGACTACTTAAGAAAAAAAAGCTACTAACCAAAATAATTTACAATGCAGGTAAATTCCTGAAGCTTCATTTGTGACCTTCCCCAAGATGAGCCTGAAGGAAAAGTGGAGGGAAAACAGCAGATTTCACAATGAATGTAGACAATTTTCCAGACTAATATGAAGGTTACATGGCCTAAGAAAAGGGAGGCGTGCATACCAACATGTTGTATTCAGTGAGGAATTTTGAGGCACTATGGGCTAAGGCTTAATCTAAAATATAAAATGAATCAGATAATTTTACATTTCTCACTGAGAGCTGTCAAGAATAATGGTTTGTCTTCAACTTAATTGCCACTATTACTTAGACCCCTCATCCTCTGGATGGGTTTCAGGAGGAATGAGGCCAAAGGAACTGCCCTGTCTGATGCAAGATGCTTTGGCAGGGAGGGGGTCTTTCGCTCATGGATGGAAGGGTGTTCTTTGAAAGAGCTGGCCCTGGGCAAAGAACACAACTGTTAGAGCTTGCACATACTTTCTTCTCAGATAATGCTCTGGCGTCAAAACCAAATTTGTCATCTTTGCCTAGCTGGGCCTTGGCAAGGATGCAGCACAGTTAAGTCTGGGAGCAAGAGGCTCATTGACATTGCATGTTTCTCCAGTTATATCCATCCTGAGCATGGGAGTGTTCACAAGACAAGGGATCAGGGACTGGGAAAAGCGGACATTGGCGCTTCTTTCCTTTCTGTTCTGTTCACTCTGTCCAGTAAACGTGTCTTTTTTTGTACGAGAGTCCCTGGCACTAAGAATGCTCAATTGCGCCAGAACATTCAGGTAGACTTGGCAAATGTGGAGTAAGTCGTTATGCAACCATTGTGTAGAAGTTAGGAAAAATTGCCACCTGTGTAGATGAAAATATGTGGAAACAGCACAAAACTTACGCTCTGACGGGAATGAGTTAGGTAAGGGCCAGAAAATACTTCAGGTGATAAGCCCAATTCTTAAAGCCAAAAAGTGTATGTCTTCATCACCGACATCATGAAGTCCTTGACATGATATAAAAAAGTCAGAATTTTAATCAATTCTGTTGTTTTTCTCCTTTTCAAATTCATTTCTTATTATAAACTTAATAAAAGTTCTTTCTTCTCTTAATTTGGTTTATTATGTGGCTGTTTTTCTAACTTTTCTTTAAATGCTTAAATAATTTATTGTCATTTTTTTACCAGACAATATCAAAGCAATTTAAGTCATGATTTTCCTTTTAAGTATAGATTTGGCTTTTACTAAGATACACAATATTTGCCTTGATATGTTGTTCTGGTTATGTTAACTATAGATTATTTAGAAAATAACGTCAATTTATTTTGTTACTCAGGGATGCTTTAGGTGAATTTCAGATTTAAATTTTCAAGTGGTTTCATTGTACGGTATTTGTTTTGCTTGCATTTTAATAAAATACCTTCTTCCATCACATTACGGCCCCAAAAATGTGGTCTTTACAATTTCCATTATGTAGCGTTTCTTTGTGTCCTAGCTGTGGTTGATTTCATATACATTCCATAGAAATATTAAAAGAATGTGCATTTTTAGTTCTTTGTTTATAAGAATCAAAGCACATGTGTATCCATGTCCATTTCACTAATTAGATTGTGAAGTTCCTCTATTTCCTTATTATAGAGAGTTTTGTTTGTTTCTGATGTCCAACATCTACATTCTATAGCTGAGGCCACAGTTTTTGTTGTTGTTGTTGTTTTAATTTAGATTACTATTAATACACAATAAAGTGCACGGATGTTAAGTATTGAGTTTGGTGAATTTTGGCAAGTGTATACTGCTGCATCAGTACTACCTAAAACAAAATATAGGGTGCTTTCACAGCCTGCAGAGCACTCCTGAGCCCCTTTCTGGTCAATTCTCCTCATCCCATAACCTCTATCTGCTCAGAAACTTGATTCAACTTTGAAAGAAGCACTGTTATCTAGCTATATCTCATAATAGGAGCAAATCATGGTGGCCTAATTCAGAGGGAAGTTTACTATTTATATTCTCACAATAAAAGCAGTGTGGAGTTACACAATCCAGAATCTAGCTTCCAGGTCAGGTTAGTACATAGTCTCCCATCAAGATTACCTTGTAGTGTCAAGTTAAGCTTTACTGCTGAAACAGAAATGAAGAATGAAGGAAGAGACAGGGCAAATGGGTCACCTCTCAGCTTTTTTCACAATTTTTCCGGAAGGCTTGCTTGAAAACCACTCCTTACATCTGGTCAACTGCACCCAACTACAAGGAATGCTAGACCATGTAGATTTTTTCTTTTCAAAAGCAGAATACACGGAACTGCCTCCATGGCACAGGGGTTTTGGGCAGGAAGAATGGCTATGACCAGGGCCCCAGCTTACCTCTGTCACAGCGTTCTTCATCTGTATGCTTCTGGTGAGGCTTGTATCTTATCCAGCTCCAAGCCCAGGGCCTGTGACCCCCAACTAAGTCACCTTCCATTCCCCTGACCACACATTTGTTTCAGGAAGGGCCACTGAGAATCGACAAGTCTCGCTTCCACGGGATGTGTTTGATCTCAGGGAAGCCTCTTTTTCCCTCACCATCTGGAATTGCTTGATGCTAGGTGGCTTGGCCAACTTGACACCATGTGGGAAGCAGCCACCTAAAATGGAGTCAATGTTGGGAGAAGTATGGCCAAGGAAGCTTCAGAGACCAGGTCTTTGTCCATTGTCACTGCCCATAGTGTCAGGCCTACCATCAGAGGTAATAGGTAGTGTTGGTACAAGCAAAGTAAAACATGGTCCTTAAAAAAATTAAAGACTAAAACACATATTACAGATTATTTCCAAAGAATGAGATAAAAAAAAATAAAAGACTAGAAGGAGTCTTCTCATGTCAGCCGATAAATCTCCCTGTCTTAAAACAGATTTGATTGTATTTCTATACTTTTATGGGAGTCCTAGGCGAACCACTTACATAAGTTTTGTGTACTTGATGGGTAGAAAGGCCGATTGGTGTGTTCAGGTTTCTCTGAACAAGTGTGACCTTCCATGTCTGTAAATCTCATTTCATTTATTTTATGTCTATGCCAGTTTGGTTTCTAAAAACTTTCTGATGGCGTACTTGCATTTACTGTATATTTATTCTTTAGCAATTAGAAGCATACTGTTTTTGTCTTGTCTACTTATTTTCCCCTCCATTACTACTTTATCTGCAATTAATATTCTCCTCCCAAACTTCATTTGGATTTGCCTGGTCTCTGCCTCCCCTTCGAACTTGGTCATCTTATTCATCATCTTTAAGGTCTATCACAATGCCTGACCTGCAGTGGATATTCAACAAATATCTTTAGGATAATTTCATAGGATTTTGTTTTGAAAGATGAATCTGAGAGATAAAAAAGTATGTCCTACTTGTAATAGTCTTTAATATATTTGTTTCCTTTTCTCCTTTCTTGATAGATTTTTATATTCCTAATCTTTCATTTTGTCTCATTATGTAGAAGTCATGAATATGACTTTTAAGATATTAAATCTTTTAGTTTTGTTTTAATTTTTTCTGAAGGATCATGTTTTACTTACTTGTATCTACCAAAACCATGATCTGACTATACCCTGACATACTTACTTATTAGTTGATTCTTGTGGTACTGAGAAAATATTAAGAAGATGATATGGGCCTAAAAATATTTATCAACATGAGCCAGGCATTTTTGGGGGGGAACATTGTAGTATTTGGCATATTTCTCAAGCAATTATTAATTTCATTGCATTTTCTGACATTCTTTACTGGATTTAGGGAATTTAGGATGGGTGCAACACTTGGCTAATAAGGATCTGTATGGCTTCAAGTGCCTGTAAAAGATGAAATTTCATCCTACAATTAATTCTGACAAAGAAATGAACAATTATATTAGTTTTTAAAAAGGAGGTGAAAAAATATATTCAAAAGGTGGGACACAGAGGCAGGAAGGATGTCTTTTTCTTGGCTCATTGAAATGAAGACATATGAGAGGATCAAGAAAATCTCAAATCCCAGTATTTGTTAGTATGCTTCCTTGCATCTTTATTCCCCCCTAGGTATCAGGAGATTTTTATTTTTTGGCAACATGGGTTCTGTGCCTTTGTGTTTCCCTCTTCCCAAAGCTAAGCCAGGAAATTCTTTATCTTTACAGACAGCCAGTGTCACAGAGATAGGATATTTAGAGAGACTAATATTTGTACTTGTACACATGGAACACATTCCGGGATGCTTGTGCCAAGGATTGAGGAGAAAAAAAATATACAAAGAAGCAAATTTAACAGGGAAACAGTGCACACCATTACAAAGTTGTGTTTAGTACGCTGTGTGCCGTGCATGCTTTACCTGAGTATTCTTACCCACCGGTGGAAGCCTCATCCTTTTTCTGCAACCCTGGAGTATGACCTCAAGATGGCCAATCCAGCAAGAACTATGTGGTTGTTCTGGTAAACCTCAGTTACTCCAGCCCATCTGGGAATCTGCTGGTTTCAGGAAAGGGCAAAACTCCTCCAGACTGAGGGAATTGGATGGGAAATGGTGCTGTTCCATTGGTGGCTGTTCTTAACTCTCCTTTTTCTCTCTCTGCCTGGGGCTTAAGAGCCAATGGACTCGGGGAAGGAGGAGGGCAACAATTCAAAAAATAAAGGAGATGCTATTTTACTTGTACCCAGAGGTGGTGAAATGACTCATATTGGTTCCAAGTACATTGCAGTTCCGGGGATTATCTTGTATACCACTTTAAAAAAAAATTTAATTATTTATTTGTTTGTTTATTTTAGACCGAGACAGAGAGGGAGAGAGAGAGAGGGCACAGGGGTAGGAGCAGAGAGAGAGGGACAAACACTCCGCACTGAGCGCAGGGCCCGACATGGGTCTCGATCTAACAACCCTGAGATCAGGACCTGAGTTGAAATCCAGAGTCAGATGCTTAACCAACTGAGCCACCCAGGTGCCCCATACATCACTTATTTTTAGGCAATTAAGCCATTTTTATAACAAGTGAATACTAAGTCTCATCAAAAAATTAAATAATATAAAATAAATGGAGTAAAATGGGAGTTCTGTCTTTGTTTTCCTATTCTTCCTCCCTACTCTCAGAGGACTCTTTTTTTCACTTTGGGTCTGTGTGACTTTGAGCAAGTTATTTTTGTCTCTGTGTTGGAGTTTTTTTTTTTTGTTTTTTTTTTTTTAATTTGTAAAACAGCAATAACAATAGCAACTATCTCCAGGAACTTTAGTGAGGATTGAAGGAGAGACAATTCATGTGAAGTACTACTTACAGTAAACTCTTAATAAACGCTGGTTATGACCTTGCTAATATCATCATCAATTCATACTTGTCTTGTATTCTGACACATTTGGAATTTATTAAGTTGTTTCTCATGTCAACTTTTTCTTGGATATCTTTCCATTTCCATATTTGTTTCTATGTAACGATTGCATAGTAGCCCACAATATGAATAAATCATGATTGATCCAGCCACTCTTCTGTTGGTAGAGATTTGAGTTGTTTTTCGGTTTCCAATATGACACATAATGCTGCCAAGATCATCTTTGTGTATAAATTTCAGAGCACCTACTTGTGAGAATCCTTCATATTTCAAGGTATAGCACTGCCATGGTATATATTGTATATTTAATTTTAAGAGATATTGCTAAGATTACCAGTCCAAAAGTTGTATCAACTTGTATTCAGGCCACCAATGGTGAATGAAAATCGCTTTTCTTTTGCTTCATCATTTTTTAATATCTTCTTTCCCCTTTTCCCCAAGTTCTAGGGAAATTTCTCAATCTTTTCACTGTGTTCATAGCCTTTAACAATTTTTTAAGAAATTGATGAAGACAACAACCCAAATCACTCTTTCAAACTATAAGTTGTGCTATAGCATTATTGTTATTCAGAGGCATGGTGCCTATTTTCCTTAAAACTCTGGAGACTTGGTCTCACACCTTTGAGGAGAGGTGGAGGAAATGGTGGCTTGGATTTTGATTGTTGTTTTTTGTCTTATTTTGTTCATTGTGTTTATGTCTTAAGAAGCTGTGGTCATCAGCAGAGATATCTGAGATATAATTAGGACATAGAATATTGGGATTAAAGTCAGAGTTGCTCTGAATAAGTTTCATTATATGGAGTGTGGCTACCAAAAGATGTCTCTTTAGTTGTCCAGGGAGCCTGCCTGGACATGAGAACACCTTTGCAAAATGGAACACAGGACATGAGAGCTAAAAACCCAGGTTTGGGGGAGCCAGTTTTCTTTTGTTCACTTTCCACTATCTCATAGGATCATCTCTACCAGGCTGGCCTCCTTCTTGAACATGAAGTTGTGATAAATGCAGCTCATTGTCTTTGGCTAATTATGGACCATGAATGATATCACTGATGCACTGGTAGGAGAGGTGAGCCCATACACAACTCTGTACATGTGACACACACTGCAGTCAAAGGTACCAAAAAAATTAATAAGTAAATCCAATAAGCAAAACACTGGTGAATTATATATTAAGATGATGGAGTAAATAATAATTAATAATAATAAAAGCAAACTGTCTTATAACACATAATGAAATGAATGTAAATTTTTTGCAACAACAGAAACAAAATTCACCACCAGTAATCAACCTAAGAAAGGATAGAAGGATTCATGTAAAGCTGTGAACTCCCCAAAATGATGACCAAATAAAAAACCAGAAGATTCTAATGTGGAGCTGAAAGTTGCAATGCAAGACTGTCTCCTAATCCCACCCTCATTGTGAGAATGAAGGTTAGAGTTGTTTTTTTCTAAATCATGTATTTCAATTTTGGATGGTGTTAATTCCCTGCAGTTAAAGAGGTGGCTCTTCATGTTTTCAAAGGCCCACTCATCTTCTTTCAATTTTATTTACCTTTAATTTTATTACATCGCTGACTTTATTGATCTAAATGTGAGCATGGAAAGATGTCTGGAATAATGCTTAAGGAAAAACCAGTATTTTTTTTTTTCCTAAAATAATTCACTCAAGAGCATCCTATATCCTGTGGCCATTTCAAGGCTTTGCGGACAGTGGAGTTCACATTCCCACGGTGCAATCCTGAGATGCCTGAGGGTCTGTCTTCAGCTCCGACCCTGAGGATTCTGATCTAAATGATTTCTAAGGCCTATTGATTCCAGATAAAGATCTTCAACAATTCCTGAGGGAGACTCTCCCGTAGGAAATCCAGGAAGCTTAGTGGGAATGACAGCATCACCCACATCATGGACTGAACCACAATCACCGTGTATTTGAAGAATTAAAGACAGCATACATTTACAATGGATGACAAATAACATAAAATACGATTCTGGCATGAACTCCCAACCCATCCTCCCTGGGGAATGGGCAAATTCCTGACCCAGATGTAGCTGGGAGAAATGTTTTTGCTCTGGCTCAGCGGAGTCTGACTCTCTGTCCTTGAGTGATTTTGTGTGTCTCTGCAATGTCCTGTCTACCCACAGTTTGTGTCCTTATTGTCATCACCCTGGTGTCAACAAACAAACAGAGGAATAACCTCAGGTTGTCTGTTGTCCGTGGGCTGAGATTTGTCACGGTCAGGTGCAGGGTCATAAACAGGTCCCTATTTTTCTGCATCCCACTTTTGAGACCACCACTTGCCAGATCTCTGCAAAGCCCCAGGCTTGCAGTGTGCACACTTCAATACAAATGCCTTATACATGTTTAACAGAGGCCCTCCCTCCTGAGGCCCTGGCTCTGCTCTGGTCCACATGCTCTTTAAATCACACTTTGTCTTCCTCTGAGCAGTCCCCTGGCAAGCGGCAGGGATTTTATGTGGCTCTAAAAACCTATCTTTTGTGAGAAGACAACAGTTTCTGGGTGGAGTTCAATGTGAAAAGCCACACTTGGTGCAGAAGTCACTGATTTTATGATACTTCCAGTATCTTTCTTTTCTGAGCATCTCCTGGCTTTAGCACAGGACTATTCCACTTTGGCTTTTCTGAGTTAACCTTCCCACAAGCACCCTCAACTTCTGCCTGCTTTTAAAGACCCTGAAACAGAGACAGGGTGTGGGTTGATTGGGTGGCCTTAAACCGAAGACATTTCCCAACACCATTCTGTGAGTGAATTTCTGACCATGGTTTCAAAGTTTTATTTATAATTCCCAAAACGATGCCCCCACCACTTGCTAATCTTAACAGATGTACCAGACAGCCATTAAATTGGGGTCGAATTCTGTGTAGGAGAAGAGAAGGGAGCTCAGATTCATTGAATTTCCATGTGTCAGATGCTAGACTGATTTCTCTTGTTTACTTCTCTCAACAGCCCCATAAAGCAGGTACTGTTCTCATTTTTCTAATAAAGAAACTGAGGCCAGAGCAATTTACGTAACTGGGGAAGGTCACTCTCCAGCAATCGATGGGATTGCCCAGGTCCATCTGATTCTGTGGTTGATACCTTTCGCATGAAACAGAACACATTTCCCAGAACTGGAAACATGAAGGGAGTTAGAGACCCATCTTTAAAAGACTTCCAAATGTTTATAACATTCTTTATTTCAGACAGCCCAAGGTTGCTCTGTAAGGCTGATGCTGCTGTTTCGTAGCTAGGGTTAGCTAAGACAGGTCGGGGGCTGAGCACCACAAGGAAATTCTTAACCAGATCCCAGGGGTATCCAGGAATCCACGTGGTACTTATTAGGAAGATTTTTGCAAATGAATCGCTTTGAGGATTTTCATGGAGGAAGTGGGTCTGGGAGACCCTCCTGCTCCATATGGGCTGCATTTCGCTCAATGGGGTCTTTGTTTGAGCTCAGCTCTGGAAGGAGGTCAGGCCGTGGTCAGCTGAGGGAACCCCCGCTGAGCAGCCTGGGCCCCGAGCTGTCATTCCCCCACTTTGCTTTGGACAAGGTACAAGAAATCCTTTATGGGCTGGTGCGGCGAAAGCTGATGGAAGCCAGCTTTGTTCTATTTTTGTAACGTATTTCTGGTTGAGTTAATTCTATGGAAAAAAATAGTCAGTGGGTTTGTGTGTTTATATAGGCCCTTCATCCCGCTGCTTTGCGCCAAAATTCCCCAAGCCTGTGAGGAAGTGAAGCCAGACGTGCTCTGCGTCCCGGGTTCTCACCCCAGTAACCTTGTGATCTTTCCAGGTTTACTCGCAGAGCATTTGCGTGGAAACTGATCTCTCAACTCCTGCCTTTTGGCAGGAGGACACTTCCTTCATATGGAAAAGTGTTTAATACCAATTTAATGGTCTGTCTAGCCACTGTACACCCTGAGCCCCCCTCCCTCCTCAGCACCCACTGGCACAGAGCATGGAAATCTAACTTTTAATCACCTTTTCCAAAACGCCCCCAAATTTTCTTTCCAATGTGTCCACTGCTTTTCTAATGAGGGCTTGTCCCAACTCCCTTTTAATCCTGCAGAGGGTAACTGCTCCTATAAATTAGAATGATGCTCTTAATGCATCCATATTAGTTTTTAGCTTCTCCTACTCTCATTAAACTTAATCACAGACAGGAAGGAGGTGGGTTTGTTTTTTAATTCTCAGAGACCAAAGCAAATGGAAATTATTTTGTTGGTAACACTGTTAAAATGATGCCAAGTGTTTTAATTTAAAGACTGAGACTGATACAGGCCAATGGGAGGAAAAAGAGATGTTTAATGAGCATTTGCTGAACCTGAGGAATCAGATAGACACTGCATTACACGTTTTTTTTAATAATAAATTTATTTTTTATTGGTGTTCAATTTACCAACATACAGAATAACACCCAGTGCTCATCCCGTCAAGTGCCTCCCTCAGTGCCCGCCACCCAGTCACCCCCACCCTCTGCCCTCCTCCCCTTCCACCACCCCTAGTTCACTTCCCAGAGTTAGGAGTCTTCCATGTTCTGTCTCCCTTTCTGATATTTCCTATCCATTTCTTCTCCCTTCCCCTCTATTCCCTTTCACTATTATTTATATTCCCCAAATGAATGAGACCATATAATGTTTGTCATTTTTAAAAATATTTTATTTATTTATTTGAGAAGTGGGGAGCAGAAAGAGAAGCAGACTCCCCACTGAGCAGGGAGCTTGATGCAGGCAGGGCTCAATTCCAGGACTCTGAGAACATGACTTGAGTCGAAGGCAGATACTTCACCGACTGAGCCACCCAGGCACCCCACTACAATACACATTTAAGCAAATCGTAGCATTATTTTGTTCAAGTGTCCTTACATAACATATGGGTACATGGTGGAAGACTGTTAAGTATGCTGAAGTCTTCGTTAAATACCACGCAGTCATAAGATAAATTAGCTACACTATCCATTTCTTATGTCACTTAACTATGAATGATCAACTCAGTGATTTATCCCTGGCCAAATTTTGCTTTTGCTGATAGTTGCTGTTGTTTTTTGGGTTTTATGTTTGCTTCTCTGTTTTTCATTTTTAAGTATTGTTATTGTTTCAACTGTCCAATTTTTAAAAAAAATATATATTTATTTATTTATTCATGAGAGACACAGACTGAGAGAGAGAGGCAAAGACACAGGTAGAGAGAAGCAGGCCCCCCACAGGGAGCCCCAGGCGGGACCTGATCCCAGATCCCAGGATCACGACCTAAGCTGAAGGCAGGCACCCAACCACTGAGCCACCCAGGCATCCCTCAAATGTCCAATTTTTAAATTCATTTAATTTTAGTAGAAATAGCTGTGTTCTAGTCTTGACTGCTAGTAATACACTAAGTGACCTCGGGAGCACTGCTTACTCTTTCTAATCGTCCTTCCCTCACTCCCACCAATTCTTTTATTCTCTGAAACATTTATAATTCTCATGTCCCCAGTACACTTCCAGCAAATTGCAGGTCTTGTAAAGATCTTCCAGACCCCTGAGAGCTTGGACTACTCACTCGTCTTGCTTTCCGGCTGCTTTCTTATTTTTACATTTTAATATACTGCATAAACACTATTTTAGCAGCAATAAAAGAAGAGGGAAAAAAATCTTTAAATTTCCCTGAAGTTCCCATTGTCCTTAAACACCACTTTTCTCCACGTCTGGGAATCTACTCACCAAGTTCTCATGTATGCACACATAACTTTTACATAGTTATACTCATAGTCTCAGTGGAAATTATTTTTGTCTTTCACTTAATATTATATTTTAAGCATTTCCTGTGTTGCTGGAAAGTTCATTCATTCAATAATCTCTTTTCTATGGACTTCTATGAATCAGTTATTATAAAAAAATGTAATTATATTAATAGTTTATTTTTATGTGAGGAGAGCTCACATACAATAGTGTTATATTAGTTTCAGGTGTACAGTATACTGATTCAACACTTCCATACATCACCTGGTGCTCCTCACCGTGAGTGTGCTCTTCATCCCCATTACCTACTCCCTCAACTCCACCCACCTCCCCTCTGATCACCAGTAGTATATTCTCTGTAGTTAAGAGTCTGGGTTTTTTTTTTTGTCTCTTTTTTATTGGTTTGCTCATTTGTTCTGTTTCCTAAATTTAATAATTATTTCTATAAAAAGGTTACGTAAGGGATACCTGGGTGGCTTAGCCAGTTGAGTGTCCAACTCTTGATTATGACTCAGGTCATGATCTCATGGGATCAAGACTCAGGTCAGGCTCTGTGCTCAGTGAGGAATCGGCTAAGATTCTCTCCCTCTCCCTCTGCCCCTCCTTCCAACTCATGTTCTCTCTCTCTCTCAAAATAAATAAAGTCTTAAAAATAAAAAAGATATAAGAAGGCTATATAATATCTCCATAATATGTCATTAAGAAACATCATTTAATGAAGCACCCTCTTTTATTGGATGTTTGACTTTCAATTTTCTGTATTATAAGTAAAGCAATAATGTAAGTCTTCTTGCATCCAGGTCTTTTCTCATATTGACAGCCCCTCACCCCACGTAAATTTTGACGAGTCTTATTTTACTCAGAAATTTCTATAGTCATAGCAGTATTGGGTAAGAATTTAAGCTTATTTGTTTACTAGTCTTACGGCATTCAACAGGCATTTAAATCTTCTGAACTTGTTTGCTTGCTTGTATGATGTTGATAATATCTGCTTTCCATATTTATTGTGAGGATAAAATGTGATTGGTTGTGAAAGCATCTAACCAGAAAACTATGAAATAGTAGACCTCTACTAGAATTTTATTTGATTTATTGCCAAATTATATTTCAACTGTAGAAATTTACACTATGTGAGAGTATCAATGTTGCTAAAATCTCACCATATTATTTATATTTTTTCATATTTTGAAAATTGACAAGGCATTAATCGGTGCCTGATGCTGTGATTTTTTAGTAATTTTTAAAGATTAAAATATAATTTATATACAGAAATACAAAAATCAGAGTGTGCATCCCAGTGAATTTTATAAGGTGAACATACCCATAAAATGATAGAATATTATCATATCAGTATTCTGTAAGCTATACCATACTCTTTCTGCCATTACCTCATGACCAAAGGTAAACCAACATTTTAACTTCTATCATGATAGGTTAATTTGGTCAGTTTTTGAAATTTTTATGAATGCCATTATATAACAAGTCCTTTTTTTTTCTCTGGATGAAATTACTCATTGTGTTTATGAAATCCATGTTTCATATAAAAATAGTTCATTTACTCCATGGTACAAATATATTACATTTTATTCCTCCATTCTAGTATTGATAAACATTGAAGGCATTACTAAATTGTAATAGAGGTAGTTAAAAAACAATAGAAAAGATGGAATAAAATTCTAAAAATGTATTTGTGAAAGAAGGAACAAAGAATAGAGTGACCACATAGGAAATAAATAAGATGATAGACTTAAGTCCAACTGTATTGATAATTACATTAACGGTAAATGGATTAAACATTCTGAAAGACAGAGATTTTCAGATTGGATAACAAGCAATATCCAATTCCATGATTGTTTAAGAGTTTTACTTTAAACTCAAATTTGAAAATAGTAGGATAGAAGAATATATACTACACAAATCATAAGTATAAGAAACTTATGTATATTAATACTAGGATAATAGGGTCACTTGGGTGGAGTTAAGAGCCCAACTCTTGGTTTCAGCTCAGGTTGTGATCTCACTGTCCTGAGATCAAGCTCCGTGTCAGGCTCCATGCTGAGTGCAAAGTCTGTTGAGTTTCTCTCTCCTTCTCCCTCTGCCCTTCCCCCACTAGTGCTCACATGCACTCACTCTCTTTCTCTCTCTCTCTCTCTAATAAATAAATAAATAAGTCTTAAAAAATACCAAGAAAATAGACCTCAAGATGATAAATCTTGTCTTAATAATAAGAAGTTAGTTTATGAAGAAGACATAATAATCCTATTGGTAGTATATTACCTGATAACAGACTTTCAAAATACATGAAATACCATCAATACAAATGAACAGCTGTTAAACCCCAAAACATGGATGAATGTCCCAACTAATACCACACAGAGGAAAAGAAGCAGATATAATCAATTATATGCTGATTGTCTTTATTTATAGTAAGCTCTATAACAAGCAAATTAAATTATGGTAATAGACATACAATCAGGGGCTGCCTAAGGCAGTGTATGTTGCTTACCCAAAGGAACTTTTCTGGGCAATGGAAGTATTCTGTAGCTTCAATATGATGGTGGTTATACAGGTTTACACATTTGTCAAAACCCACCAGACCTACATTGAAAAGTTATGCATTTTAATGTATGTCACTTTCACCTGAATAAAGTGGATTTTTGGAAAGGTAGAAACATGGTAGTGAAGTCCCATTCACCTCAGTGTGTTCCCTTCTATTTGCCTCTCAAGTTCCATACTCTCTGAGTGTTTTCCAACACCTGCAAGCAGTTCTTTTGTTGTTTGTTTTTGCAACATACCTCAAATTTGTATTTGCTCCTGGTGGGAGATTTAATCTCATACAAGCTCTTCCATGATAGCTAGAAGCATAAGTCCTATTGACATTTTTTAATTACTAGAAAAATTAAACACTTTTAATATTTGGAGAAAAAGGTAAAGAAAAGAGAAGTGACGTACCCCCAAATCACACAGCTTCTAAATTGAGAATAAGGATCAGAACTCAGCCACTCTTTTTCCAGAGTCTATCCTTTTATTAATCATGTTTTATGGAGAGGATGGATTCTGGATAGGTGAACATGGGAAGGGGGGGCTGCTGATTGAATGGCCCATGTATATTTTTTTCCTGCTACATGAGTTATAAGAGGGAATCATGCCAGGATTTTCAGAAGGTAAGATCTGAAAATCTTGTTGCTGCTGAAAAATGCTTTGTTTTTCAGTGACCTTTTGGTATTCTGGAGAGACTTGCAGGAAGGAGCATTTTGGCACCACTGCTGTCTTCTCCTGTAAACTAATTGAAACCTTATTCAAAGCCAAGCATAATTATGATGAAAAATCTTCTGCCAAAAATGGAAAATGCATTCCTTATAAAAGATTTTGGGGTTATCTGAGAATAGATAATAGAGTGTTGAGTGTATTATGTCATTTTTGTTCTAAAATTTGATTCAGTTTAGTGAACTTAACCTTAAATACAACTGCCAGACACTTCTCTATTGCTTAAAAAATGTTTAAGTTGAACAAAAAGTTGGGATGCTCCCATCCCTGGAAGTTTTCCATCTTAGCTCTGGTTTGTCCATGACAGTTCCTCAACCTTAGCTTGACTTTGTAGTAAACGTTTAGATTCTGTCCTTTTACTAAATATGGCTTCCAGAAGTAATGCAGGCAAAATGAACTATTTTTTATAGGAAATAACAGATTTTATCATAAGGTTTCAGTGAGAGGCATTGCAGTATAAAGGACAGAAACCCGGGGATCCCTGGGTGGCGCAGCGGTTTGGCGCCTGCCTTTGGCCCAGGGCGCGATCCTGGAGACCCGGGATCGAATCCCACATCGGGCTCCCGGGGCATGGAGCCTGCTTCTCCCTCTGCCTGTGTCTCTGCCTCTCTCTCTCTCTCTCTCTCTCTGTAACTATCATAAATAAATAAAAATTAAAAAAAAAAAGGACAGAAACCCTTCTCAAAGATTGATTCCTACTTACCAGTTCAACAGTGAAGGAATGATTGTATCACTGTGTTTCTCAGCTCCCAAAGACTCCTCAACACCGGTCAACATGGGATTGTCCTGGACAATTTCATCTCAATTTCATCTTTCATGCCTGTATAGTACCCATATCACACAGTCTTAAGCTTAAGCAGAAGAACCATCAAAGGTCAATAACCTCTCTGAGATTGTATTCAATAATTTATATATGAATTGTCTGTTTGCCCCCCAGATCTTATTCCTTGCTCTTTCCTAGCTCTGCTGTCTAAAGCCGAGGGACTCACCGATGTCCTGCGGGACCTGGTTCCAGGCTCCCATGTCAACTGATTTCCCCCTTGCCTTGGCTAATGGAATACACTGGCTAGATATTGGAGATCCAAGGCTAAGAGAAGTCAGGGTACATTTCCCTTCCCTCTCTTCTCAGGTGACTTTTCTCTTAGGGCGTCTACCTCCTCCAGGTCTTCAGTTTCTGCAAGACAGGTTCATTGTGGTTCCAGCTTCTGTCTGATGAAGCTAAGCTCCTGTGCTACAGTAAGACCACCTCCACTATGCCATTCCCACCCGGGCATGGGAGTGGGTTTCTGATGTTGTGACTCTGATTGACCTCACCTCACCCTGTTTGGCTACTTAAGTACTTAAGTTTACATAAGTATTCCTTATATTAAAATTTCTTTGTGGGTAATTGTTAAGGTCATTTTCTCTCCCTGGTTAAATCTTGATATAGGGCACTGACTTATAGGGTATATTTACTGCTATCTTGCCATTGCTGCTAAGGCACCAATGTAAAGACAAAGTGTTAAGTAACCTACATTCTGAAGACAGTCCCAGACATCTGCCTGCAATAGGCATCATCCAGGTCTCAGGGCTTCCCAAGGGCTTTTTAGAGGCAGCAGAACCTGCTTCACCATCACCCACCATCCCACCACACATTCCCAGTCTAAGAAGGAAAGCGAGGAAGAAGGGGCACTTCTTACCATGAGAAACACAGTATGTGTGGAGAGAAAATTTCCCCTCCCTCATACTAGGTAAAACTAGGAGGGAATGATTCGTAAAGCTGAAGTGGATCTGTAAGAAATAAAGATTGGCATGCTTTCCCTTTGATGGATGTCAGTTAAGGCAGAGGAACTGCTGATATGACATCATACCTATACTAGAAGGGATAACAAGAACAGGAAAGAGGAGGGAGGGCTGAAAATGAGGCCGGTAGGGCCCAGGAACACCCTTCCTTTCTTCATAGCCAATTCTACACAAAGGTCCTTTAGACCAAGTGCAGACAAGTGAAGGTGACCGTGTTTAAGTCATCTTGCCAGAACCCCACCTTTCTGGTGAGGGCACCAAGGATCAGCCTGTGGGTTTAAGTCTGTGAAAAGACTCAGATGCATGCAGTAGGTAGATCCTGGGGACCCTAAAAAGTCCACATACACTGCCTAAAAGTTTCAGTGCCAGTCAACATGGCCCAGGACACAATGACAACAAATGGGAGAGGCCTGTGACTTTGCCCAGCTGGTTAGGGAGACATTGCTCTGCCTTCATCTCTAACCCCTGCTGGAAGAGGAAGGATCAGGGTGCACCAAGAGCAGCTCTCAAGCTCACCCTGCAGCCCTGCCCCCAACAGAAATGCTGATGCTGGGAAGTGCAGGAAGCCTGGTCTCAGACACACTGTCCACATTTTAAACCAACGCAAGCTAAGTTCTTCAAAGAGAGATGACTCAAAAGTTATAGAATCAGGTGGCTCAGCATCGCCTTCAGCCCAGGGTGTGATCCTGGAGACCCGGGATCGAATCCCACGTCAGGCTCCCTGCATGGAGCCTGCTTCTCCCTCTGCCTGTGTATCTGCCTCTCTCTGTCTCTCTCTGTGTCTTTCATGAATAAATGAATAAAATCTTTTAAAAAAAGTTATATAATCTACTTACAGTATCACAGGGGTAAGAAAAAAGTTTAAGTAAAAGATAAGTATGAAAAAATTTCAGATTCGTTAGTGAATCAATCATGAATTTGTGTATTTTCTGGAGACAGGGTATACAGCTTTCATCACTTTGCCAAAGGGTCTATGAGCCCCAATTAGCCAAACCATCAACATATGTAGTAATGACTTCAAATCTTTATTCTTTGCTTTGATATGTCTCTGGAACACCAAACTTGAATTTTTAATTTTATGTCATTTACCTTTTCCTACCATCTTGTTTCCCTTGTTGTACCCATCACTCCCTATTATTATTTGGTTTACCTACCCAGCCTGTGAGTAAAGCCATGTATTGTCTGTCTCCCCCACTAGGATGCATGCTACATGAAGACAGGGCCCCTGGTGTCTTGCTTACCATTTTATCTTTGGAAAGCCATGGAGTGCGTGGGGTGACAAGACTGTCTATAGGGAGTGTCCTGTACACATCCGAAACAGACCACCTCACAAAGCAAACCCTTCTCTGGCCTACTCTTGTTCTTGGTTACTCTGCACTAGAAAATGGTCTTGACTTATCTCCCACACATAATCAATTTCTAAATCTTGCCATGTGCGCCTGAGAAATGGTCTTTAATCTAATCCCAGCTCCTAGCTCGTGCTGCTTCGGCTTCAGATCTCCTTCTTACCTCTCTCACCAACCTCCTAAGCAGGTCTCTGTCCCAGTCCTCCCATTCCAGGGGTGCTAAAGCTCTGATTCTAGAGTTACTGCCCTAGAACCAAACCTCACAACATCAGTCCTTTGCTTAAAGACCTCTGTTGTCTCCACCTTCTATCAGGATAGAGCTCAAATTTATCACGTGGCCTTGATGAATGTTCAGAATTTGGGCCTTTTGTCTCTCCAGCCTCATTCTCTGAGTCCCCAAAACCTTCCACCCAGGCCCTAGTGTCTCAAACATCCCACGCCCTCCCCAGCTGGACACCGTCGTGCCCTTGCCTCCCTACCTCTAGCTTTATTTCCCTCCCAAATTACTCTTATTCTTCCAGACTGAGAAAAAAAATCCGTGCTGCTTTTCCTACTCCCCTCGGGAGAATTATTTATGTTAACTGAGCAAATTTCTTAACCACATTTGGGACTGCTGCTCAATCTGTCTAACGGACAAAGTGAGTATGAAGGAGATGATGAGCAAGGAGTCAGTGTGGCAGGGAGGAAGGAAGCTTGGCTTCATGTGCAGTGCTAACTTTATATCTTTGTTTTGCAAAAGTCAGCCCTAGCTCACGAGTGAGTGTTTCTATCACCTAGAATAGGACCTCATAGAATAGCCCAGCCTACTTTCTTATTCCCAGATGTCGAAACTGAATGAAGTTCATGAAGACTGAACACACACCAGACATGATTTTAAATATTTTCTACATATGATGCCATTTCACTCCTTCAAAACCCCAATGTAGGTGCTCTTGTCCTTATTTTACTAGTGGGGAAACTGAGGCACAGAGTGATTCAGGATTTCAGAGTCAGCACTCTCTCCCCCTACTGTACTCCCTGGACCTCAGGGAAGGGGTGATGCTTGCAGCCACACAGCTGCATGTTGGTGCAGAGTCAAGACTCAAACGTGGCCCCTTACTGCCCAGTCCTTTAGACAGTGACTCGATATCTGGGAATATGAAGATTCACCCGAAACCACAAAACTATAATAAGAGACCAGAATCGAGAACCAGCTGACTGGCCAGGGACTTGCACTGAAACAGGCTGAGCAGGTGGCTGAACTTTTATGCCCCTAAAGCTTGTGAGTAAAGCACATAGATGTTCAGGCCAGAAGAACATGTGGAAACCATATACTTTCTATGACCAGAGAGCCCTGTTGGAAGGTGGAGTTGATCTACAGTGTGTGTGTGTGATAATCCGCACATTTTTTCTTCTTGGAGCAAAGCCATTTCAGTCTCAAAAATGAAAAGAGCTCACTTTGACCAGAATGCATCTCATAGCTCTTCTCTGATGCTATAAGACAGCAGAGCAGTGTGGTAGGAGAGGAGGATCCCACCCTAAAAAGACCACAAGCTACAGGAGGGTCTGGTGTGGCTCAGCTCCACTGGTCAGCCTTTGCACAGGACCTCTGGGGTCTGGGACTCACATTCATTGGGAAGAGCTATAAGCTACTGTTGCTCGGGAAGAAAATATGGAAAGATTTCAAAAAAGACAAATATCTATTTCACCTCGAAAACTTCAGAATTAATGATTCCTTTAATTGGTTGGGGTTCTATAGTTTACAAAGCACATTCTATATACTACCTCACTTGATTCTCACATGTGTGTGCATGTGTGCCTGTGTGCACATATGTGTGCATGTGCATGTCTGCCTGCAAATGCATATGTGTGCATGTGCACATTTTGTGTGTATTTCCTTCTGCTCCCTTTCTCCACCACCATCCCACACAGAACCAGAAGAAAGTCCAATCGCAGTATTGTCCATTTTCCAATCCTGCAACTGGATAAGACCAGAGATGGGAAGACCGAGTAAAATGGCTGAAGGACACTTGAACAGGGCAGAAGGTGCAGAAAGAGCTGAGTCCTTGAAGGAGGCAGGTGAGACAGGGTCTTCGTTCAGGAAGCCCCACAAGTGGAGCTGAGGGACCTCAGTGCTGAGCTGTCTTAAGTGTGAGTCCTTGTGCTGATCAGCTGCCCGCAGACAACTCACTGACCAATATTCTAGATATGTTTAAGGTCTGTTAATATGAGGTGGGAAATGGGGAAAACTTTCATGGGACTGGGATGAGGAAGGGAAATGTTCACAAAACTGGAAGTGAATAAAGTAGTTGGAAACATTCTTGGTTTCCAAGCTTGGGTCATGGGGAGCACACTTACACTTGCAGGGGGCACATCTAGACCCAGAATGTAGGTCTAATAGGTATTATCTGCTCTTCTTAATAAATAATGAATTGAAAGCCAAAGAAGTGAGGAAAATTCACCCAAGACATAAAGTCAAGAAGTGGCCAAACCTGCACTTGTACCTGAATCTTCTGACAATGACTCCAGTGGATCTCTCCTGCAGAACTGGAGAAGGCACCAAGAAGAGATGGGTTGGAATCCAACAGCCACACACCATCCCTGCTGAACCAGCCAAATACAAGTGACTTGGAGGTCTTTGTTTTTTGCTTCCACAGCATACAGGCTCGCCAGCTGATGTTATCGACCTAGGTAACAGGGATCAAGATAACAGAGCAGATGGAAAGGTGACATGGGAGAAACTCAAAGTCTAAAAGACCAAAAATTCAGATGCAACCTGACCAGTTATCAGGAAAATGCAAAATAGAGCAGGAAGGCAATATCTTTTCATCCAACAGAATGAGGTTGGCAAAACACATTGAGTTGATAATATGAAGTACAGGAGAAAATATGGGTGCTTCCCCCACACTGCTAGTGACAGGGCCTCTTGGAAAAGCATTACCAGGCAGTCCATTAATTTAAAAATACATATGTCCCATATCCCTTTAATTCTCAGTATCTCCACAGAGAATTGCGTTAAGTGTACACAAGGAAGCGTGTTCATTGCTAAATGTTTTTTACTGCAGTGAAAAATTGGCACCAATTAGCAAATGTCTAAAGTAAAACAAATTTTTTAATTAAAAAAAATCCCACTGTTATTCACTTCCTTGCTACTCACACCTAGTAAAAATACAAGGATGGAGTGACACGATCTGGCAGAAAAGATCCCTCGTAAAATTGTGCTGAGTGGACAAGGCATGCAACAGAATATCATTTTTGCAAACACATGCCTACGCATCAACATTACAAAACTCCATGTGGACATATTTCTGTATAAGTGCAGATGAAATGGTCTGAACAAGTTGGGGTCTTATTGTGAGCAGGGGTAATGGTGAATGCATTGGCAAATTCACATCTATAAAGTATAACCATCAAATAAACCTCTAGACTGGAAGCAAGGATTGGGACTATTAAGAGAGATTTTAGCTTTATCTGTCCTGTCTGAATTTTTCAATGATAATATATTTGTGTTAACTAATATATATTATATATTGCATACACACAATTATATATTATATGTATACAAACATAAAATTATATGCATACTAACATATTGTATGTTTACAAATGTACTCTTAGGAGCAGCAGGAGGGTGCCTGTGGCCATCACAGCCCCGCTAGGTCTAGGGTGGGGGGTGCCCAGAAACTTCCCATGAGCTTCTCTCTGAGCTATCCTGCTCTGTCCTGCTGGGTTAGGCCCTCTGGTTTTATTTTATTTTATTTTATTGTATTTTATTTTATCTTATTTTATTGTGGTTATATTTCCCACATTAAAAATATGTACTCATTGTAGAACATTTGGGAAATACAGAAAAATTAGGGGGAGAGATTAAAACAATCCCCCATGGTGCCACAATCCAGAAGCGATGGTTGCTAAGCTGTGGTCATATCTATCTTTCAGGACTTTTTTTAGTACATTGTTCACATGGTGCTAATCATATGGTATATATCTAATTGCATATATTGATTTTAATATCATTTTTATGACCACCAATGTAGTGCGTATTAGCTGTAATATATATTAGTTTAAGGCCAAAAATTTGAGAGGGGGAAATAAAGATTGTAAAGAAAAAACAACAAATGACTCAGGTTCCCCTCTTCCTCAGTAAACATTTTCTCGTGTGTGTGTGCGTGTGTGTGTTTTTGTAATTTTATCTAGTTGAAAGCAAAATACGCCTACTGATTTTTAAGTTCAAGGGGTTATCAGTAAGTACCCGGTGAAAGACGAAGGTTAATATCTGCCGTGATTTGCATTAGCTTCTATTTCTTTCAAAATGACATGGGCTACTTAATATATATTTTTATACCTATGTAGAGCACCAGGATTTTAGTGGTTCTATGCTGCATTGCTGGTTTTTTTTGTTTTTCTTTTTAATAATTTTCCTAGCATTCTTCCAACCATACTACATTTGCTATTAATTTTGTTAGGAATAACTAATTATTTAGAACACAAAACAAATCTAATATTCTTAAATAAAAAAGCCCTGCAAGTCAGTCTACACTGCCGCACCCTCCCCACCCTCACATTCCCTAGGTTATTCATTATTATTGGTTTATCAGTAGCTCTGTGAACTGCCTTGTGTTTAGAGTCAAATTTTCACAAAGGGCACGTAGGCAAGGTATTTACAAGGTTTTTGTGTATTTAAGAATCTCTTTCTCTTTAAGGAAAGCGAGTGGGCCTGGTAAAAAATTAGGGGTCTCAGATTTTCCTCCCTCCCTCAAGTCTCACAATATTGCTCCATTGTTCTGGTGTTCAGTCTTGTAGATATATATTCCTAATTTTTGTTGCTTCTAATGTGACTGGTTTTCTGCAGGGAAGCTTGCCAAACTTTCTCATAACTATTAAACACTTTAAAAATCATGTTTTCAGGATCTTCCTTATGAGAAATTCCTTTCATAGGTATTTTTTTTCTCCCCCTGCACAGGTGTTTCCTGTGGGTGCAAGCAGGACTCCTTCCCCCCAGGCAGCAGGCACATGCTGTGTTTCCTGCCGCTTTGGCTCTAGCTGTTCTGCTCTGTGCTTTCTCAGGCCCATCACTGCCCATGTCTGCACACCCCCGTGTCTGAACAGCCCCATGTTTGCACACCCCCATGTTTGCATACCCCCATGTCTGCACACCCCCATGTCTATGACCCCCGTGTCTGCACACCCCCATGTTTGCACACCCTCATGTCTACGAACCCCTATGTTTGCATACCCCCAGTCACCGCAACTGTGCTGGGCCCCTCCCTCTCTCTCCGCTGACCTGGGTCCCGTGGAAATCCCCCTCCAGATAGAGCCCTGAGACTCATGGCCCTGCGCAGGTCCCCTGCTGCGCTCCGGGGAGCCCTCCTTCTACCCTGCACCTCTCTTCTCTGGCCCTCAACCATCTGCCCCCAGCATTGGTGAGATACAGGTGCACATAGCAGGGAGGCCAATACTTCCAGGGAAGCCAGTGACACCTGAGTAACACAATGAGACAATCAGCGGTTGAAAGGGGGGCCAGAGCCACATCATGGTGAAAGGGCAGAACTGGGGCCCGGTGCTCGGATTATAAGTGAAAAATGCCCCCTTTCTGATCCCTAATAATAATACTGGTTAGTACTGACCTCATGCTCACTCTGTCCTGAGTACTTCCTCTATTAGCGCATTTACTCCTGGAGATAAACTTGTGCAGTGGACACACCATGATTACTCCTGTTTTACAGATGAAGAAACTGAGGCAGAAGACTTCAGTCTCTTGCTCCAGCTGTCATGGCCAGGAGGGACAGAAGAAGGACTCAAAGCCAGACTGCTCCAGCACTGAACTCTTAACCACCAGGCTCCAAACATCTCAGTGAATCAAACTGGCCATGATTCCTGGAAAAAAGACAACTTTCTCATCAACGAGTAGATAACCAGACCACTGATATTCACGGTGGGGTTACAAGGACACATTTGGACAAACCAGAGGCTGAAGCCCAGGGTCATATGGGTTGCATTTGGTTTTGGTTTTGCACTGTTTTGCACGTTTGCTCCTCGTCTCCTCCTTACCCCCAGCCTGCTGCTGTGGGGGGTGCTCCTCCCAGAGTGCAAGAAACTCTCCTAGTCCTTCCTCTGGTGCCTGCCCAGGTGTGTCCTGGCCACGGCCACCTGGGAAATGTTGTAGAAGAGAAGGACAGATGAGCACGAGTGAAGAATTGCACGTCACTCAGGATGTTACCACGGCTGTGGCCACACAGCAGAACCAAGGCTGCTGGTTCCCTTGTGGGGACAGTGTTATTTCAGAGCTAGTGGTTGGGGGTAGGGTGGGAACAGACAGTGATGCAAAAATTGGGTTCTATTACTTTTATTTTATTTTTTAAAAATATTTTATTTATTTATTCATGAGACACACAGAGAGAGGCAGAGACATAGGCAGTGGGAGAAGCAGGCTTCCTGTGGGGAGCCCGATGTGGGACTTAATCCCAGGACTCTGGGATCACAACCTGAGCTGAAGGCAGATGCTCAAACACTGAGCCACCCAGGAGCCCCAATTCTAATTACTTTTAAAGCTGGATAGGTTCATTCTGTTCCAATTGAAATAATTGCAGAATATGGAATGAATGAATGAATGAATGAATGAATGAATGATCTAGGCAAGCTATAGATCATGCCTCCACGTGTCTCAGCTCCTACAATTATTTTTCCTAAGATAGTTGACTCTGACTTTCATCCATGAAACATCCACACTCAAATTCTCCCCGACTTGTCCAGCCTTTGTTCCCATGCTTGTCCTCATGCTCCAATTCATTGTATAGGTCCTACTATAACTGAACAGTAACCATATGCCATCCTATATGTTTCAGTGTCACGTGTGTGTCCTCGTGGAGAAATGTTTGATCACCAGGGGACTGGACTTCATTTACTTATTCTCTATTCCCCCTTACTGCTTTTTTTTTTTTTTTAAGATTTTATGTATTTATTCATGATAGACACAGAGAGAGAGGTAGAGACACAGGCAGAGGGAGAAGCAGGCTCCATGCAGGGAGCCCGATGTGGGACTCGATCCCGGGTCTCTAGGATCAGGCCCTGGGCTGAAGGCGGCGTTAAACCGCTGAGCCACCCAGGCTGCCCTCCCTTACTGCTTCTTGCAGAGTATTGAATATGTAATTAAAGTACCAGTGACTGAGTGCTTTTCCAAGGGTCAAGACGCTCCACAAGATGCTCCATAACCCCTGCCATAGTTAATCTCACAACAGCCTGGTAAGTAGGTATTTATACTACAGGTTAGCGGAAGAGGAAAATGATGTATCAACACATTAAATAATTTACTCAACCTGGGATTTAACCCCAGGTGGCCAGATTCTAAAGGCCATACTCTTAACATCATTCCATGATGGTGCTTTCACCCAAAAAAGACACAGATATGGTTGTGATAGGAGAACGTTATTAAATTCTAAGTGTTTTAAAATTTTCCTGAAAGGAAATTCAGTTAAAGAACAATTCTGCTAAAGAAAATTCTATTTTTGCCGATAATGAACCTTTCATCAACTTCTAGGGGTAGTCTGTGTGCTGGCCCAGTTTCTATGCTTTGGTTGAGTAGAATCTGGGAAATGGGTAGACAGAGCCGAGTAACTACCAGGAAGGAAACTGGTTTACTTTGTTTCCAGTTAAAATGGGAGGAGAACTGCATGTGTGAAAAGAAGACATTGAGGAAGAGTGGACTATCTAAGGTGATTACTTAATTGGTCTGGAAGAATTTTGTTTCAGGTCAGACCTGAGCATGAAGAGTGAGAGCGATCTGGGAGCAACTGTATGAGAGACTTGGGAGATGGGGTGGGTACGGAATCCTGTCCCTGGAGCTTGGAGATACTTTTGCAAATGAAAGCAATGCCTTCAAAGAGGGTTGTCTGGCTCCAGGAAAATCAGATTGGAGCATTTTCATAGGAAAGAGGAAGGATGAAGATAATTGTCCTGTTATCATCATGTACCAACCAGGCTGTCCAAAAACACAAGAGCTCTGTTTCTGCGAAATGCTTCACGAAGGAGGGGGCGTAGCACCAAACACAGTAGATGAGATTCAGGTAAGATTTAGTTGGATTTCTAAAACAGTTCTTGGGAAGGACTGGCATGTGCATGAAGCAGCTGTCTGCATTCAGCTCATTCTATTCTATGCATTTTTAAGGAAATATTCTGTTAATGGAAACATAGGTATAGGTGTGCAAAAAGTGTACATTGCTAAATAATTAGACTATTACTGCTATTTTTGAGATCTTTATGTATTCTTATTGCTCTAACCCCCAGAATTGACCTCTGACCTGAACCTTGTATTTATAATTCCTGTGCCTTTCTTTAAATTTTCACACAGGTTTATATGGATCAACAGTATATTTTAGTTTTGCATGATTGTGAGTTCTATATAGATGCCCTCATACACCTAAATATGGCACGTGGGGTGTATCTTCTTCTGTGACTTCCTTTCCCCACATTGACAGCATAATCCACTTTGATCCATGCAGCTAAAATGGATCTACCTTCACTGCTCTCTAATGTTCCATTCTGTGAGTAGACCAAAATTTATTTATCCATTTTTCCTCTCAAATATTAAGATTGTGCCCATTTATTTTTGCTACAATAAAAACACTAAGATGACGTTATGTATTAGGGTTCTCCAGAGAAACATAGACAAATGGAACAGAATATAAAATATGTATATATGTATTCCTTCTATATATATGTATGTATGTATTCCTTCTGCTCATGTGTATATATATATATATATATATATATGTATATATATATGTATATATATATATACATGTATATATATATATATATATATATATATGAGAGAGAGAGAGATAGACAGACAGACAGAGAGACAGAAATAGAGGGAGATTTATTATAGGAATTGTCTCAGGCAATTATGCAGCCTGAGGATTCCCATGACCTACTTTGTACAAGCTGGGGAACCAGGAAATCTGGTGGTGTAGTTCAGTCTGAGCCTAAAGGCCTGAGCGCCAGGGGAGCTGATGGTGTAAGTCAGAGCTGGAGTCTGAAAGGACTCAGAGCGCCAGCGTCTGTGGGGAGGAGGAGATGGATGTCCCAGCTCAAGCAGAGAGGGCAAATTTGCCCTTCCTCTGCCTTTTTGTTCTATCCAGGCCTGCAACAGATTGGATGATGTCCACCAACATTGGTGATCACCCTCTTCTTTACTCAGTATACTGATTTAAACACAACCTCTTCTGGAAACACCTTCACAGACACACCCAGAAATAATGTTCTACCAGCAGCCTGGACATCCCTCTGCCCAATGAAGCTGACACATAAAATTAGCCATCGCACATTCTTAACCATGTCTCCTGGGATGTGGAAGCCTTACCAGGGAAGTGTGATTCAGAGAGAGGAGTTGCGGGGTCACAGTGTATTCATGGCCACCCTGACTAGACAACACCAAACTGGTTTCAAACTCATGGAGCCTCTTCAAGTGCCTGAGTCTGGTGGCTCCTGCTGGTGTCATCTAACCTAATAGATTTTGGTCAATTTATTTGGTGTGAAACAGTAGCTTATTGTGATTTTAACCTGCATTTCCTTGGTTAATGATAAAATGGAGCATCTTTTCATGTATTTACTAGTCATTCATGTTTCCTCTTTTGTAAAATGTCTGATTACGTCACTTGCTCAGTTCTAAAATTAACTTTTTCTTATCAATTTATTATTTCATTCCCAAACTTAACAAATTTTGTCATATATTTTGCAAATGGACATTTGCTCCCTATTTGTAACTTAAAGAATTGATCTTATGATGTCTTTGATCAAAAAGAGTTTTAAATTTTAACGTAGTTGCACTTTTAAATCTTCTTTATCATGGGAAATAATATAAAGATTCCAATAGGCTTTTTTATGAAATAATAATATTATTTGTTTATAATGATTGTTTATTTTCCTTTTTTTTCTAATCTTTGCCCTCTTTTCTTACTGTGTGGCCAGTACATTTTTTGAGTAGAAATGGTGATAGGTGTTTCCCCTCCCCCTCTGGTTTTAAGGAACACGTTTTAAGTATTTCCATTAATAGTAACCTTTACTATAGGTATTTTTTCCCCACATACTCTTTATGGAGATAAAGAAATTTCCCTCTATTCCTAAATTGCTAAGTGTGTGTGTGTGTGTGTGTATGTTTTAACACACTTTAAGTCTGGACTTGATGTTCAATTTTATTGAATGCTTTTTTCCTTGCATTAGTTAAAATGATCATATGGTGTTTCTCTTTCCCTCTAAGAAGTGAATTACATTTCCTAAGATAGTGAATTACATTGCTACCCTAAAATAGATCTTTTAATGTCAGCATGTTAAATTAGATATTTTTATGTTAATCCCGCCTTGTGTTGCTGGAATAAACCCAATATGTCAATGCTCTATTTTTTTTAATACGTTGGTGGATCTAGTTTGCTAATACTTTATTCAGAACTTTTGTATCTGTGTTTATGAAGGAGGTACGCCTATGATTTTCCTTTTACATTCTATTCTTCTCAGGTTTTGGTTAGGCTAGTCTCAAAAACCCAGTTGAGAGATGTTCCTTCTTTTCTATTTTCTGGAATAGTTTATACAAGTTCAAAAGTCCTTAGACATTTAAGAGGGGCTGTCAATAAAACTAGCTAGGCTTAGAATTTAAAATTTTCCCCTTTATGTTTAATGCTCTCTTTTTTTTTTGCTTAAAATTGTTAAGTGTATTTATCTTTTCTTTTTTATACTTTTTTTTTTTTATTAAGTAGGCTCCACATCTAATATGGGTCTTGAACTCACAAGAGTTCACTTGATCACTCACAGAGATCAAGAGTCACATGTCTACTGATTGAGCCAAACTGGGGTCCTTATATTTATCTTTTCTATTCCAATAGTCCAATATCTGGGGATGCTATAGTTTTCTCCCAAATTATAAGTGTTTTACAAACAAGAGGATTCTTCAAGTTTCTAATCCTCAAACTTATGGAGATGATACATGTTTTTCAAAGTAGTTTCATCAGGTGACCTATTCCATACTTCACTGAGGCTCAATGGATAAATACAGTCAACCCTTGAACAAAACAGGTTTGAACTATGCGGACATGTATACACAGATTTTCTTCAATAAATACTGTCGAGTGCTGTTACCATGTTGTCTCCTCTTTATGATTTTCTTAATAACATTTTATTTTCTCTAGGTTACTTTACTGTAAGAACATATAATACAGATAAAATACAAAATATGTGTTAATCACCTGTCTGTGTTATTTGGTAAGGCTTCCCCAAAACAGGAGGCTATTAGCAGTTGAGGTTTTGTGGAATCAAAAGATATATGTGGACTTTCAACTACGTGGAAGGTCACCACCCCAACCACCATGCTGTTCAAGGGTCAGCTGTATTATTATGTGAAAGTCTTAAATAAAATTCTTCACAAGTATAGGGTACTGTTACTTTTATTTTTGCTGATGTAACAAATGAAGAACCCAGGTATTTAAATAACACGAAATTTTTTCCTAATCTAGTGGGTTTTCCACTCATACACACCACCAGGGCTAGTCTTTCTCCTAGCCTTCAGGCTGCAATATACTTGCACTGTCTCCATCATCAATTTTTCTCAACTGTGTCCTTAGGCTGGTGAATGACTTCTTACCTTAAAAAGATGACCAGAGAAAACTAAAAACATTAGCTGGAGGTTCTGCCCATGTGTCAGTAGTAATGGGATGGACATTTCTTCTCAAGAAGGAAAACAGAAATATGCCAAGGTCCACCTTCACTGTTGGTCTCTCATTTGGGTTTGATTTTATTAAAGATCCCCCACCTTCTAGGTTTTCTTTATAAGCACTTTTCACATTTCTTATATAAACGCTTTATATTTCTATGGTGATTTGTAACTTTTCATGCAACAATGTAAGAACCTCACCAATGATGAACTAGAAGCTCAAGAAACTAATGTTGATTAAATCACAATTACATGCCCGATATACACCCATTATCTAATCCTGCCACCAATTGTGTGAGTTGGGTGTTGTTATTTCTACTTTTCACATGAGGACACCAGAGTCACACATCTGTGAGTCACAGAGCCAGAATTCAGATCCAAGTTTGCTGTCTCCAGGCACAGTGCTAGACTTACAGAACTCTCCTACATACAATTCTCTAGGCTCACACAACCTTGTTACAAGTGACCTTACTAAACTCTATTCTTTTGACTTCAAGTCCAGGAAGCCTTTCACCATAGTCTACTGCTTGAACTGAAATAGTAAGCATTTTTCCTGAATATTTCTATCAGTAATGAAAAGTGAAATGGATAATATGGCAGAGACTAATTGGTATCCCCCAAGATGTTTCTCCTTCTCCTATAGCCACGGACCTTCAACCTCAGCTAAAAGGTGGGCTGTGGCCACCCTCCATGAAGGTGAGATTCCCCAGGCTCTCTGGCAGCCATGTGGGGACTGTCATGAGGTCTGCCAATGGGATCTAAGTGGAAATCAGGTGAGTGACTTTGAGAAGCATCCTTAAATTTCCATTATTTACTGGAATCACAGTAGGTATTTGGGATCAAAGGAGGTCCTGGGGCAGGAAGCCAAGCCCAGTAGGACACAAGAAAGAAGCCTGGGATCCTGCTTCAAGAGGCATTACTTAGCCCTGGACAGTCTCTCTCCATTTTATATGAGAAAGAGCCTGTTATCTTGTTACATTACAGTGGTTTTGCTTATTTTTTTTCCTCATTACAGTCAAATATAATCCTAACTCATAGTAAAACTTTACAAAGAAGACTCTGAACCCAAATCCATTTTCTTTCTGGTAGAGAAAAACAAATGTTTTTAGTTTTGCTAAAACTAAAGCTATTTCTTCATTATTTCTCTTTGGGAGTGGAGAGGCTGGAATGAAGCCCAGAAATGATGTCTTTGGAGTTTTAACATTCCTGTAAGGTTTATGTAATAAAAATCAGAGCTTCTGGATGGCTTTTTAGAAGCTCAAGATGAATGAACTACAAAACCAAAATGTGGAATAGCACCCAAAGTATGAAAGGCCTGCACTCTGCCCCTTAGCTCACTGAAGAGAGCACAGCATTGCAAAACTCTCTCACTCATCAGCTTAGACCACGCAGACTGCCTTGTGACAGTCACACTGATACACAGAAGACAACAAAGGCACTTAAAATGGTTTGCCTTTTCCACTAACAGCTTCAAGCATGTCAGATATACCCATTATTGTTTAGCAGAACAATATTCTTGTGCTGCTGATGGAAGGGCAAATTCTATAACATATATATGGTGATCTGAATAAAGACTTTCAGCCCCCATGTGAGTACTTTTATGAAATATAGAATTAACTGTTTTCAATAACTTAGCTCATCTATAAAGAATATATCAATATTTCAATTGTACCAGTTGCCAATTTCAACCCAGATAAAGGATCTTTAAAAATGGAGGCTATTATTATGGGTAATTTATACACAAGGCAAAAATATATGGTGACTAGGAAAATAGAAGAAAATAAAAATCTGTAATCATCCCATCACCTAGAGTGATCTCTAACTTGATCATGCATCAGAATTCCCTGTTGGGCTTGTTCAAACACAGAGTGCTGGGTCTCACGACCCAGAGTTTCTGATTCATTGATGTGGATGGAGCCCAACATTTTGCATTTCTGACATGGTCTTTGGTGATGTTGATGCTGCTGGTCTTGGAACTCCACTTTGAGAATAATAGACTTTGAATAATCACTTTTACCTTAACAATGTCAATCTTCTGGATCTTCTGATCAGCAATACCTAACTGTTCCAGTCAAATCACTGATAACTTTCACACTTTATTAGGGTCACTTCTTGGCCCCTCTCCTTTTTATTTATCAGCAGAATTAGGCAAAATAATCATGCCCTCCTCTTGGTAAACTGTCCTCATTTGGCTTCTGAGTTCCTGTCCTACCTTATTCCTCATTTCTTAACCTCCGATAAGGGAGTGTTTCAGGGCTTAGTCCTTGGACCTTTACCTCACTCCATCCACACTTACCTGTTATTTTTGACTTTTTGATACTAGCCATTCTAACAGGTGTGAGGTGATATCTCATTGTGATTTTGATTTACCTTTTCCTGGTAATGAGTGATGTTGAGCATCTTTTTATCTTCCTGTACATCTTATTTGGATAAATGTCTCTTTGGATCCTCTGTCCACTTTTAAATCAGGTTGTTTGTCTTTTTATTGTTGATTTGTAGGAGTTCTTTATATATTTTCGATATTAACCCTCTTATCAGATATACAGTATGCGAATATCTTCTCCCATTCAGTAGGTTGCCTTCCATTTTGATGATTGTTTCCTTTATGGTGCAGGAGTTTTTTAATTTGATGTAGTCCCAATTGTTTATTTTTGCTTCCATTGCCTTTGCCTTTGGAGTCAGATCCACAAAGATACCACTAAGACTGATGTCAAAGAACTTACCACCTATGTTTTCTTCTAGGAGTTTTATGGTTTCAAGTCTTACATTCAAGTGCTTAATCCATTTTGTGTAGGTGTAAGATCATATTCTAGCTGTATCATTTTGTGTGTGGCTGTCCAATTTTTCCAACAGCATTTATTAAAGAGACTGTTCTTTCTCCATTGCACATTGTTGGCTCCTTTGTCACACATTAATTGTCCATATATGTGCAGGTTTATTTCTGAGCTCTGAATTTTTTTCCCGTTGACCTATGTATCTGTTTTTGCTGTAATATCATACAGTTTTGATTATTATCACTTTGTAGTATATTTTGAAATCAGGGAATGTGATATATCCAGCTTTGTTCTTCTTTCTTAAGATTGCTTTGACTATTCAAGGTCTTTTGTGGTTCTACACAAATTTTGGCATTGTTTATTCTAGGTCTGTGAAGTATATCGTCAGAACTTGATAAGTATTCCATTGAATCTTTTTTTTATTTTTTTAAAATTTATTTATGATAGTCATACAGAGAGAGAGAGAGAGAGAGAGGCAGAGACACAGGCAGAGGGAGAAGCAGGCTCCATGCACCGGGAGCCTGACGTGGGATTCGATCCCGGGTCTCCAGGATGGCGCCCTGGGCCAAAGGCAGGCGCCAAACCACTGCGCCACCCAGGGATCCCCGATTCCATTGAATCTAGAATTTGATTTGGGTAGTGTGAATATTTTAACAATATTAACTATTCAAATCTATGGGCACAGGATAGCTCTCCATTTATTTGTGTCTTCCTCAGTTTCCTTCATCAGTGTCTTATGGTTTTCAGAGTATATAGGTCTTTCCCTTCTTGGTATTTTAAATTTTAAATTTTTTGATGCAATTGTAAATGAGATTGATTTTTTATTTTTTGCTTATCTGGGAAACTCTTAAATTCTCAAAATAACCATGCTGGGTAGAAAATTCTTTGTTGAAAGTTTTTTCTTTCATTACTTGGAATATGTTATGCCACTCTACTCTGGTTTGTACCATTTTTGTTGGAAAATTTGCCAGTCGCCTTATGGGAGTTCATTTGTACATAAAGAGTTGTTTTTCTCTTCCTGCTTTTAAGGTTCTCTCTTTATCCTTAACTTTTGCCATTTTAATTATAATGTGTCTTGGTGTAGACTTTTTTGGGTTCATCTTATTTGGAGGTTTTTGGGCTTCCTAGACCTGGATATACACTCATTGCATGTTTGTAATGTTTTCCTCAATTTTTCTCTGACCTTCAATAGTGTACATTTTTTTAAATGTATGCAGGTTTTTGATTTTATATAATCAAATTGAGTCAATTAGTTTTTCTGAAATGCTTTCTGATATTCATGTCAGCAAGCCTTTCACATATATGCATGGGCTTATACTTTCTTCTCATTCACTTGTGGTTCCATTGTAACGTTTACCTCTAAACCATTTGAGATTTGTTTTAGTGATTAAGTTGAGATCTAGAGCTAACTTGCATGAATATGAAATTACCCAATTGTCTCTAAGCTTATTTAAAAATCCAATAGATCAAGTCCATTCCATGCTGAGAGAGATAGAGACAGACACAGAGACATTCTTGCATAGGCATTATACCAGATACCTTTTTTCTTTTCAGACTAAGTCAATTTGTATTTTTGTGTAATGAATTTTTTTAGTTGGTCATTTTGGCTTTTTCAACCAAATACATACTCCCGTGATCTGTATTAGTAACATACCTTTATTTCATTATTTTGTATTTGTTATCTTGGCTAGCCTCTTCAGCAAAATGATAAGCATTTTCAGTCATACAAGAAAGTATATAAGAAGAAAATCACTAGTAGGGTTTATTTCAGGAATGCAAGATTAATTTGATGTCATAAAATTTATTAACACATTCAATCACATTGGTAGGTCATAGAAAAATAGCAATTGACCAAAAGAATTTAATAAAATTCAACCTCTCCTTAAATTTAAAGCTAAGATTAGAAATACATTTCTATTCTATTTGATTTGAAAAATGTTAGCCCAAAGGGTGACACTATATTTCAAGATACAAAAGCTTAAGTCAGGAAGAAAACAAGAATAGTTGCTTTCTAATTTATTTGTTTTCATATAGTTTTTCTTGATCAATTTATTTTTTCTTGCACATTTGAAAATCACACATTTTATTTCTATTTTAGAGTGGTTGTCACTAGTAATTACAAGTTTTATTAAAAACCACTTTCAATTAATGTCAAAAATTAATGAGTATCTATTGTTCTTCCTTTAAAAGTAAAGCATTAAGCAGAACTTTACTCCCTTCTGTCTTACCTTCTGCTCTACATAGCAGTTCTTTTGGGGCTGAAATATGCAATGTAGATTTCTATGATCAAAATTAACTTCTTTTTGACTTCTGAAGCTTTCATTTCAAGATCCTCATGACCTGGGGCCTGCCTCCACTTCTGTGGTGCCACCTGTTCTGCTCTCCCTAAGGTGTTCAGTCTTTAACCACATTAGCCAACGGCTGGCTCTGGAGGGGTACCATGTGCTTTCCCACCTCAGAGTCCTTGCATAAGCATTACTCTCTGCCTTGGATAGTCTTCCCTTTCCTCCCCTTCTCCTAATTACATTCCCACTCATCTTTTGTATCTCAAGTCAAGCATCACCTCTGCATACCCTGATAATACTCTGTACTTTTTCAATTATGGTGTTTGGTAGAATTCATAATTATGTATTTGTGGGGAAATTATATGCTGTCTCTTTTCTCCACTAGTCTATAAACTCCATGTGGACAGAGACTGTGTTTTGCTGACCATTTTATCTCTAAAAATTAAAAAAATTGAATAAATGAATGGTGTATATCTTAGATATTAATTTGCATAATCATACAAAAACTGATTTCTACCTAAATCTGTATGTTACCAATTTCATTGTTTATAAGCTCCAGGAACTCCTTTGTTTGGAGTGACCTTAAAATGGGTGATCATAAAAATGATGAGGCCAGGATAGGGTCACACCTTGTTGGGTTTTTTTTCAATTTATTTTTTATTTATTTTTTTATTTATTTATGATAGTCACACACAGAGAGAGAAAGAGAAAGAGAGAGAGAGAGGCAGAGACACAGGCAGAGGGAGAAGCAGGCTCCATGCACCAGGAGCCCGACGTGGGATTCCATCCCAAGTCTCCAGGATCGCACCCTGGGCCAAAGGCAGGCGCCAAACTGCTGCACCACCCAGGGATCCCGGGTCACACCTTGTTATACCTCACCTTTCCTCACCTCCCCTCCCCATGCAGAACCAGGTTTCATATATATTCTGTGAGGTACAAAGGTTTTTATACCAATGCTAAAGGCACAGTAATACTTCAAGACAAGAAAGGCTGGTGTGATCAACTTATGGTGTATAGAACAGATCAGAGAATGTACATCAGATTTTTCATTTCTGGGTCATATCTTGGTCCCTGTCAGTGACTTTCAAATTGGTTCCCAGGGGACATTGCTGGGGGCTTCCAAAGAAAATTATTGTCTGCATTTTCCAATTGTTTTAAAATGAGTCTGCTATTACTTTCTTGATTAAAGAGAAAATGTTAACTAAAATAGAATGGCTCTTCACAAACTTTGGACCTTTTGTGGAATTCAGTTCTGCAAAAGGTTATTTAAATTTTGGACTTAAATTCCAGCTCAAAGAGGATATTTATTTCTTGTTGCATTTAGTCAATTTATCTGTAATGAGAATATACTACCATGACTTTGGCAATCATTGGAAAACCCCTGTGTAGTGGTATGCTGGAGCCACAGTGTGCCAGCTTGCAAGAGTTGAATGTTATATTTTCAGAAATTTTGCAATCCATTTGTTAAACCCTCAGTAGCTTGAAATCAGCCATGGTGGAAGTTTTACACCATGGAAATTGGCAAATGCTACAAATCAGGGCATTGCTCCCCTGAGAGAGCTGACTTTTAACATTTACCAGCATCCCACTGAAGCAGGCTTGAACTATAGAGTATTCCCCTGGGTAGTTTAAAGCCACAGCCTAAAACACTGAGTAACCTAATCCTTTACGTGTTTGGTTAACCAAGAGAGAATTTGGAATGTTGCCCTGGTCTATGAATGCTTTATTATATTTAGGTGCTTGACAAAATCAGAGGGGACTTCCTTTAGGAGACTAGACACATTTGACTACTTTCATGGGCAATGAAGCAAAATTTCAAGATGCCAAGAAACTTAGAGACCAATCAGATGGTTATACGACTTCTCATTTGTTTTCAATAGACACACATGCATGCACATACCCCTTACAATGTGTGTAAGAATAGTCAAATATTCTCCGCCTGAGTATTCAGCCCTTTGCTTTTGAGGTAGATTCATAATTCCTATATCTGAGCAGAGCTAAAACCTCCTCTTTCTGTGTGTGAGAAAGAGACTAAGGACTTAGGTCATCTTAATTCAAATAGGAGAAGGGGTTCTTTTCCTCCTAATATCCCTCTGAAGGCAAAAATGATGGGCAGTGATACCATCCAGCCAGAACATTATGTCCTCAGTTGAAGTGACATTAATGAGTATATCTTTTTCTCTTCTCTAAGTAGCTGCAGTAAAGATCAAGCTGGCACATATTTTGAACAGTTTCCTTCTAGAAACATTTTCAGCTGCTTCACGTCCATTTGTTCCTAAAAGGTAAAATTGATCTTTCTGAGAACAATGCACACAGATCATTATGGGTCTCAAGTTGAGAATAATAGCTAACAGCCAAAATTTGTTTTCTTCTCTTTTCCCCAAGAGGAAACACACACACACACACACACACACACACACGCACACACACACAGTCACAGAATATATAATGAATGTCAATGGAGCTACAAGCCTATGGAAAGGAATTTGAGCATGGGTCTCTCGGGACATTTTCAAGGAATAAACATTGGCTCAGTTTAGCACCACTACTAGTTGTGAGAATAATGGTGTGCAATGCATATCCAGGCCAACTGTACACTGCTGTTCAATTCTCATCTAGGATTCCCCTGCATATTCCCCAGAGCCTCACCAACTATTCTAATATCTCACTCTTCTCTTTTTTTATTCCTAAGTGCAAAAGCTTTCGAAAGTAAAAACAAAAGAAATGAGAGATACAAGAATGTAAATAGGTGCCTTCCTTAGAAAAGGAAACCTAGTGGAATCTATGATTCAATGTCAAAGTTATCATCATGCTCATTTCTTTTGGGCTCTCTAATTTTGTGTTCATATTTCACATCTTTAGTTTTTGGAAATATTTTTGTTTAGCCAGTAATGGTGATCTTTGGAGGAATTGTTTAAAAGGCTTAATCATATAGCTTCCTTCACTCAGTTGAGATTATGGCCAGTATAGATTCTTTTTTAAGACTCTTTTTTTTAAGAATCCTCAATTTTGATGTGTTTGTTGCATGTGTTCTCTCCGTGGAGTCTTGAGTCCATTTACAGTGTGAAATATGTGTCTAGAGCAATGGGTCCCTGTGCAAAGGTGGTGCCATTGTTCTTTCCCGGATGCCATTCCAATGCACTTCTTGCACTGGCTTCCCGCCAAAGCACAAGATCTCCAAGGAAACCTGGAGCTGGTTGCCATGGACACTCCCTTGGCTGATAAGTCACATTGCACCTCTCCACTTCTAAACACGCCCACGAAGCAAGTCCTTTGGGTGATCAGACAATTCTATTCATTGACATTTCCAAACCTCTTAAGCTCAGATCCATTTCATGGGCAAGGAAATGGCATACACAGGGCCCAGCAAATATTTGTGCCTATCCAAACTAGCATGGAATGAAGCCATCTTTCTGGAGCGTGGGGAATAAGTAAGCTTCTGCAAATATCAGGCCTGAATTCGAGCAATCAGACTGTAATGACCAGAGCAACAGGAGTGAAGACTGTCTGTGAAATCTGCTCCTTGTAATCAGATTGTACTCAATCTACTTCCACTTGATTGAAGGTCACATCACACTGTGTTTCTCTTGGGGATGACAAGGAGAGGACAGTGGCCCATGGGGTCATTCACACTCACGCTGTAAATGTTCAACAATTTTGAACACTCACGCTGTAAATGTAACAATTTTTTGACAGTGACTCTTTTGCTTATGATGTCACAGTGTTTAGAAACCAGAGGTCACTTACTAGCATCTTATGAAAAGTTTTTCTCGTAATTTGGGAGAGGTGTTGATAGTGTAGCAGGTTTTGCTCAAAATCTTCTGGCTTGATTTATTTTCTAGAACCAAGCATTTTGAGCCACCAGTTCAGCTAATTCTGATTGCTAAATGGGAATTCTATATTAAAAACCTGAGAAAGATGAACTCCTTGGGACATGTCCAGGGGTTCAGTTGTTTATTCGGCCACACATTCCTTTGGACCTTTACTCACTATTTTACCACCAAAAGTAGCTGTGATGCAAAAGGACACCAGACATGGAGCTGTGGCTTTCTGTCAATCCACAAGGATGAAGTCGTGTGTGTTTAAATATTTAACATCAACCAATAGTATGTATGAATGGTCAGAAAGGAAACTGAAAACCTATTCCAAATTGCTAACATTTGTTATCTTACTCTGAGAGAGGGGAATGGATGAAATTGGAGAACGCTTACTCTCTTTTCTCTCAATATCTGTCTGTTGTTGGCTCTTTACAATTAGGATGCATTATTTTGGTAGTTAAATAGGTAAACTATTATTTTTAAAGAAAATTGATGGCATTTTTCCCTTTATCCTTGAACATATATCTGCTATGAATATGAAAAAAAAAATAAACTGGATGCAAATAGGATGTAGGAGGATGTGTGTTTTGGCCTCCCCAGGAGCACAGGCTGCAGGTTGCTTTATGGAAAATTAGAAGCATCCAAGAGGAAGAAGGTGACGGGATGTACAGTATCCAATTTTTCTCATCCTTCCCAGAATGCTGCTGGAGATGGTCCCAATCATGCACAAATGAAGGGAAACCCAAACTGTCACTCAACACCAGGGGAGAATGTCATTCAGATGCAGCAGTGTGCAACAGAGTCAGCTGTGCACTGTCTGGGGGCTGGTCTGAAGAACACCCCACACTGCCTTCCTGAGATCATGGGCCTGTAATTCTGGGAGTGGGTCGAGGAGACTGGGCCAGAGTTAGCACCCAGTCAGGTTGAGAGGCTGTTAGCACGGATATATACATGAGGATCATTTCACTCTGAAACGACAGCTTGAACTCAAAGAGAGAAAGACAAGCAAAACCACAAGAGCAGGAAGCAGGTGTGGAGGGTGTCTTATCACCCAGGAGTAAGTAGCTCAGAGCAGGAGATCTGAAGGGGACTTGGGAGGAGAGGTGACACCAAGGATGCATAACTGGTGCTTGACTCCGGAGCCCAACCAAACCCAGAGAAACCACATGGAGTGATTCCCCACGCTGGGTCTGATTAGCACTTGATCAGAATGCCCTTTCCACCACAGGGCACTGGACCCAGCACCCCAGCTTTCATCTCCCTTCCCACTTAAGACTGGGAGAGTGTCTTTAGTCTCCAGCTGGTCCGTTCTGAGAAGCATTTTCTCTTCATGTTATTGCTGACTAAATCTGCCAGGGATTTGTCTATTTTCTTTCCTTCCTCCTCTTCTCCTCCCCACCTCCCTCCCTCTTCCCCCTCCTCTATCTTTCTCCTCCTTCTTCCTCCTTTTCATTTTCAAAGAAACAGTACTTTTCTGTTTTCTGATGCCTTCATATTAAATTTGTTATCATAGATTCTTTCTTCTTACTTTCCTTGGTTTCATTTTGATGTTTTTTTTAAAAATATTTTATTTATTTATTCATGAGACACAGAGAGAGAGAGAGAGAGAGACAGGCAGAGACACAGGCAGAGGAAGAAGCAGGCTCCATGCAAGGAGCCTAACGAGGGACTCAATCCCCGGACTCCAGGATCACGCCCTGGGTCAAAGGCAAGGGCTAAATTGCTGAGCCATCCAGGGATCCCCTTTTTTGATGTTTTTTAATAACATTTTGAGGTGAATGTTTAGATCATATATTTATATTCTTTCTTGTCTAATAATCAAAGCCATAGAGGCCTTATGAATTTTATACTGAATAAAATGTTGAGTACATGTAATGAGTTTTGATGCACAATTGTCTCTGTCCTTCTGGTCCATGCAGTCTGCAATTGTTTTTGTTTTACTTTCTGACTCAAGATTACTTGAGAGTGCTTTTGAATTTAAAAGCAAATAGGATTTCTATTTAGACTATTTTTTAAAAATTCTTGATGTCTATGAACTGTGGTTTTTATAAATTCTGATTCTTGAAAAGTATTGAGGTTTTCTTCCTGACATAATGTATCATCAATTCTTTATAAATGTTTCACAGGCACTTGAACAGAAGGTATATTCCCTAGAGAGTAAAAAGACATAGTAAGATATTTACTGGTTATTTGTTTGCTTTGCCTTGGCTTCAGAGAGTCAAATCAGCCATCTTGTTCCACTCATGAGACTTTCTCATTCTTCATTCAAGCCAGGATTTTTTTTTCCCTTTAAGTTGACTTGCTTTAATCTATTTTATTCCCCCCACACCCATTCCCCTCTTTCTCTACAGATAGTTTCCCTAATGGGTCTGCTAATGTCTTTAGAAACAATAAATCGCTGTAAACTATGATGTTTTGTGTATGTGTATCTTAGGTTTGTGTAAATCTTATTATGCTGAGGATCTAACTTCAGTTTTTACCTTTTCCGTGACACTGTTTTAAGCTCTACCCATACTGTTGTGTTTTTTCCTATTACTTCTACCTGCTATAGTGTGCGCCCGGCATCGTGTACATTCTGTTTCATTTCATATTCAGTCTTTATGTGTCCCTGCTTCCCACTTCTGCAGACAGCAGGTGATACCCTACTTCACATGAGCCCTCTGGAAGGCACATTTCTCAACCTTGTAACCACTGACGTTTGGGGCTGGATAGTTAATTCTTTGTTGCTCAAGCTATCCTGGGCCACGTAGGGTGTTGAGCAGTATCCCTGGCCTCTCCCCAACCAGAAGCCTGTAGTATCCTCCTAATTGTGATACCAGAATAAATCTCCAGACACTTCCAGATGTGTCCTGAGGAACAAAACTATTGTAGTGAGCTTACTGCTCTAGGGTACATATTCAAGGAGGTAACTGGTGAGTTGTTGTAGCAGCAGGACTTCACGGAGGGTGGCCAAATTGCTCCCTGCCCCCAGCAGGGTTTTTGTTCTAGCATTTCTGCCAAAGAAAGATAGCATTCAACTTTCCTGTGGGACTAATCTGGTGGCTGTGATGTGGAACCTTATTGACTAATAAAATTACCAGTGATACTGAACAGCGCTTCGTATACTAGCTGCATCTCCAGTCCCAGGCTGTTGAAACGTCTAGTCATATTTTTGCCCACTTTCCTGAGTATGTATCCTACATTTGTCTCTCAGGGTAAATACATCCACGCAGTCAGCTCTCTGTTAACTTTATCTGGATTGTCCTTTAGGAAGCAGAAATCCTTAATTTTGATGGAGTCATATATAAAATTTTGCCCTATAAACTCTAATGCTTTTGAAATCTTAAAAAGACCTTTGCCATTTAAAGGTTTAAAAAAATATATCAATCTCTGTAGTTTGTATTAATCCATCCAGATGTGAAATTTGCAGATATCATGTGATAGGAATTTATAATTTGAGTCCTTCATTAAGTGAATGATTTTCACCCCCAGTAATCAGTACTGAGCAATCTAGCTTCTTCTAACTGTATGTGGCCAATAGCTTCTTCCAGTCTGTAACATCTTTTCATTATTGTAAGATTAGGAATTTAAGACAACCAAATTCAGCAATATTTTCTTCTGCACTTAACGCTTCCCATTCCTGTTCAAGTAGTCTTTCCCAATTGCAAGGATGGAAAAAGATTCATCAATATTTTCTACTAAAATTTTGCCACCTTATTTCGACATTTAAGCTTTTAATCCTTTTGGAGTTGATTTTGGTTTTTCATGTAAAGTAGGTACACAATTTAATTCCTCCCCCTCTCCCCGGGTGGATAAATATGTTTTCCAGCTCAATTTATTAAGTGATCTTTTCCCAGTGATTTGTTAGACCACGTTTGTCATTTATCAAAGTACCATAACGTAGGGCCTGGTTTCTGAGCTCACTACGCCATTCCACTGGGCAATGTGCTCATCCCCGCGTAATCACATGATGCTTTAAGATATGCTGGCTGCAGTGTCACTCCTAATCTCTACTGAAGCACATCTCCCCTCCTTCTTTTTCAGACACGTCTAGCTACTTAGTATCATCTTATTGAGTTCCATGAGAAACTCTGTTAATTTGTGTTAAATTCATTGTATTAAATTGAATTTGTGTTAAATTTATAGATTAATTCAAAATTCAACATAATTTTGACAGAAAACCTTCCATCCATGAGCATGAGATATTTCTCCGTTTATATAGGTCTCCTTAATGTCTTTCAGTGAACTTTTATAACTAATATGTACAGGTCCTTTATGTAAACTTTGCTAGATTCATTAACAAGTATGGTTTTCGTTGCTGCTGTAATGTTCTACATAAATTACATTTTCTGTGTGTTGTTGCCACAGTACAGAGATATGATCAAATTTTCAATATTGATCTTCTTCTTAACCACCTTGCAAGTCTCCTGTTATTTCTAATAATTTATTGATTTTTTTTGAGTGAGGTTTTATGTAGACAATTGTTATTATTTCTAATGCTGGATGTCTTTCTTTTCTTTTTCTTTTGGTTCTGTGCTGGCTATGCCCTCTATCATGATGTGGAAGAAAAAAATGATAAAAGTTGGTATTTTTGTGTAATTCCTGATTTTAAACCTATGGGGATTTCCATAGGTTATCAATGCTTTCATGATATTTTCTTATTTAGCATAATGCTGAGTATAGATTCCTTGTTTGAGGTTTGTTGTTATTTTGGAGAAAGAGTGGTGATACACATCATCATATTAAGAAAGTCCTCTTCTTGTCCTAATCTACTGTTTTTTTTAATAACGCATGAAGGATTATAAATTTTATAGGTGGGATTTTTTTTAAAAATTCCTTTTTCATTCAAGTTAATTTAATTGTGTTATTCAAATCCTTGGTAAATTTACTTATTTCTTTTCCTCTATTTGATCCATCTGTTTCTGAGCTGGGTATATGATATATCTGACTATAATTGCTTACGTTTCTAGATGCCTCTACATTTCTAGAGGTGTTACATACACTTTGAAACTAAATTGTTAATTGGATATGTGCTTATGCTTCAGGGTACATTGTTCCTCCCCCCACCCCGGATTCATTGTTCCTTTATATTCATTATGATGATTTTCACTATAATTATTTTTGTGTCATATTAAAGCTATTACCCTGGCTTTCTTTGGGTTCAGAACGGCATGAGATTATATCTCCCATCTTATTGTTTTCAGTCTTTTCCTATCTTTTTCAGTCTGCCTATTGAAGAAAACGTGATGATGAATATCATTTTTTTAAAAACAATTCTTTTCTACCATCACACTGTCTTTTTATTTCTTTAATATTCTTTTCCTGCTCTCCATTGCTTTGAAAGTTACACATTTCTATCTTTGTAGTGCTTTCTCATAACATGTTAAGATTCATACTTATTTTCTTCCAGTCTATTTCTTTTTTTTTTTTTTAAGATTTTATTTATTTATTCACAAGAGACACACACACACAGAGGCAGAGACACAGGCAGAGGGAGAAGCAGGTTCCATGCAGGGAGCCCATTGCGGGACTCGATCCCCAGACTCCAGGATCATGCCCTGGGCCAAAGACAGGCTCTAAACCGCTGAGCCACCCAGGGATCCCCTCTTCCAGTCTATTTTTAAAGCTCACCAACAGATAAATACGTTTCAAATATTTTAAATTTTTCAAATATTTCCATCAAATAAGAAAAATAAGAGTGCTCATCTCACTCTAGTTTCTCCCTTTTCTGCTTACTGCCCAACCCCTAGGCCCAAGCCATAGTGTTAGTTTTCATTTTATTGATTAACTATTACAATTAACTTGGAGGGGTGAGATAATTATTTATTTAGACAGGAGTAAACTTACTCTTGCTTTACATATACCTCATGGGGCCTTGAATTTAGTTTTGCTTTTTTATTAATGTATTCTTTGCAATGAGTTTTCGAAGAGGGTCTTGGGGAAACTTTCTAACACTTTTTCACGTCTAAAAATATCTTTATTTTGTTCTTACACTAAAAAGGTATCTTGGTTTGGTATATTATTTTAAACTCTAAGTTATCACTATTCCACAACTGGAAAATACTATTTCGTTGTCTTCTAGCATCTGACATTGCTATTGATAAGTATGAAGTCAGTCTGGTTTTCCTCCTTTGCAGGTAATCTTCTGTTTCTTTCTGGAACTCTCTACAATATTATTTGACTTTAACCTTCTTAAATTTCACTATATTGTGAGCAGTTGTGAGGTAGTATGTACACATCTTCTGATATTCAGTCTGTAAGTCATTTATTTTTAAAATTCATTTAAAAATTATTTATATTAGGAATCTTTCACTACACAAAATAAAGACAATATTACAATGAAGTCTCATGTCCATCACCCGGTTTGAACAAATATCAACAAATAGCCAATTTAACTTTGTCTCTACTCTTCCTACTTCACCACCACCACCACGCCATCCATTTTAAAGCAAACCCCAAGCCTCATAACTTTACATTCACAATAAATTCAGTATCTTTAAAAAAAATTTAAGGGGTGCCTGGCTCAGTGGTTGAGCGTCTGCCTTCAGCTTAGGGTGGGATCCTGGAGTCCTGGGGTCAAGTCCCCCAACAGGCTCCCTGCAGGTGTCTTCCTCTGCCTGTGTCTGTGCCTCTCTCGGTGTGTCTCTCATTAATAAATAAATAAAATATTTTAAAAAATTTGTTTAAATTTTTTAAATTTTAAGTAGGCTGCATACCCAATGTGGGGCTTGAACTCACAACCCCAAGGTCAAGAATCACATGTTGCACTGACTGAGCCAGCCAGGCACCCCATAAATTCAGTATCTTTAAGTAAAAATTATTAGGTTTTTCCCAAATGAATGGCAGAGAAATTAAAACCGGCAGAGCCATGCAGTAGGTTCAAGTGTGCTTTAATGGGAAGTGCTCCCGGGCGAGGTTCTGTGACTCGGAGGGGCTTGAGTCAGGGAAGTCCTGCCCAGGCAAACGGCAGGGGGGGTCTATAAAGAGTTTTCCGAGGATCCCTGGGTGGCTCAGCGGTTGAGCGCCTGCCTTTGGCCCAGGACTGGGATCAAGTCCCAAGTCGGGCTCCCGGGATGGAGCCTGCTTCTCCCTCTGCCTGTGTCTCTGCCTCTCTCTCTCTCTCTCTCTCTTTAGGTCTATCATGAATAAATAAATAATTTTTTTTTAAAGCGTTTCGGCGGGGAAGATGGGGGCAGGGCGGCATTCTGATTAGGGCAAGGGTTACAGGTCTTGTAAGCTAAGTTAGGGTAGGGCGGCAAGGTGGCCTTATTGGGAGGCTGCTGGCCTGGGGTCAGCCGTTTTGAGGTCCCCAGTCTCACCAGCCCAACAAAAAGAGTCCATCTTCTTAACATACCCACAACACTATGATTACACCTAAAAATATTATATTAATTCCTTAATATCGTTTAAAATCTAATCTGTGTTATATTTTTCTGATTAATCAGAAAGATGTCTTTTTATACTTGTTCAAACTAGGCTACAAACAAAATCAAAGCATTACATTTGTCTTACATAGTTTGTAAGCATTTTTAAACTGTAACTGTTTTTCCCTCCTTATTGGTTTTTTTGATGAAATGGTGGGGTTTTTTCCATTTTTTTTCTAATTTTGAGAAATTCTTTTAAATATTTTTCAAGTATTTTCTCTTTTGCTTACATTTCCCCTCCTTTTTGTAATTCTATTATGCAGATGTTGACATTTCTACAGTATCCTCCATCTGTCAACTTTTCTCCTGCTTTTTCTGTTGTTCTACCCTTTGCTAATGCCTTTGAGACAGTGTCCTAACCTGTTCTGCGTACTAATTCATTCTTCAGTGAGACCTACTTTGCTATTCAGTTCATCCATTGTATTCTTTATCCCAGTTCTTGTATTTTTCATATCCAGTATTTGTGATTGATCCTTTGTTACAGCCACGTTTCCATTGCACGCTATCAAAACTCTCCATTAGTTAAGACGAATTTCTACATTTATTTTACACTCCTGCTTTTCTCTTCTCCATAAAATCTCAATGGTTTATAGTCTTCCTTGTATACAGATTGGCTCAGATGGCTTGGCATTTTTCTTCCTGAGTTCCTATTTTACTAAAGATAGCAGCTATGTTGGCAGATCCTGTGTGCCCCAGGGCAAAGCTCCCAGGCAGGAAAGTCTGGGTGATGGGTGCAGAGAGAGGAGTGTGAGTTTGGCCATGCTGTCATTCTAGGCCACCCACCTTGTCACATACCTTCCTGTCTCTGCCCTTTCCCAGTTTAAATGCTCTATGGTTTCTCTCCCTTGGTTGTGATCACCTCACTTTATGGGGTGCTGGGCTTGTACCACTGTTTTTCTCTTTTCTGGGGCAATGGCTTCCTCAGGGGTATGTCTGAGGTCCCCCAAATTGTCCCCCAGTACAAACCTTTGCCTCTCAGCCCTCTTCTGTGTTTAGACACCCTTCTGTACTGGGCTGCCTCTTCCCTGCCCCTGGGGCTCCTCTGGGGATTTCCATAGGTTATCAATCCATCCACCTCCCTCTTCCTTTTATGGAGTAGATTAACCTACATCAATATAAAATGACCATCTTTGTCTTATATAATAGTCTGTGATGGTTTCAAGTCTATTCCTTTCATGTTCCTCTGTTTAAAATAATCCTTACCTATTTTACTTCCCCCTATCTCTTTTAGTTGTCTTTCTTATAAAGCGCATAGTTAGATGAGGTATTTTTTCTATCATATCTCAAGAAGTAGTCTTTTAACAGGAAGCTCTAACCTACATATAGTACTTTCATAACTAAGATACACGGTTTTTGAGCACATCATCTATTCTAATACTGATTTTTATTTTCTGCTTCCATGTTGGTTTTTTCTAGTTGTTTTAAATATCGCTTCCAGCTTCTTCCAAAATAACTCTTTTCTTTGATAGTGTTTTAAAAATTGTATTTACCATCAATTTAAAACTTTTGAAAACATCTTCTACTGAGTTGTTGATATTTTGTGTTTCTCTTATTTAAGAATGGTGCTTAATCTTGCTCCTGTTTTCCCATGCACCTTTCTCCTACCCCTCTGTCTGTGTTTATAGAAACTGAAGCTTTAAATTCTAATCATTACTAATAAGTTATAGTTCAAATGTGGCAGGTTCTGTATTTCAAGAATTATTTTGAAAATATATATGCATTCAGCATTACAATCTGCTCTGCTACTATTGTGATTTATGCTCTGTTGAACTAGCTTGAACTCTCACAGTCAGTTCTAGTTTATGACGACTTCCTTATACTTGAGCTCTTTATTTTGCTCCCTCCCTCTAGATTCAAGGGCTTTTTGAAACAAGTACACATAGATGCTATTTCTGAATTTTTGCATGTTTGAGAATGTTTCTCAGTTTCCCTCACCCTCATAAGATGATATTCATGGGAAATAATGTCTGGACAGCATTCTTCTTCCTACAAAATTTAGTAATTATCACTTTATTGACTTTCAGTGTTCTGTCAAGAAATAAATCTAAAACTCTAATACAGTATCAACCAAAATTCACACACTTCGTCTTGACAAAAAAAAATACCCTAACATTTGTGTGGACAAATGAATATGGAAGGAAGGTCAAGACTTTTCAATAAACTTTCTGAATCAAATGTATAATGAGGGGGTACTTGCCAATCCAAAATGAGAAGATGTTATTAATTTCTAACAATTAAAAGAACACTGGTTCAAGAACAAGCATACAGATCATAGAAGCAGATTTAGTATAATGTTTAGCATAAAGTAAAGATAACATTACAAGTAATGTTAGAGAAAAGATAGAATATTTAACTTATGGTATTTTGATTCATTTGTTCCCAAATTGACTGATATGGTTTATAATATTTGAAAGCTATTTTAGTGTAGAGAAACTAGAAATAAATATAATTATGTAATATATAAATTTGCTGTGATGGTGGCCCAACTACATCAACCCTGTTTATCAAACCTGACAGTGTGCTAAGTGATATTTCAGGAGCAAGAAGCATAATGATGAATAAGAGGGTTTGTGATCCCTGCCCTGGCAGAGCTCACACTCTGTTACAAATTATTAAAATCTAAGAATAACACAACAGGGAAAAATCACACAGTATATGAAAATGCCCAGTGGTTAAGAGAAGGGAGGTATTGGTGTCTGATGTGAGTAATCATGCAAATTATTCCTATGAAATAGATTAACTGTAAGAATATGCAAAAAAAAAAAAAGAATTCTAGTGTCAATGAGATCCGATAGTGAAATGAAAATGAAATGAAAAAAATGATATCTGAAATTAACGTTCTCAGATGTATAAGGAAGAACTACAATTACGGTGATACACTGTCTCATTTTTCCTAGTCTTTGACAAACCATACAAATTTTAAAATAATACAGAGCATTTGGATATTGAAAACACTCAAACTTAAATTTTAGTGATACACACACAAACATGTTTCATACTATGATGAAGTATTAAGATATTCAATTACTAAAAAAAGAGATATTCAACTACTAACATGTTAGGGAAAAAATATAAGATTATTTTATAAATCAATATGAAAAATGTAGCATCTCAATTTAAGAACTAAGAAGCTAAAGAGGAGAGAAATACAAATAAATAAGATGCTACAAATTATGCAGTCTCTTAATAACAGAAATTCACTTTATTAAAAAATGAGGCAGAATTTTAGCTCTCAGTTTGGCAAATATCTTAAAACACGATATGATGGATTGCTGCCAGGACTGTCGTGAAAACAGAACTCCCATAAACTTTTGACATTGTAAATTGGTATATATCTTCTGGAAGCCTCTCTTATATCAAGAGACTCAAAAATGCCCAACTTTTCTGACTCAATATTTCTAAGATTTCCCCCCAAATAAAGTGTGTGTGTGTGTGTGTGTGTGTGTGTGTGTGAAGATGTTCAGTGGGAGATTGTATGAGGAACACAAACAGACACTTCCATTCATAAGACTAAGTCATGCACAATATTAAATCATGTCTCTGAAGATTATTTAATACAGAAAAATGTTATATAACTTAAGAAAATAAGCCACACAATTGTATGCACAGTACATATGTATTTTGTGAAAACCATATGATGTGTAAGCTATGTATACTTTTACAAAGTCCTTGTGTAGATTTTTATTGTATAGAAAAAGGTATCAAATGGAAACATGTCAAATTGTTAACAGCGGTCAGCTATGGATGGTGAGGTTAAGGATGCTTCTTTTCTTCTGAACACTTTATTTTTCAAATAGTCATCTGTGGACATATTCTACTATAATAATTATTACAAAATGTTATTTTTAAAAGTGAGTCATCTGGTTTTATAGCATCTCTGACAGATGGTATGCCAGCCTGAACACTTCCAGTGTGTAGGGGTCTCAACATTTCCCAGCTTATCCACTCCATTGTGTGACAGTTTTAATTATTAGAAAATGTCCCTTATACTGAGCCAAATTCTGTTTCTCTGTGAATGCTGTCCATTGGTCAGAAGTGCATCTTCTCCTCCATATGGAGAGTCTTTGGATATTTGAAGACAGCTGTCACGTCAGCCCCGGGTTTTTCCAGGTTCAAACTCCTTAGCTTCTTTAACAATCCCTAGTATGGACCACATCTAGTTCATTGGCTTCCAGGCTGCAGAATTATGTGTTAGAAAGAAAAGCTTAATTATCAGAATCAGTTATGCTTGCCAAAAAGGAAGACATCAAGCCTGCCTGTGACCATTTGTGGCCTTCACTCTACCTGTGATGACTTCTCACAGCCCAGGCAGAGGGGGCAAGGTCCTCACCTGCCTCTTGTCTTCTCCTCTACCTGCCAGGTCTTGGCTTCCTCCTTACTATCAGAGTACCATGTCATGCCTTCATCTTGTTCAAAGCCGAACCGCAAGGGATGTGCTTTTGCTCTGCTATTCTCTTTATCACTCTTTGTTACTTGTCTCCTTCAATTCCCTATTTCTTCACATTTTTTGCCAGTGTTGTCTGCCTTTTCTCCCACCAAACCCCACCCTCAGCCTTATCATTAGATATCTAGAAGGTCATAAAAAACAAACCATATCTTTCTTCTTTGTGACACTTAACCTCAGAAGACCACTGCTTTTCACTTCTTCTTACTTTCAAACTGCAAGTACATTTTACTTATTTTTAAAAAATATTTATTTATTTGAGAAAGAGACAGAATATCAAGAGAGAGCACAAGCAGGGAGGAAAAGGAGAAGCAGGCTCTCAGCTGAGCAGGGAGCCTGATGCAAGATTCAATCCCAGGACCCTGGGATTATGATCTCAGCTGAAGGCAGATGCTTTACCCGCTGAGCCACCTAGGCACCCTTGCAATTACATTTTAATAACTTATTATCAGAATAAGCACACTTGAAGCAGAATACTCAAAGAAGTAGGAAATATTGGGTAGTAATATAATATTATGTTGTGAAATAAAACTAAACTCCTTTCTGATGGATTCAATCAGTCACAAAGTGTCACTCCATGTGCAAGAGAATGGTCCACCTTAAGTGTCACCCCATGATGCTTCTAGCTGAGAAAGAAAAACACATTTTCAGATTGTCAAGTGCAGCAAATATGATTCTACTAGCTTCCTAAAGAGTCTACTTCTAGGGATCACCTGTGTATTAGGGTTTTCAGAGAAATGGGACTAATAGAATGTGTGTGTGTAGAAGGAGTGATTAGAAGGAATTGGCCACATGATTACAGAGGCTGGCAATACCCATGTCTGCAAGGTGGGCTGTGAAGCTGGAGATGCAGGACAGACAGTGGTGTAGCTCCAGTCTAATGGGCAGCAGGCTGGTGGTCCAGGAAGAGCTGGCATTTCTATTTGAGTGTGCAGACAGGACAAGTTGATGTTCCATTTCAAGTCAGAAGGCGGCCTGGAGAAAGTCTCTCTTTTAGGGGAGAGTTGGTCTTTTGTTCTGGTCACAGCTTCAACTGATAGGAGGAGACCCACCCACATTATGGAGGGCATTCTACCCAACACCCACTGATTTAAATGTTAATTTCATCCAAAGATTCCCTCACAGAAACACGTAGAATAATGTTTAACTGAGTATCTGGGCATCCTGTATTGATGCATAAAATTAGCTATCACAGCCTGCTTATTAGAAACAATCTAAGTATCCATGAATAGGCATTAGCTAGCAAACAACAACACCTGGTGGCATACTATGTAGCTACTAAAAACCATGAGTAAGTAACACCCAAAACTGTCTGTGAAATAAGATTCCAAAAGAAAAGTAGAATAGAAATTCATATGTCCACAAACATAGCTTACGACCTGCCAAAAATAAATGTGCATTATTAAAAATGACTAGAAAATCTTAAAAAAAAAAAAGATCAAGGGTGGTGGGATGAAGGTATGAAGTTTCTAATGCATAGAAAATAATTTTTCTGCAAACTCCCAAATTGATGTCTTAGCCACATGTTCATAACTTCTGCTTTGTCCTGTGAAATTATCATTAAATGGTCCCTTGAAAACTCTGTAGGGGCTTTTACTATAAGATTTGGTTGAAACCAATGGAATTCCCTTACCTAAATTAGTGATAAATTGTTTTTTTCCTCCAAATGTTCTTATATCTCTTAAAAACAAACATCAAACCAAATAGTTTCCTTTGAATATCATCTTTTTTTATATGGGTCTTACCGATCCCTGCAATAAAAGACCAAAGGTAAAAGGTGCTGGCTTCCTGCTTCCAGAGAAGTCCCAAGCCTGATAATCATACAGTATACAAAAACTGTCAGTGGTCTCCTGAAGCTCTCCTCACTCTCTCCAGTCACAGGAAGAGGCAGAGCGTCCACTCTGGAGAACAAGAAGTAACACAGGTTTGAAGTGAAGCTCACTGGCAACAACAGTAGCTCCACAGTGAGCTATTGGCTCTTCTGCTGTTTTGTCTGTGACGGGGTAGGGATGAGTGTGAGTCAGGGCTGCAGCAGTACCAGAGAGCTCGATAAGAATAGAGTGTGGGACAGAACCAGCAGGGAGCCTTGGGACACCCTGAAGCTGGTAAGAGCAGGAATCTGGCCCCATTCCTGACCCCCCACCAGGACCACCACTGCTGCCACGCAGTTCCAAAGGAGCACAGAACTAGGTTAGGGGCTGGGCCATGTTTTCCAAGCCCTTGAGAGCAAGAGCTGGGGAGGATGGGCCCAGCAGGAGCTGTGGCCACTGAGGGACACAGTCTCTGTGACTTCAGTAGGGAGCAATTGGGGAGAGACAGCCTGGTTCCTCTTTACCATCTCTTGATGGTGCCTCCCATTGGTTGATCCACCAGAGGCCAGTAGGCATGGGAACCTGGATGGTAAGTCCAGTAGGTCCAGCCTTGAAGACAAGGCAAACAGAGAATGGCAGACAAAGGTAAAGAACAGCTTTCAGCTTATGTGGAGGTGGGTAGGAGGACAAATAGAAGGTAGTCAGCACGGTATGTTCTTTGCTGAGATGCATGGAGGAGGTAAAAGGTTTTTGCAGGGCTTCCCTTGACTTTGGGTAGATGGTGACACATTTCTGATGGTTCTCTCCAAAGGATAATCTAATCTGAACACCAGCGGGGAGCCTCGCAGGCTCAATCACGGCCAAGGTCAGGCGGAGTTTAATGATGTGCCTGACCATCATCATGGCCCACTGAGACACCTCCAGGGCAGACTAACCAGGACATGCTATCAAATTTGAAAGCATGGTACTTAACACGGACAGGAGCAAGGTAGGAGCGCCCAGGAAGAATTGTGGCAGATGCAGCTCTCATAACTCAGGGAGATGCCGTGTGTCATGTGTTCAACCCCAAAGATGACACAGGCACTGGTATTCGAATGATATTTTTATCCTCACTGCCTTTATATGTTTTAATGATAATCCTGATGTGGCTCAGGCCATGCTCTGGAAGACTTCTGCATTGTCTCAAAGGGAGACAGATCTGCAGTTTGGCCTCTTATTCATGTCTCTCTGGTTTGGAATGATGCTTGTTGTCTACAGAGCAATCCCAGGAAGGGCTGTGGCCGAGGGTCATCAGGTCCATATCAGACAGGAACTACAAATGCGCAGATTCTCCTCATAGGGGATGCCCATGGTCTGGCTGTGCCACAGTTTATTCATTCACCTACTGAAGGACACCTTGGTTGCTTCCACTTTTTGGTAATTAAGAGCAAAGCTGCCAAAAACATCCTTGTTCAAGTTTTTGCATGGACCTCAGTTTTTAACTCATTTGGGTGAATACCAAGGCAAGCAATTGCTGAATCTTATGGTAGGGGTATGTTTAGTTTTTTGAGAAACTGCCAAGCTAACCGCTAAAGTGGCCACACTCTGTTGCTTTCCCATCAGCAAGGAGAGCTTCTGTTGCTCCACATCCCCCAACTGTTTGTGATGTTGTCAGGGTTCTAGATTTTGGTTATTCTAACAGGCATGTATCTCATTATTGTTTTAATTTGCATTTCCCTGATGACATGTGATGTGGACCATTTTTATTATATACTTATTTGTTATCTGCGTATCCTTTTTGGTGAGATGTCTGTTCAAGCCTTTTGCCCATTTTTTTGGGCAAAAGACATGAAGAGAAATCTCACAGAGGAAGACATAGACATGGCCAACATGCACATGAGAAAATGCTCCACATCACTTGCCATCAGGGAAATACAAATCAAAACCACAATGAAATACCACCTCACACCAGTGAGAATGGGGAAAATTAACAAGGCAGGAAACCACAAATGTTGGAGAGGATGCGGAGAAAAGGGAACCCTCTTACACTGTTGGTGGGAATGTGAACTGGTGCACCACTCTGGAAAACTGTGTGGAGGTTCCTCAAAGAGTTAAAAATAGACCTGCCCTACGACCCAGCAATTGCACTGTTGGGGATTTACCCCAAAGATCCAGATGCAATGAAATGCCGGGACACCTGCATCCCGATGTTTCTAGCAGCAATGTCCACAATAACCAAACTGTGGAAGGAGCCTCGGTGTCCATCGAAAGATGAATGGATAAAGAAGATGTGGTTTATGTATAAATGGAGTATGACTCAGCCATTAGAAACGACAAATACCCACCATTTGCTTCGACGTGGATGGAACTGGAAGGTATTATGCTGAGTGAAGTAAGTCAATCGGAGGAGGACAAACAGTGTATGTTCTCATTCATTTGGGGAATATAAATAATAGTGAAAGGGCATAGAAGGGAAGGGAGAAGAAATGTGTGGGAAATATCAGAAAGGGAGACAGAACATAAAGACTCCTAACTCTGGGAAACGAACTAGGGGTGGTGGAAGGGGAAGAGGGCGGGGGGTGGGGGTGAGTGGGTGACGGGCACTGAGGGGGACACTTGACGGGATGAGCACTGGGTGTTATTCTGTATGTTGGTAAATTGAACACCAATAAAAAATTAATTTATTAAAAAAATAAAAAGAAAAAGAAAAAAAGAAAAAAAGAAAGCTAAAAAAAAGCGCCTTTTGCCCATTTTTTAAAAATGGAGAATGGGGTTGTTCTGTTATGTTGAATTTTAAGTGTTTTTTGTACATTTTGGATAATAGTCCTTTATCAGATGTGTCTTTTGCAAATATTAGCAAGCCCAGTTGTGGCTTGTCTTCTCATTTTCTTTATAGTGTCTCTTGCAGAGCTGAAGTTTTTTAAATTCTAATGAAGTCCAGCTAATCAGTTCTTTCTTTCATAGATCATGCCTTTGGTGGTGTACCTAAAAAATCATAGCTAACCAAGATCATCTAGATTTTTCTCTCCTCTATTATCTTCTAGGACTTTCATAGTTCTGCAATTTACATTTTGTCTTTATGGTCCCTTTTCCATTAATTTTTGGAAAAGACATAAGGTCTGTGTCTGGATTTAGTTTTTCACATGTGGGTGTCCTGTTGTTCCAGCAGTGTGAGTTGAAGAGACTGTCTTTGCTCCATTGTACTGCCTTTGCTCCTTTGTCAAAGATTAGGTGACTGTATTTATGTGGGTCTATTTCTGGGGTCCCTGTTCTGTTCCATTCATCTTTTTGTCTACAGCATTCACTTTTGATGTACACCATTCTCCCATGGCTTTTAACAGCCAACGACAGGTGCTCCTTGCCCTGAGCCCAACCTCAGTGGGTGCTACAATTCAGTCCTGGGTGTTTAGGTCTCTGGAGATGCCTCTGCTCCACTGCCCTGACTACCTTTCCCAGTCATTACTATTCTACATCTCGTTTTATGAGGAATGCAGGGCCTCTGTGAGAAGTTCACAGATATCACCCCCCAAAAAACAAGACATAAATACTAATGTTCTTAGGTTGTTCCTATAACCCTCTGGAATTCTTCACCAGACCCACCTGAGGGGCAGCATGTCCTCCTCCTGCCACAATGTTGAATTTTTATTTCCTCTTGGACAAGAACTAGATCTTATAACAGCATGTATTCTCTTTCTCAACTGTTGTTTTTTATAGAAACTTTATACCTTCTTCCTTTAGAGTTTTTATTCTATCTAGTCTCAGAAGGTCCCCTTTCTCTTACAAAAACAAATAATCAAACAAAAGATTTATGTTCTACAAATGAAAACTTGGATTTAGAGACTATTAGTTATGAGTTTAACAAATCCAATAGCAACTTCACCAATGTCTGTTGTCCTAAGGCCTGAGCTCTATCTTCCCACTCAGCTCATTTCATACAACATGTTATCACAATGCCCCAACTAGTGGAAAAAGGAAATAATATTAAAATGCATGAGAAAGAAAAAGAAAGTCTGGCTAATATCTCAGTATATCCTGGGTATACACATAGGCTCACACATAGATTACAAACAGAAAAATAGATAACTTTGTAGATCAAAATAAATGAATACTATATACACATTGGTATATTTCTCACAATCTTTAATTGAGAGATAGTTTTGCATAGTGAAGACCATAGTAGTGTATGAGTGAAAGATCTAAGTGTTGTATCTATTTATACAACTATCTATCTAGTAGTAGAAGTATAAGCCAGTTCTTATTTCAGTTTGTTATTAGTTAAATACCTGTTTAATAAAATATCTAGTTGAACAATTAATGACTGTTCTTAATAACAGAACTGTTAATTATTTAACTTTTTTTAATCTGCATTTTCCAAAACTTTTAATGGAAATAAAAGCTTTAACCAGATTTTTTTTTGCTAATTAAAAATGTTAAAATGTAGTGATAACTATGAGATCTCATTTCCACGTAACATATTGGCAAATATCCCAGACTTCAAGTGCCCCCAAACACTTGGTAAAGCAAGCAAAAGTCCTCTCCAAATGAAAATCACCTCACTCTAGATCTCAAGAAATTTCTTCTTTTTTTTTAGATTTGGGGTTTTTAAAATTTATTCATGAAAGACACAGAGAGAGAGGCAGAGACATAGGCAAAGGGAGAAGCAGGCTCCCTGTGGGGAACCTGATGCAGGACTCGTTCCCAGGACTCCAGGATCATGCCCTGAGCCAAAGGCAAATGCTCAACCACTGAGCTACCCAGGCATCCCTCAAATAATTTCTGAAGTAGTTTTACAAAGGCAATATCCAGCAAATAATCAACAGTAACCAGAAATGCAAGAAGATCATACAACATAAATGAGATCTATAAAGCAAAACAATAGGATAGATCTATATGGATTCCAGTTACTAGAACAATCAACCACATCTTATAATATAACTGTGCTATCATGACAAAGAATAGAAAAGCCATGTTTGCAAATTTCTGTAAGGAATAGGAAACTAACAACTGACATAACCAATTTTGTAAAGAACAAAGAGCAAATTCTAGAACTGAAAAGTACAAAAATGAAAATGTATTACATGGGTTTAAGGGCAGATTAGACATTGCTGAAAAGAGAATTAGAACTGGAATAGAGGTCAAAGAAAATATCCAAAATAAGGCACAGAAAGACACAGGAGGAAAGAGACATAGAGTAAGATGCTGAATACAGTGAGAATCTCTCAATGCATGGAACTGGAGTCACAGAAGGAAGAGAGAAAATGAGTAAGAACCTTTAAAGAGTAATGGTTGAGAAAGTTTCAGAAGTACTGAAAAACAGTAATTCATAGATTCAAGAAACCCAATAAATCAGAAGTAGAGGAAATAAAAATAAATCTAAAACTAGGCACCAAAAAGAAAAAAGTCTATAAAGACAGATTATCTCCAGTTTCAAAAGTTAGGGAGGAGGGGCAAGACGGTGGAAGAGTAGGGTCTCCAAATCACCTGTCTCCATCAAATTACCTAGAAAACCTTCAAATTATCCTGAAAATCTATGAATTCGGCCTGAGAATTAAAGAGAGAACACCTGGAATGCTACAGTGAGAAGAGTTTGCGCTTCTATCAAGGTAGGAAGACGGGGAAAAAGAAATAAAGAAACAAAAGGCCTCCAAGGGGGAGGGGCCCGCGAGGAGCTGGGCTGAGGCCAGGGCGAGTGTCCCCAGGACAGGGAGCCCCGTCCCGGAGAAGCAGGAGCTGCACCGACCTTCCCGAGCGGAAAGGGGCTCGCAGGGAGTTGGAGCAGGACCTAGAAGGGCGAGGATGCCCTCGGGTTCCCTGGGACACTAACAGAGCAACTGCGCGCCCAGGAGAGTGCGCCGAGCTCCCTAAGGCCTGCAGCGCGCACGGCGGGACCGGTGGGACCGGGAGCAGCTCGGAGGGGCTCGGGCGGCGGCTCCGCGGAGGGGGCTGCGCGGCCCCGGGAGCAGCTCGGGGGGCTCGGGCAGAGGAAGAGGCTCCGTGCGGAGGGGGCTGCGCGGTTCCAGGAGCAGCTCGGAGGGGCTCGGGCGGCAGCTCCGCGGAGGGGGCTGCGCGGCCCGGGAGCGCGAATCCAACAGCGCAGGCTCCGGAGCACAGGGCGCCGGGACACAGCCCAGGATCCGGCCTCCCCGGGACAGGCAGAGGCCGGGAGGGCCCAGGACAGCAAGGACGCTCCTGCCCCAGCTGAGCAGATCAGCGGCCCCGCCCCGGAGCCTCCAGGCCCTGCAGACGGAGTTCCTGCCGGAGCTGAATCCAGGTTTCCAGGGCTGGCCCCGCCACTAGGGCTGTTCCTCCTGCGGCCTCACGGGGTAAACAACCCCCACTGAGCCCTGCACCAGGCAGGGGCACAGCAGCTCCCCCAACTGCTAACACCTGAAAATCAGCACAACAGGCCCCTCCCCCAGAACACCAGCTAGACGGACAACTTCGAGGGGAAGCCAAGGGACTTAAAGTACACAGAATCAGAAGATACTCCCCCGTGGTTCTTTTTTGTTTTGTTTTGTTTTGTTTTGCTTTTTGATTTGTTTCCTTCCCCCACCCCCCTTTTTTCTCCTTTCTTTCTTTTTCTTTCTCTTTTTCTTCTTTTTTTTTTCGTTTTTTCTTCCTTTTTTTTCTCTTTCTCTTTTCTTTCCTTCTTTCTCTCCTCTCTTATTCTCCTTTTTCCAATACAACTTGCTTTTGGCCACTCTGCACTGAGCAAAATGACTAGAAGGAAAACCTCACCTCAAAAGAAAGAATCAGAAACAGTCCTCTCTCCCACAGAGTTACAAAATCTGGATTACAATTCAATGTCAGAAAGCCAATTCAGAAGTACTATTATACAGCTACTGGTGGCTCTAGAAAAAAGCATAAAGGACTCAAGAGACTTCATGACTGCAGAATTTAGAGCTAATCAGGCAGAAATTAAAAATCAATTGAATGAGATGCAATCCAAACTAGAAGTCCTAACGACGAGGGTTAACGAGGTGGAAGAACGAGTGAGTGACATAGAAGACAAGTTGATAGCAAAGAGGGAAACTGAGAAAAAAAGAGACAAACAATTAAAAGACCATGAAGATAGATTAAGGGAAATAAACGACAGCCTGAGGAAGAAAAACTTACGTTTAATTGGTGTTCCCTTGGGCGCCGAAAGGGCCAGAGGGCCAGAATATGTATTTGAACAAATTCTAGCTGAAAACTTTCCTAATCTGGGAAGGGAAACAGGCATTCAGATCCAGGAAATAGAGAGATCCCCCCCTAAAATCAATAAAAACCGTTCAACACCTCGACATTTAATAGTGAAGCTTGCAAATTCCAAAGATAAAGAGAAGATCTTTAAAGCAGCAAGAGACAAGAGATCCCTGACTTTTATGGGGAGGAGTATTAGGGTAACAGCAGACCTCTCCACAGAGACCTGGCAGGCCAGAAAGGGCTGGCAGGATATATTCAGGGTCCTAAATGAGAAGAACATGCAACCAAGAATACTTTATCCAGCAAGGCTCTCATTCAAAATGGAAGGAGAGATAAAGAGCTTCCAAGACAGGCAGCAACTAAAAGAATATGTGACCTCCAAACCAGCTCTGCAAGAAATTTTAAGGGGGACTCTTAAAATTCCCCTTTAAGAAGAAGTTCAGTGGAACATTCCACAAAAACAAGGACTGAATAGTTATCATGATGACACTAAACTCATATCTCTCAATAGTAACTCTGAATGTGAACGGGCTTAATGACCCCATCAAAAGGCGCAGGGTTTCAGACTGGATAAAAAAGCAGGACCCATCTATTTGCTGTCTACAAGAGACTCATTTTAGACAGAAGGACACCTACAGCCTGAAAATAAAAGGTTGGAGAACCATTTACCATTCGAATGGTCCTCAAAAGAAAGCAGGGGTAGCCATCCTTATATCAGATAAACTAAAATTTACCCCGAAGACTGTAGTGAGAGATGAAGAGGGACACTATATCATACTTAAAAGATCTATTCAACAAGAGGACTTAACAATCCTCAATATATATGCCCCGAATGTGGGAGCTGCCAAATATATAAATCAATTATTAACCAAAGTGAAGAAATACTTATATAATAATACACTTACACTTGGTGACTTCAATCTTGCTCTTTCTACCCTCGATAGGTCTTCAAAGCACAACATCTCCAAAGAAACGAGAGCTTTAAATGATAGGACCAGATGGATTTCACAGATATCTACAGAACTTTACATCCAAACTCAACTGAATACACATTCTTCTCAAGTGCACATGGAACTTTCTCCAGAATAGACCACATATTGGGTCACAAATCGGGTCTGAACCTATACCAAAAGATTGGGATCGTCCCCTGCATATTCTCAGACCATAATGCCTTGAAATTAGAACTAAATCACAACAAGAAGTTTGGAAGGACCTCAAACACGTGGAGGTTAAGGACCATCCTGCTAAAAGATGAAAGGGTCAACCAGGAAATTAAGGAAGAATTAAAAAGATTCATGGAAACTAATGAGAATGAAGATACAACCGTTCAAAATCTTTGGGATGCAGCAAAAGCAGTCCTAAGGGGGAAATACATCGCAATACAAGCATCCATTCAAAAACTGGAAAGAACTCAAATACAAAAGCTAACCTTACACATAAAGGAGCTAGAGAAAAAACAGCAAATAGATCCTACACCCAGGAGAAGAAGAGAGTTAATAAAGATTCGAGCAGAACTCAACGAAATCGAGACCAGAAGAACTGTGGAACAGATCAACAGAACCAGGAGTTGGTTCTTTGAAAGAATTAATAAGATAGATAAACCATTAGCCAACCTTATTAAAAAGAAGAGAGAGAAGACTCAAATTAATAAAATCATGAATGAGAAAGGAGAGATCACTACCAACACCAAGGAAATACAAACGATTTTAAAAACATATTATGAACAGCTATACGCCAATAAATTAGGCAATCTAGAAGAAATGGACGCATTCCTGGAAAGCCACAAACTACCAAAACTGGAACAGGAAGAACTAGAAAACCTTAACAAGCCAATAACCAGGGAGGAAATTGAAGCAGTCATCAAAAACCTCCCAAGACACAAGAGTTCAGGGCCAGATGGCTTCCCAGGGGAATTTTATCATATGTTTAAAGAAGAAACCATACCTATTCTCCTAAAGCTGTTTGGAAAGATAGAAAGAGATGGAGTACTTCCAAATTAGTTCTATGAGGCCAGCATTACCTTAATTCCAAAACCAGACAAAGACCCCACCAAAAAGGAGAATTACAGACCAATATCCCTGATGAACATGGATGCAAAAATTCTCAACAAGATACTGGCCAATAGGATCCAACAATATATTAAGAAAATTATTCACCATGACCAAGTAGGATTTATCCCCGGGACACAAGGCTGGTTCAACACCCATAAAACAATCAATGTGATTCATCATATCAGCAAGAGAAAAACCAAGAACCATATGATCCTCTCATTAGATGCAGAGAAAGCATTTGACAAAGTACAGCATCCATTTCTGATCAAAACTCTTCAGAGTGTAGGGATAGAGGGAACATTCCTCAACATCCTGAAAGCCATCTATGAAAAGCCCACAGCAAATATCATTCTCAATGGGGAAGCACTGGGAGCCTTTCCCCTAAGATCAGGAACAAGACAGGGATGTCTACTCTCACCACTGCTATTCAACATAGTACTGGAAGTCCTAGCCTCAGCAATCAGACAACAAAAAGACATTAAAGGCATTCAAATTGGCAAAGAAGAAGTCAAACTCTCCCTCTTCGCCGATGACATGATACTCTACATAGAAAACCCAAAAGTCTCCACCCCAAGATTGCTAGAACTCATACAGCAATTTGGTAGCGTGGCAGGATACAAAATCAATGCCCAGAAATCAGTGGCATTTCTATACACTAACAATGAGACTGAAGAAAGAGAAATTAAGGAGTCAATCCCATTTACAATTGCACCCAAAAGCATAAGATACCTAGGAATAAACCTAACCAAAGACGTAAAGGATCTATACCCTCAAAACTATAGAACGCTTCTGAAAGAAATTGAGGAAGACACAAAGAGATGGAAAAATGTTCCATGCTCATGGATTGGCAGAATTAATATTGTGAAAATGTCAATGTTACCCAGGGCAATATACACGTTTAATGCAATCCCTATCAAAATACCATGGACTTTCTTCAGAGAGTTAGAACAAATTATTTTAAGATTTGTGTGGAATCAGAAAAGACCCAGAATAGCCAGGGGAATTTTAAAAAAGAAAACCATATCTGGGGGCATCACAATGCCAGATTTCAGGTTGTACTACAAAGCTGTGGTCATCAAGACAGTGTGGTACTGGCACAAAAACAGACACATAGATCAGTGGAACAGAATAGAGAACCCAGAAGTGGACCCTGAACTTTATGGTCAACTAATATTCGATAAAGGAGGAAAGACTATCCATTGGAAGAAAGACAGTCTCTTCAATAAATGGTGCTGGGAAAATTGGACATCCACATGCAGAAGAATGAAACTAGACCACTCTCTTGCACCAGACACAAAGATAAACTCAAAATGGATGAAAGATCTAAATGTGAGACAAGATTCCATCAAAATCCTGGAGAAGAACACAGGCAACACCCTTTTTGAACTCGGCCACAGTAACTTCTTGCAAGATACATCCACGAAGGCAAAAGAAACAAAAGCAAAAATGAACTATTGGGACTTCATCAAGATAAGAAGCTTTTGCACAGCAAAGGATACAGTCAACAAAACTCAAAGACAACCTACAGAATGGGAGAAGATATTTGCAAATGACATATCAGATAAAGGGCTAGTTTCCAAGATCTATAAAGAACTTCTTAAACTCAACACCAAAGAAACAAACAATCCAATCATGAAATGGGCAAAAGACATGAACAGAAATCTCACAGAGGAAGACATAGACATGGCCAACACGCACATGAGAAAATGCTCTGCATCACTTGCCATCAGGGAAATACAAATCAAAACCACAATGAGATACCACCTCACACCAGTGAGAATGGGGCAAATTAACAAGGCAGGAAACAACAAATGTTGGAGAGGATGTGGAGAAAAGGGAACCCTCTTACACTGTTGGTGGGAATGTGAACTGGTGCAGCCACTCTGGAAAACTGTGTGGAGGTTCCTCAAAGAGTTAAAAATAGACCTGCCCTACGACCCAGCAATTGCACTGTTGGGGATTTATCCCAAAGATACAAATGCAATGAAATGCCGGGACACCTGCACCCCGATGTTTATAGCAGCAATGGCCACGATAGCCAAACTGTGGAAGGAGCCTCAGTGTCCAATGAAAGATGAATGGATAAAGAAGATGTGGTTTATGTATACAATGGAATATTACTCAGCTATTAGAAATGACAAATACCCACCATTTGCTTCAACGTGGATGGAACTGGAGGGTATTATGCTGAGTGAAGTAAGTCAATCGGAGGAGGACAAACATTATATGTTCTCATTCATTTGGGGAATATAAATAATAGTGAAAGGGAATATAAGGGAAGGGAGAAGAAATGTGTGGGAAATATCAGAAAGGGAGACAGAACGTAAAGACTGCTAACTCTGGGAAACAAACCAGGGGTGGTAGAAGGGGAGGAGGGCGGGGGGTGGGAGGGAATGGGTGACGGGCACTGGGGGTTATTCTGTATGTTAGTAAATTGAACACCAATAAAAAATAAATTAAAAAAAAAGTTAGACTGACAGCCCACTTCTCAACTATAATAATGGAAGCCAGAGATGATGGAAAGATACATTTAATGAGCAGAAGAAGAATAACTGCACTTTTATCTATTCTCAGTGAATACATCTCTCAAAAGTGAGAGCAAAATAAATAAACCTTGAAGAAAAGAAAAAAGAGAGACAACTTCCCACCAACACATCTACATTGTAAGAAAGTCTAATGGGTATAATTAAGATCAAAGAAACATGTCCCTGGATGGGAAAAATGTTGGAGATGCAAAAAAGAATGAAGATCAATGAAAATAACAAATAAAATGAAATGTAAGTAATCTTTTACTGTACAAAGCAAGAATAATATTGTCTTGCAAGGGTTAAACCATATAAAAGAATGGAAAAATACACCATGGTATGAGGGAGACTCTGAAAAGTGGGGCCAAAATATTCTAAGGTCTAGGATACTTACAGTATTAGGGAGGAAAATATAAAAATATCAGTTAATGTTAAGTTAGAATAAGTCAAAACATGGTGTTGAAAAACTAAAGTAACCACAAAGTGCATGGTAAAAGACAGCAGGGTGTCTATACTATTAGAGAAAAAATATCAAAATAATAAAAACAATGCCCCCATTGAAAAGAAGTCAATAAAAGAGAATAAATAGAGTATATAACAGGAGCAACAAATAGTGTGCATTTAGTGCAGTGACAGTTTTAATCAAGGTGTATTGCATAAAAAGGTAGAAAAAAACATCCCACCCATGTACCATTTTTATGAGTTATCTAAAACATAAATATACAGAAGGTTGAAACAAAGCAAAACGGAACAAATGGAAAAAATACTTAGTTATTACTGGTGTGGAATGGCTTCCAGGAATGTTCTTTCTAACATTGAGCTTACTCATTGGGCACCTTAACACAAAGGGCCAGGCCAAGACATACCATGCTGTGAAAGGGTCTTTTGGTGCCCAGTGCTAAAAATATGTGGGATATGCAGAAATAAGATGTCAAGGGTGTGGAACCAAAGGTACCCTTAGAGAAAGGTTCTAGTCAGTAGATCTCTAAGTAGCAGATTCAGTTCTCACAAGAGATTTTTGACTAGATAATTTTAACAGTTAAAACATCCCACATAGAGTATTTTCTTTTTCAATGGGTACCATTTGAAGTAAAATTTATCATTTCTGTCTGTAGGGCATAAACATGGAACTACTATACACAGTGAGTAATCTTTGTGGGAAGTCACATTTTATTAATCCCACTTTAGGAGATCTCATTTTAAGATACCTGACATTTCTTACTGACAAAGTCTAGTGACTCCAGATTACCACCTGCACAGCAAGGAAACCTGCTCCTATGACAAAATGTCTATACATATTCATCCAGGGTCAGTGCATATAGTCTTAACCTGGTTATATGTTTGTGTGTCTCAATACAATATAGCAGTGATTTTAAAGTGTACTGGGGAAAAATAATGTGTTCTGGGATGCTTCTTGTGTATCTTTAATTTTAGAATAATTGTGGTCTAGTGATCGATTATACTAAAATTCAAATGCAATGAGAGAAAGTACCTGATTTACCTTATTAGGAGTCAATAATATAAAAAACAAAAGACTCAAAGAAGTTTCAAAATGTCAAAAAATTATCTCTTATTATATCACAATAAAAAAGCAAAATTCTAAAGCTAATGGTCAAAGTACTAATGGTAAGGAGAAGAATTATGTTAGCCAAGAAAATGCTGGTAATGAAAATAGTAACATTATATGTTCTCATTCATTTGGGGAATATAAATAATAGTGAAAGGGAATATAAGGGAAGGGAGAAGAAATGTGTGGGAAATATCAGAAAGGGAGACAGAACGTAAAGACTGCTAACTCTGGGAAACGAACTAAGGGTGGTAGAAGGGGAGGGGGGAGGAGGGTGGGAGTGAATGGGTGACGGGCACTGGGGGTTATTCTGTATGTTGGTAAATTGAACACCAATAAAAAATAAAAAAAAAAGAAAATAGTAACAGACAAGATCAGGAAGATTAGGAGAATATTCTCAAACAAAATGAAAAAGCAGAAGGAAGGTAAAAGCAATAGTAAAAAAAGTATAGTCTGTGTGATCAACAGAGTATCCATGAAGGTCAGCAGCAACTTCATTTTGACAAATTATTGGATTCGATAGGATTTGGTAATGATTCTTTTGTTATGATCTGATATGATAAGCAGTATCCCATTCACATTGTTTAATGAAAGGTGGTTTTTGTTTTTAAAATTATGATCCAATAATAACAATAGAGAATCCAACAAAGTGTGTAATGAGCAAAATATATTTTTCTAACACATTTCAAAGGAGAAAATTTAGTACCATTGTTATCCAACCTCATCAAAGCTTAAATACCTTGTTTCATTTCCAATCAGTTTTTGACATGACAGACATTGCTGATCTTAGGTTTTCCAACTTCTGAAATGTATTAAATACATACAATAGTCATCATGATCTCAGAGAGTAGAAGAAGGTGATGTTTCTTGGATTGCATGTAGATCAAATAAAACTGAAACAGATCAATCTCTTTAAAGATATATAAATATTATTTTAAAGGGCTAAAGATAGGGCAATGCCAATTAAATTTTTACATGAAACATGCTTACCTTTCAGAAGTCAAGAAATGAAGTGGTGTTCTTCAAATAATGACAATTTAATGAGCATATTAAACCCATTGCTGTGTTAGCACCAGAGTTATGTAAAGAGGAAAAACAATTGACTTGCTTATTCAAAACAATTTAGGAAGAATTAATTGAAATAACTGTTAATTAAAATTAACTGAGTTAATTGAAAAAAACGGTAATGAAATTGTAAATCAAAGAAAAAACAGACACAAAATACAATACCATTATTGTAGAGTTTCTACCACATGTGGGATTTAAATAATAATCAGTGTGCAATTATATTGCATTACTGTTATAGCAGAAAACTCGATGAGTTTTAATTTTTTCACCAGCTGCAAACATCTATCTGAGAATCGATTCAAAAGAAGAGAAATAAGTTCTGGATGATTCTAACCTGCTACTAAGCAAAATTCATGGTAGGCCATGAGACCACACTGAGGTTATGGAAAGGCAAGGGGAAAGCTATATGTGCTCTCTTAAAACTTTGATAAATATGCAGAAGGCACATGAGACATTGTTCTGATAGCTCCTGGACTGCTTTCTACTTGACTATTTTTCATTAGTTCTGCATTTCTCCTTCATATTCTCCTTATGGAGAGAGTACTTGGCCAACTTAGATTTTTTTTCTGGAAAAGACCAAGTGTGATGAGACAACCTACTCATTAAAAAGCTGTTCAGCCTTGAAGCACAGAATAATAACATTTTTTTAGGAGTCCGGAATAAAATTTTGAAGACTCATAAGAGAAAGCAATCATGAATGCCATGCCAAATGTTTGTTTTACAAGTTAATACATTTCAGTTGTGCCTTGCTTGAATACACTCTTCCGCACGCTCTCCTCCTTCAAGCAACGAGAGGCACCTGCTCCTTATTTTCTTCCCACTTCGTGAAGTTGCAGGCTCTGTTTTGCCTCCTATTATGTGTACTTTGCCTCTTTCATCATGCAGCTTATTATATCTTTCACTTCCTTGTCTTCTCACTTTATGGGTCTTCTCTGGAAATTTGCATATAAGTGCAACCCCAGATCTAATGTCTATCTTATGGACACACTGACCTCTCCTCTGATGCTTACTGAACTCCTGCCTGCCTGCTGGGCCTCCCTGTGGAGTCATGCTGCTTCTACCTCAAATACGCTATTGAAAACTGAGCTCATCACAACTCATTCGCCTGATACTTGTGTGAACATCAACTATACAGTGAGTGCTTTCATTTGGGTGGGACAAAAATAAGATGGCTCTGGCCCTACCCTCAAAAAGCTCATAGTCTGGAGGGACAAAAATGTGTGGATAAATGTGGGAATGCACCCAAGGGGATGCACTGAGCCTCACTGGTCCTCAGCTTCAGGTGGATTGCACCTCTCCGCACCCAGGGCACTGGTGGCTCTGACTCACCCTCTCCTCTCCCCATACACACCCAGGCAATTCCGAGCTCATTAATGGCAGTGTCCTGGCTTCTCTTCAGTCTTTGGACACCACTGCCCTTGCCCATACCTTTATAATGGCCCTATACCAGCTTTTGAAATGGGATTTTCTTATGCCAGTCTTTGACTTCCCATCCATTTTATACAGATCACTGCTCCAGGGCTGTTACCCAGGCTGAAATGGTTCATTGGCTTCAGTGCCAAAGAATCAAAAGAATCAAATCCCAATTCTCAGCTTGATATGGAAGGATGGCATCTCCCCCAGGTTCCCACAGAACCTTCACACACACACACACACACACACACACACACACACACACACACACTTTCCCATGTTCCCTTGGGCTCAGGTATACCAGGTCACAGACCACCTCTGAGTGGCACAAGCACTGTGAGTTCCACGCATACACAACTGGCTTACTCACCAGAGCTGCAGTGTGGGTGCTACAGGGTGCACATCTCCTCATTCCCTATGCAGTCTCTCCCTCCCCGCCACACACACTGTGTGCATAGCAGAGTCCATGTGCCTGTCTAGCAAATGCTTCTTGGATTGACAGAAGTGCTTTAGAAGTGTCATTGGCTCAAGGCAGTGAAGGGAAACTACACACATGGTGAGGGTAGCCGTGTAGCTCTGTGCTCTGCAGAGGTCTGCAATGTTGGCCTGAACAGCAGAGCGTGGGGTACTGAGTACCAGAGCACCCTCCCTGACAAGTGGGGAGGAGAGAGGGAGGGACAGATCCCAAATGAGAAAGTCTGCAGCAGGGCAAGCCTGGAGCTCAGGTCTCTGGAGGCCCAGCCTCCCTGCCTTCTGGCACAACCTGCTGCTCCAGAGTTTTTTATTTCAGTGACAGGCATTTCATGGTTCTGTCACTTTTATTCCGTTTTGGTGAGGCTTCTGTTTCCAGGAAGCAAGCAGACAAACGCAAGCCTCAATTATAACATTTCCCTGCAATCCTAAAACCATTATCCAAAGGACGGGAAGAAGAATTTAGGTTTGGGGAACCGCAATGCTGGGAGGATCCTCAGTGGGGCCCGAGCCCGCCCTCTGTGGACAGTGAGTCCCAGCCTGCGCTCGCTTCTGCTTGAGGGACGCTGGGGGGGTGGAGAGGGGGTGGAGAGTGGGGCTCATGCTCAGCACCGTGGACAGCTGCTGCGGCCCCAGGGCGCGGAGTCCTCCTCGCTGGCCCCACAGTGCGCATCCACCAGGCGGCCTTGGAGGTTGGAACTCCATGTTCTAAACGTTTCTGTCCCTTTCTACTTCTAGCTTTGATTCTAGAATTTCAGCGCTACTGTGACAGACACATGAGGGGCCGTGGGGTTCCGTGAGGTCAGAGCGCGTGACTTCCCCTCACAACCAGATGGGCGTCAACTGCCCCAGGCAGAAGGTCCTCTCCCCCACTCCTATCTCTCTCCTCGCTTTCTCCTCTCTCTCTCTCTTCCGTTCTCTCTCTCTCCTTCCCCCCCCTCCTCTCTCTCTCTCTCTCTCTCTCTCTCTCTCTCAATCTGTCTCTCTCTCTCTCCCCCCTGCCCCATGACCTGTCTGTTCTCTGCCCGGAGCATAAGGCACAGTGTGTGATCACCCTTGGCTGCCCTTGAAGAAGTGAGTTTCCTCCCCCTGAATCTAGAGAGCTCTTTGGAGGCCGGCAGGCCCCTCCATTACACTGTCACAGAGGCTGACCCAGGCAGAGAGGGCCAGGCCATCCGCGGCAAAGAGCAGAAGCCCTGCAGCCTCAATTTCGTGCCCGTGAGGGCCTCCCCTCATCACCAAGGACGGCGAGTCCCTGGGCCCTTGCTCAGGAAGCTGCCAGGCTGGGACAGCTGCAGGCCACCGTGCAGTCATGGGACAGCCATAGGTCACCGTGGGTAAGCGCAACATGGCACAGGGAGCGAGGCCTCCAAGCTCAGGTCTGTGTGTAGGGAGTTCAAAGGCCCTCCTGCCTGATGGAGTTTTTGGATCCCCTTGTTAAGAACCACAAACAGGGCCATGACCCCTGCTGGGCACCGTGTGCCTCGGGTGCAGGGCTCTGTAGGATTCTGACTCCTCCACACAGCATCAAATCCTTCAACGAGAAACAGGAAATGGAAATCGTGCCCTAAATTTAATTCCAAAATACAAGTTGCCTTTCAGGCCATCTGATCCATATAACCAGAGGACTGGCATTCGGGAAGGATCTTTCCCTGAGGATGTTATTCTGTATTGGCAATGAAAGGCCACCAGAAGGTCACGTTCCAAACAGCATCGTGTCTGCTCCTGTGTCACCGCAACCATCATCTTTGCTCATGTTTACTGGGAACTATTCACTGAGCGCTCTGTTCAATGCCTAGTGCATGTTCATTCATTTAACCGTCACAGCGATTTTACAGTATGGAAACTATAACTGTCCCCATTTCACAGCTGAAACTATAATTGTCCCCATTTCACAATTGGCTTCTGGTCTCACAGCTGGGACGTTGTGGAATTAGGATGTGGTAAAGCCCAGATTTGAAATCAGACCCCAAAGAGATGAAATGACTTGCAGACAGTAACACGAAAGTGCTGCACGACCAAAGTCTTCTGGTCCCCGGTGCTCTCCTCTGAGAGTCCAGGAGCCTGAGCTTTGGGGGGTTTGAGGATACCAGCTTTAGGATCAGACCAGACCAAGGTACTTAGTCTTACTCACTCGGGGACCATGAATAAGTTAGGTCTCAGCTCAGAGCTCCAGTTCTTCCTCCATACGAAGGAGGGGGCAACATCACCCATAGGGTGCTTTGGTGTGTTCCATACAATTAGTTCAGGGCTTTTCAGAAGTAGAAGAACAGCCGGGACTGAGAAGCACTAGGATAGAGACGTGGCTCCTGCATTTTCCCTGCGGTGGAGCTGAGGATACCTCCCTAAGCCGCCAGCTTCCTGCCTCCTCCTCACAGCTTCTCAGGAACAACACCTGCCCTGGCCAGGGAATGTCATGGAAAGGTGAAGAAGGGCTGTGTCCTCCAGACAGGTTGATATATGAAGGACTTCTGAAGAGCCATCACACCACACTCACACATACACACATGCATACACATGTACAATGCACATGCATGTGCACACACGCACATGCACACATGCTCACACACGTGCATACACACACATGCACAGACTCGCACACACACACTTTCTACTATCACCACTGGAAGGATAGGAAGGTGGTAAAAAAATTATAAATGTTATTTAAAACTGCCTCATCCTGGGAGGTCAAGTTCTCCCCTGAAAACATGAAGACAGGGAGTAAAAGCTCTCACTTTCACCCCAATGGGGCACTGAGTGAAACCAAGGGCCTTGCCTCATGGGGCCTACGTGTGGGTGCAGACCAGGTGGTGAACGAGTCTGGAGTAGCAGTGACATGGCATGAAGCAGCCTGTCTCGAGAACTGAAGGGCTCTGTGGATGTTTGCAGGAATCTGCGGATGCATAGCTACACCGTGGTAGGGGATAATCACTGCTAAGCTGTTTGGTGCTCTTGTCACGTCTCGGCCTTTCATCAATGACACCAAAACTTTGTTGTCTATTTTGCAATTGAGGAAATCCAGGAAAGACCAGAGAGCTACTGAGTTAGGACTGGGGTCTGGGTCTCAGAATACCCAGAGCAGAGTCTTCAGAAGGAGAAGTAAACCGCATGAGCAGAGCTGATGGTGGGGAGACCCGGCTAAGCCCCAAGGCTACCACCTCAGGTAGCCCGAGCCTGACGGGCCCAGAGGGACACGTGAGGCTGTCAGTCAACAGCAAAGAACTGTTTGAAGACCAGCTCCCTGGAGGGAGAAGAGCATATTAATGATACGAATTGCATATTCTTAACAAGGCAGCCTTGGAGAAATTAAGCATCAAGGAATAGTGTGTGGCTCAGAGCTAATTTACAAACTATTCAAGGCAAAGATAATGAAGATGAAAGTCCATGTTTATTAGAGATTTTTTATGTGCCAGGAAGTGTGCTATTGGCTTTTCATAGATTATGCTGTGTAATCCTCAGGAAGCCCTTACAAGTTAGGTGCCAATATCATCCACATTTTCACAGATGCAGAAACTGAGTCTAGGAGCTTCTAACCATTCCTCAGACGCATCGTGCTGGCCATGCATTTGCCATTCATTTTGTTGGGACGCTGCTCCCTGGGTCTTCATGTGCACAACCTTTCATAGGCTTCAAGGATGCACTCGAATATCTCCTGGAGAGGTTTTCCTGACAATGAACCTACCAGAACTCCAGAGTCTCCTAAGTCTGCTTGCCTTCTCTCTAAGGCAGCTGTCACTACTCGAAATTATGTCACACCTCTGTTTGTTTACTGCTGGTCTGTCCGGCTAGAAGGTAAACTCAGTGAGAGCAAGGGACTAACCCAACTTATTGCTGGTTGCAAAGTCTGACACATAGTAGATACTAAATAAACATTGGGTGAGCAGATGCCGGAGCAGATGGGGATTCAGCGTCCTACCCTCAGCCTTTGCTGGCCCTTCCCACTCCACGCTGGCCCTCAGGTTGGTACATACTTTCCGAGAGACCAAGAATTCTGCTGCCAAGTGTCACTGCCTACTGGTCAGTAAACAGAGATGGGGATGCTCTAGGCTTCTTGCAGATCACTTTTCTACTTTAGGTCCTTGGGCTGATTAATTTAAAAACCAGAGAACTGAGAATCATCACAGGCTTTCCTGGAGATTAAATTCTGTCTGTTGTTATTTCTTTGAATATTTTTTCCTTCCACTTCTCCCTGTTTTCTTTCAGGAATCCTATTAAGTAGATAGTGAGGCTTCTGAATCTGTCTTCTCTATGACTTTTTTTGACACAGTTCCTATCTCCTTGTCCCTTTGCATTGCATTCTGGGGACTCCATTTGGCTTAAACATGCAGTTTATTAATTTGGTCTTTGGCTGTGTCTTTTCTGCTGTTTTTATCAGCCACTGAGTTTTCTAAATGATTTTTTTTTATATAGATGCAGCATCCGCTGTCATCTCTCAGAGAATATTAACAAATCTATCAGGACCCTCTTGACTTTCTCTGGGTGGCAACTGTTCTCTTTGTCAGGTTGCTTCATCTGCATGCATGATGTCCCTCTGCTGCCATATTTGGTCCTTGTGTGTGTGCCTGCCTCTTTGAATCTAAGAATTGCCATCCAGCCATGAGTCCTGGTTTTACTTGCTCAGCCTGCCTCTAGGGATTGCAAGAAGGGACAGGGCTGTGGCCATCAGGGGTGCTCTTAGCCGTCCTCCTGGAGGTCATCATGCACAGGGACATTGCCTGCATCTCTGGTCTTGATTCCTCCACTCAACACTCCTAACTAAAAGTAGCACTCACTGTGGTCTACAGTTCAGCACACAATGGCTCTCCTGCATCTACCACAGACTCCTAGACATCTAAACATCTGATGGTGCCTCCTCCTTCCTGCCAGTAGCTTCCGCCCCAGTGCAGAGCCTGTCAAGAGCCAACACACCAGTGGCAGTGCTCCTGGGTTCTGCACCTGTGGTTCTGAGAAGTGCTCCTCCTCTATGACCTCCAGCCAGGTCTCCCAGAGACCTTCCTAACACCCGGGCTGTGGGGAGAATGACCTTTTGTTCCAGGACAGTGAGAACTCAGCATGGGTCAGCTAGGTGTTCACCATGCTCCTTTTACCCTCTTATGTCTCCTTAGCATCTGGTTGTTTTGTGGATGTAAAAAGAAGTCTCAAGTACTGAGTCTGTTGGGAGAGCAGGGGGAGGGAAACAAATAAATACACATACACACAAAACCCTCTTACATTTGAAAAATAAATGATATTGACGTAGATGTCTATCATACAGCCCCATAAAGTTTGCTGATGGACCCTCTGATAAAAGGTTGTCTCTGAGATATCTGGGTAGCCAAATGTCAAACCCTGCCAAATGTCTTCTGAGATGAAAGGACTCTAACCCAGTGAGACATTTGTTCTTAAGTAGAAAGTCCTGTCTCCCAGCTGGCTGACCAGCCCCCTTAGATACAAACAACCCTCAGGAGTCTGAGGAGAGGGAATCTGCAAGCAGCCTGGGGCTCTGTGTGTGGGCTCTTTGCTCAGCAATACTGTGGGCCCCTCTGCCACGGAACCCGCTAGTCAATGTGCTCTGTGATGAAATCTTTCCAATTTCCCTGTTAAAGGAGTTGTTGCTATTTCTCAAAATTAGAATGATTTATGAATTATTTTTCAGAGATAAAATATTATTGACCAGACCCTTTTAGAGTTAATAAACTAGCTACACCAGTAGGTTGATTGGTCAACCCAGATGAATAACTATGTGAAATTTTTGTTGTTGGAGTTTTAAAATATTTGTTGCCTTCCCTTTCTCTCTGTGAAAAAGATAGACTTTTTGAAAAAAGTTTTCAAAATCAGTTAAGAAATGTATAGCACGGAAAGGCACAGCCCTGGGAGCCTACCAGTCACTGTAAACCTAACTTAACAATTAGGAGAACAAGAGGAAATGCTGTGGTGGAGCCAAAAATTGTAGTCTTTGGGTATAAAACAAAAAGAGGATGGAATCAAATTAACAGAAGAACCAAAGAGAGGGTCAATATTTTAAAAGCAACAAAAGGAGGGGGTCAATGTTTAGAGCTATAATACCTGATAATACCAAACATTTCTCACAAATGTAGTACATGCTTTCTTTACGTGTATGACCATATGCAGTCCTTTTAACAATCCTATGAAGCACAGAGTTATTATCCAATTTGCACATGAGGAAATGCAGCCCAGGATGGTTTAGCAACTTGCCCAGAGTCACACAGCTGGTGATGGATGAGGAAGTTGGAATGCAAATCCATACCGCCTGGTTATGGAGCTCGGCTCTTGCACTGGATATGGATACTCTTCTGACATTCACAAGGGCAGCTGCTTAGGCTTCTTGTCAATCCTTATCCCTATTTCATTTTCTTTTTCTGTTTTGTCTGCGCTGACTAGTACTGCAAATTCAATGTCAAATAGAATTGATGATAACAGACATCTTTGCCCTAACTTATTTATATTAGTCAGAGTTCTCCAGAGAAACAGATACAACAGGATACAGATATGAATTTTGATGTATCTATAGATGTAAATCTATAGCTCATATTTGGCCAGGACATGAGCTACTGGCCATAAAGATTATGATACAGATGCTAGCTTAAACTGGCTGCAAGTTGGCACTCCTTAACTTTTTTAAAAGTAAACTTTATTTTTTAGAACAGTTCTAGACATAGAAAAAATTTCAAGATAGTACAGAGAGTTTTCTTATACCCCCTTTCAATTATATTTATTTTGGGTAGATAGTCTGTTTATATCCATTGTCCATTTTTTAACTGAGATTTTATTTCATTACTTGTGAATTTGAATGAGCTAGTCATGCTTTAGGGAAATTAGTAGGGAATGTGTGTGTGTAATGTCATTTGCAACAATTTACCCTCTCATTTTTACCTGTCTTCTCATTTTGCTTCTAGTGGTTTTTGTCATGCAGAAATCTTGTATTTGTATGTAATTAAATTTACCAGTACCTTATGGTTTCTCTGTTCTAAATTGTACCTAAAATATTTATTATTCTGAATCTATAAAATAACTCACATTTTCTTCCCTACCAAGTAATCAATTTTTCCCCCTAGATCCCCCCATATGAAATAAAATCTGTTCTATTTTTTTAATCTATTTCTGGATTGTCTATTTCGTTTCCCTGAATTGTTTCTCCATGTGACAATATCATGTTGTTCAAAATGGTTCCATGATGACTCTTAATAATAGAAAGCAAATTGAGAGTTGATGGAGGGAGGAGGGTAGAGGATGGGCTAGATAGGGGATGGGCATTAAGGTGTGTACCTGCTGTGATGAGTACCGGGTGCTGTATGTAAGTGATGAGCCACTGAATTCTATTTCTGAAACCAATGTTGCAATGTTTGTTAACTAACTAGAATTTAAATAAAAATTTGAAAAGAAAAAATAAATGGTGGGATGACATGTTTTCACTTGATACAGATTAAGAATGCATATACATGTTTCATTTCAAAACATGATGACAACTGACGGTGGTGTTTTTGAGGTGGTGTTGATGCACACACACTGCTGGCGTTACCATGCTCAAACTGGAGAAACCTGTGTAGAAAACGAAGACAAATGCAGGAAAGTAGTCTCAGCCTTTGATCCTATAACGTCACTCCTGTTAGGTATCAGGAGAAATCATTCAAATAAATGAACATTTTACATTTGTGAAAACATTTCTCTTGCATTACTTATTATAGAAAAAAAGTAGTAAGAGCCTTAATGGCCAATAATAAGGAAATGAGTAATTAATTTTGGGAAATGATCTAAATGAAATAATATTTACTCATTAACATTGTAATTATGAAAAGTATGTAACATCCCAGAAAATATATTATGGATATAATTAATTTTAAAGAGCAAAATAAAATACCATAATAACATGTAGAAAGTATATACACATACGGGTATTAAGCAGTGATTGATGTTTCTTCCTTTTTAAGAGATTGCTTTGAAGTAAGAGATTTTTCAAAGTTTTTTACTATGTGTATAAAAGATTTTCATGACCCTAAGTGCTTTTTATTTGGAGGTTTTCTAAAGGTTATTATTTTACCACATATTTATCCATTATATTTTATTGTGTTCTTATCATGAAGCCACCAGTTTAAAACATTTGAAAGGAACACTTTAATAATGTACTAATTATTTTGCTAAGAAATGGCTAATTCAGAGATTGCTATAGCAGAGTGACATGAAACCTGAGTCATTAAAAGACACCTTTTTAGAGCTGTCTTGTTGTCAAGCAGAGTTCTAACAATTGTATGCCTGTTGCACAAATTCAGTAAAGAGGGAGGCAGAGAAGAAGCAGGAGAGGGGGAAAGAAAAGGAGCCAGGGAAGCCCAGACAAGTCAGGATTTCAGGGTTTTCCGTTCTCAGTATTGGATGCAAACAATGACACCCCCGCCCTGCCCACCTCGCAGGATTGTTCCAAGACCAAACGAAAGCAAACATGAGCCTAAGTGGAAAGCTGTTGTTGTAATTATAAGTGCACTCATCAGTGTCATTCCCTTCAAAATGTGCAGATTTCCAACTGCTTTGAGGGAATAATGCCACTGATCCCACTAATGCACGTAGAGGCTGAGAATTTCTTACTGAGATTTGGTCTAAAGAGAGGCCAATTATGTCTGGTTCCACACCTTGCAGGGAGCTGGCTTTTTTTCTTCTTCTTCTTCTCCTTCTTCTTCTCTTTTTTTTTTTCTTTTGGGAGAGCACTGCTTCACAAATCTTGACCTCAGCAGAGAATGAATGAGCAAATGCAGAGGCTGACATTGACTTTGAAATGTCTGACGGGACATAGGGCTGAAAGCATCTATCAATAATTCATTTTAGGTTATGGGGCAGAACAGGATCCCCGCTGGTTTTAAAGCCATTAATTGGTTGTTAGACTCCATTAAGTCACTATGGTTGTGAAAAGCATGTCTGAAGTTTAAAAAAGTCACAGATAATAAAGGCAGCTTTTTTTTTTTTTTTCTTCACAACTGGTGTGACTTCTTTGCTAGCAGGAAAAAAAGCCTAGGCCAAAAGGAGATGAAAATTGAGACTTCACAGCCATGGTTCTTTGGTCTTTATATCTGGGAACCAGAAGAGATGGCAAGACTTGCTCAAGCCATTGTTCTTTTTCCCAAACAAAACACAATTTTTATTTTAAATGTTAATTTCCTGACAGTTGCTTCCTAATATTCTAATGAACTCTGTTTGCAGATTTACAGATGTTTTGTCAAAAGTATCTATTTTAAAGAGAAAAAGGAATTCATAGGCTTGAAGTCAATTTGCCAAAAATAAACAAATAAATTTCCTTTTGGGCTAAAGTGCACTTATATTACAATGAAGAAATTATATGGGAAATCATTAAAGCCTTCCCTTGTTTTAAAAATGTTTTCATTCTTTCACTTGTCTTCCTAAATGGCCACAAGTAAACCAGGAAAGCCACAATTTCACATGTGATTGTAAAACAATATGGGGGCAATGCTGTTTACCTGCCAAGTGGAGCTCTTCCCTTTGCGCATTTAACATCATTCCTCTCACTTTGCATACAGATACCACTCATGGGCAATCAATCCTCATGAAAATCCAGACAGGAAGTTGAAACAATTATCTGTATCTCCATTTTTCACATGAGAAAAATCATACCCAGAAAGTTGAAGTGAATCTAAAAACAACACAGATAGAAATGTGCCAGACATCTTTGGAGAGATTTTTACCTGTGGTGGCTTTCTAGGTGCCATTCTGTAAAGTCCTCACCTGACCTCTTGATCAGGGGAGTGATTTGCAAAGGGTCCACTGAGTGCATGCAATACTTTACTGGGTCAAAATAATAATAATGAACCATTTGGTAATGATCCACTCTTTTTGATAGTAAAATACGCCCTTCCAGCCTTTGCTCTTCCCACCTGATTGTTCAACTTAGGAGCTCTCTCTTTTTTTTCTTTTTTTCTCAGATAAATATCCTATGCCCTCTTACCCTCACCTAGCTTTAATGGAATATCATTGACAATAAAAATTGTATATATTTAAGGTGTACAATGTGATGCTTTAATATACCTACATGCTGTGAAATGATACCACGATCTAGGTAACTAACATATCCATAAGCTCATACAGTTACCTTTCTTGTATCTGTGTGTGGTGAGAACACTTAAGATCCACTCTCTTAGCAAATTTCAAGTAGACAATAGAGCATTATTAAATATAGTCAAAATGCTTTACATGGGATCCCCAGAACATACTCATCTTATAACTGGAAGTTTGTGGCCTTTGGCCAGCATCTCCGCATTTGCATCACCCCCAGCCCCCCAAAACTACAGCACTACTCTCTGTTTCTAGAAGTAACATTCTTAGATTCCATATATAAGTGAGATTATGCAGTGTTTGTCCTTCTGTGTCTGGCTTATTCCACTTTGTGTAATAATTTCCTCTTGGTTCATCCATGTTGTCATTAGTATCAGGATTTCCTTCTTTTTTAAGGCTGAGTGATATTACATTTTTATATATATATATAAATTTATATTTATATTTATATATAAAGTATATATAAAATTTTATATATATATAATTATATTTATATAAAGTGTGATATATATATATAAAGTATATCACACTTTATCCATTCATCCAATGACAGGCACTTAGGTTGTTTCTGTATCTTGGCTACTATGACTAACACTGCAGTGAACATGGGAGTGAGGAGATTCCTCTCTTCTTTCTCTTTCTAACTGTACATGACAAGGGACAAGGGTGCTACGTTAATTTTTGGAATGGGCATAATATGAATGCCTTTCTTAAAAAAGTACATGATGCCTCCAGTGTATATGTATCATTACTGCTTAAAACTTGAACTTTATAAAAGCAGCAGAAGCACTTATCAAGAATGACTGATCCACATGGACCAATTATGCACCTGCTGTTTAAAGACACCTACAAAATACATCCTGGGACAGTATGGAAAATGGTGGTACAGACACGGGCATGGATATTATTGCTGGCATTCTTCTCACTGTGTGATCCTGGGGCCCCTGCTGCTACTGCAGAAACCGTGGCTCAGATGACTCAGGGACGATAAAGAGGGGATGGTGAAGCCTGAGAAACCAAACACAGGAGATTTCAAGTCTTTGGAAATCACAGCATGTGTCTTATTTCTCCACCATCATGGTGGCTCTCAAAACGAAATTCAAAGAGTGCTCTGACATAATTCAATTCCATTTACAGAGGACCAGAGAATTTCGGTGCGTGGCACAAGGAAGGCCATGACTTATAAGTAACAAAATCTCAAAGAGTTCTCACTATTCTATTCTTTCTCAACACTATATGAGTATTCCCTCCAGTCTCCTTGGAGTTTGGAATATAGTATATTTAAATGATCTCTTCTGTGTCTGTGTGTGTGCACGCACATGTGTAAATAAACTCAGTCTTCCAAATGATCAAGGCTCTACTAAGGCAACCTTGACCTTGGCTCTAAGCAACCTTACTATAGTAATTTTTTTAACATGTGAATAACATGATTGAAACAATTTATTATTTGTATTTGTTTCCATGAAACAATGGAAAATACCACAGCGATCTCAGATCTGTTTCAGATCTGTGATTTGCTATGATTTTGATTTTCTTATGAAGGAGGTATGGAAGGCAAGTGTGGGCAGGACATGGAGAACAGGGAGTGTGATAGGAGTGGGGAAAAAAAGTTTCTAGGAGAAAGCTGGGAGGTCTCACAGTGATTCAGCCAGGGCTTTGCAGTAGGCACATTCCACAACCTCCACTGTTCTTTGACTATAGGTAAACACAGTCTTAACAAAAACAACGAGGCGTAAATATTAACGAGGCCCAGTGTGAAATGATGTTTAAATAGATATAACCCAAGTAAAGTAAGGTAAAAACATATACACAAACAATCCTTTTATGTGACTATTTTTTGAAGTTTTGGAAGGCGCCCACGGATTCACCATACGTCTTAAAGGCAGGAAGGTTTTTAACGGGCTGAAAATCGACCGCCAGTCATTATGATAGAATCACATCTCTGTTAGGACCCTTGAACACTGTCTCTGAGCTCTGTTATGACAAAATGGGGCAAGGGAAATAGGTCAGACAAAAAGAAAATTTTCCTGATTGGAAAAATTATATTTCTATATATATTTTTTAAAAAATCAAGAGTTTTTTTTTTTTATTGCATCATGGGGGTTTATAATTCTCTTTTTCAAGCCTAAGAAAACTGAGTGGTAAAGAACTACTCTGGGAAATAAAAGACACTTTTCTCTGTTCCAAAATGAATAGAAAGCCCAAGGAGCCCAGTGGCCAATTCTGAGTGCTCTATCCTGCAGAGAGCACAGCCCGGCTGGATTTCAGACTTCTAGCCTCCAGAACCATTGTTTAAAGACACAGTGTTTGTGCTAATTTGTTACAGAAGCCCAGACAAGCTAACACAGCGCACTAATATTCAGACATGAAAATGTCCATTCATTATTCACTTTTAATATTTTCTCCAGTCCAGAGTAATTTTAGAATCATTTTGTCAAAGCATGATGAAAAATACAGTCCTATTCTGATGTTACTTAGAATAATGTTAAATACATAAAGGAAATTGGGGGCAATAGATCTCTTTACAATTTGATCCTTACACCCAGCAACATGATATGACTTTTTAGTTATTCTTCTGTTATATCGCATAAGAAAGCTTTGATTTTTTTCTTCATATGATCCTTGTAGTTGAGTTTAATTTTAAGTTTTTTGATAAGTATGTTATACATCATTGCTAATATAATTGAGTGTGATTTTATTTTTGTCATTATATGCTCTAAATCAGTGCTGTCAAGTAGAACTTTCTGAGATAATGTAAATGTTCTATATTTGCACTGACCAATGTGGTTGCCATCGGCCCTACATGGCTACTGAACACTTAAAATTGGGTTAGAGTCATTGAGGCACTGAATTTTTAAATTTTATTTCATTTTAATTGATGTAAATTTAAATAACTACATCTGACTAGAGACCACAATATGGAAAAACATAGTTCTGAGAGATTGATTACTGATGTTTTGTAAGAAGACCATGTAAGGCATTATAGTAAAATGGTTAAGAGCATAGGCTCTGGAGTCCTATAGTCTGACGCCACAGCTCGTCACCACCATTACTATCTCAGTGAACTAACACTGGAAATAACTCTAAGTATTGGTCTGGAGACCAGCACAGGGAGGTGAAAAACCCCGAGGAAGATAAGCATTGTCTTATGAGGGACTTGCATCATCTGAGGCTTCCTCCTTTTAGGTAAAAGATGGGAAATGGTAAAATCCTTCTTCAACTCCAAGAATCTTATGTACATCTATTCAAATAGCTCTATCCCAATTCTTCAGGTCCCACTCCTCCTCTCTCAGGATTTGGTCTTTAGTGTTGGACACCTCCCAGTACTGAGAACCCAACATTCTCTAAAATTTGTCTCCTCTTACAATTTGGCCCTCAGTTTGGTCCCCGCCTTTACCTCAGCTCTAGGAAATGAGATAGTTTTGCATGCAGTTGAAGAGGCCCTGAAGGACAGCCCAGAGAGGTTCTTGACCCTTTGCTCTGAATTGGTGATTGATTGCACCATGCTTGCCATTGTCTCTCTCCTGTGTTCAACAGTGGCTGCTCAGTTCCACAAGCGTTGTAACCACCATTTCCCCTCAAATCACTCAAAGGCTAGAGATATTGCTGGAGCTAGGCATTGGAGTTTGTGCAATCTACTGAGAAAGTGATCTCAGACAAAGTAGGGGAGAGAAGCAGAATAAGGCAGGAAGTATTGTTTAACAAAGATGTAGTCTCAACTGGAGTCTAGCTTTAGTCTGAGCATGCATTGTTCCACAAGGTCAGCCCACCACTAAGACAAGGGGGTCTGTCTTCTGCAGCCCTCTGTCAGGAAGTCATTGTCTGCAGGCTACCTGAGGTCAAAAGTAATGCCATTTCTGTTCTGCAGAGTGTGATTTTTCTGGATAAGTTGTAGCTATGAGCTTTTGGAACTTAGGAGAGCAATTGAGGCATTTGTTACTGTCCTGGTAAAGAAAATCTGTGAATCAAGAGTGTTCACTACCCTAATATTTTTAAATTGAGTATTAGGAATTGAATTTCTCTTAAAAGCTAATCATCTACTAAGATTATCATTTTTTCTTTTCTTTTTTTTTAAATTTTATTTATTTATTCATGACAGACACAGAGGCAGAGGCAGAGACATAGGCAGAGGGAGAAGCAGGCTTCCTGCAGGGAGCCTGATGTGGAACTCAATCCCAAGACCCAGGATCACAACCTGAGCCAAGGGCATGACCTGAGCCACCCAGGTGCCCCAGATTATCATTTTATCTAATTATATTTAGAGTTATTAGTTGTTATTGCTTATTTATTTGATAATTGGTCTATTGCTTGATTGCTCTATGTTACCCATGATGAGTTAGTCTTTTTTAAGCAACTGTTAAATTCAATTGACTAACATTTTATTTAGGATTTTTTATCTGTTGTGTATAGCTGCATAAAACCTATTCTGATTCAAATTGCTTAAAATAAAAATAATTTATGTGCTCACAATTTTTCAGTTTGGGTAGGAGTGGGAGGTATGGCTCATCTTTGTTCCATATTGTACCTGCAGGGATGTAACATTTAAGATAGCTTTTTCCTAATATGGCTTGGCACCTTATGGGATTCTGGGAGGATGAAGGGTATTTCTCTCTTCCAGTGATGTCCCCACCTGACTAGCTTGGGCTTCCTCACAGCATGGTGGGTGGGTTCCAATTAAGAACATGCCAAGAGGAAAGTCCCAATGTTCAAGCATATTTCACATTTCCATTGGCAGCAGGTGGACTAATGTCTTATTGGCAAGACCCAGAGTCTCTGTGGACCTACCAGAGAGGGAATACCCATAAGGTGAGGGTCACTTGAGACCACCAGCATCAGTTTACTACAATTCTGCCCTAATGATTCATGTTTCTCCCACATGCAAAATATATTCGCCTCGTAGGACCTGTAAAGTCTAATTCCACCAAGGCATGAGGCTGAGACCTGAAATCCAGAGTGGAGACATCTAATTCAATCAAGTAAAGGCAAGGCTCTGTGGATATAGCTCATCTTTATATAAAGACCTGTGAGCAAAACGTCTACATTTTCTGCTCACTCAAAACCTCCATATACAGTGATGAGACAGGGACAGCAAAACTGCAGTGGACACTGTTGTTCAAACAGAGGAACACAGGAGGCATGTAGCAATCATTGTTACATAGAATTTCTGAGATCCAGCTGGGTGCACTCTCTGGTTTCTCTACCAAGACTCAATCATCTTCCCTGGGAGAGATTTCCCTGGGATTTTTTGCTCTTTTCCATAAATTTGTGGTTCCTCCCTCTGGTTCATCCTTCTTTATCCATGAGAAAGGCCTATTTTTGTAGCTGAGTGGCTTTTGTGGCTTACTTTCTGCTCATTGTGAACATCTCTGTCCCTTTTCACCCAAGCAGTCGGTGCAAGTACAGGAACAGCAGGTGTAACTGTGTGATTGACCAGGCAAGGCAATTGGGAACTCTTTCAAGGCTCTTTGAAGCCTAGAGAAAATGGACTATGAAGAATCCACCTTAAATTTCTTTCAATGAAGGGTCTTACAGTTATACACATAATTTTCTACTTTGAGAGTCTTCTGTTAGGAGAAACAGGATAAAGTGGAGAAGGCAAATAAAAATCCACGTCTGGCAGCATATAAATCATCAGGAACCAAACTACAGAAACCTATACTTGTGAATGATGAAGAAAGTGAGGAATTTATTCATAAATGACATTCTTCTTTCCATTCTTTCCCTTTTCTCCCCAAAATACCTCACTCCCATCGTTAAGTTTTGGAAAGACTGGGAAGTTTTATTTTTGAATACAAGAAGTTCTGGATTCTTTTCACTATTTCAATAGCATCTATTTATTTGCTGAGACTTCCTATTTGTGGATTCATTGTAAGTATATTTTCTTTTATATCCTTGAGAATAGTTATAATAGCTCCTTTAAAATTCTTATCTGATACTTCCAACATCTGGCTCATCTCAGGTTTAGTTTCTTGTGATTGTCCTTTCTTTCCCACATGGGTCACATTTTCCCATTTCTTTGTATGTCTAGTAATTTTGCATAGTTTACTGAACATCATGGATGATGTATTTTAGAGACTGGTATATTCTGTTATACTCCTTCCTCTAAAGAACTTTGTTATTTTATTTTATTTTATTTTATTTTATTTTATTCTATTCTATTCTATTTTATTTTATTTTATTATTTGCTTTGTTTGGGCAGACATTTATTTTGTCTGGATACAAACTCCAAACTTTTTCTTTCCTGGCGAGAGGCAGTTAAAACATCTCTTTCATCATTTTATTCTCAGCAGGGCTATTTGGAGTCATCCTCTACATATGTAGTTCAAAGGTTTCCACACAAAAAAATTGTGACTCCTCTTTTCTGGCTCTTTCTTTGTTAGGACAACTCTGATCCCTGGTGATCACACCCTAGCTGTCCCATCCCAGCCAGTAAGATGGAGAGTTTCTATTCTAAGACTTTGAGTTTCTATCCAAGTTTTAGCAGCCTCACAGGGAGTCTGCCTGGAGGCAAAGAGCAATAGAAGTGGAAGACACCCACAACTCCAAGCATCCGCTCTCCTACAGCTCTTCCCTGTATCTGCAAGAAGCTGTTTTAAAATTTTCATCCAAAGTTTATAGTTGCTATCTGTAGAAGGTTTTGTCCAATAGAAACCCTTCTGCCATTAATGGAAATGCAATCTCTATTTCTTAGGTCTTAAAAATAGTTCACCTAGAAAAACATCTAGTCCTAAAATCTGGGTCAAAGTGAGGTCGTTGGGGAAGGAAAGGGAAGAGAAGAATGGAGAAAAGAATATGATTTTTCTATATGTCTCTGTTTCTTTCTCATTAATAAATATAGCTTTTCTCATTAATAAATAAACTATAGTTTTTGATGAGTTATATTTTTGGTCATGGACTTTTATCTAGATTCGTTGCTTAGTAAATGTTTCCTTGGGTAAGTAATTTAACATCTCTGAGCTACTCCTTTATTTTTGTAACAGTGTTGATCATGCCTTTCTGAGGGAGAAACTGAGGTAACAGGTACTCTGTAAATGTTCATTTCTCCTCATCCACTCATTCACATGTGACTTATTCAAAGGTAAAGACTACACTTTATCTTTGAGCCACAGATTTGGATCATTTGGTTGCCACATAAATATTTGTACAGTAAGTAAACAAACAGACTTGCCTATGAATGTGGAAAGTTTTAAGATTATATATATATATATAATTGGTGCATATATATAATTTAAGATATTTATATAATACATGTGTATATTAAGTTATTGTTTCTATGTAGCGGTATTTTATTGCTCTGTCTGCATACAAAATCTCCTGTATTGATACCCATGCTAATAGAGGTGAAGTTACATCTGCTTTATTTTAACAGTAAACTATTTAGAATCTGCACTTCTGTTTTTATGGTCTTTGTATACTCTTTATTACTATATAAATGAGTACAATTTTGTGTACCTCTTGAAAAATAGCTATATTAAAATGTTCTGCAGAAATACCTTAGTCTAAAATCAGGTAATAAAAATATTTTTCCCTAGAGCCAGTTCTGGGAAAAGCATAATAGTCCAAAATCCCACGATTGCATAGTATAATAGTATAAACTAAGAAAAGATTTTGTATTTGTTGTTGCCTATGAATTATGTGAATTATATTAAATATTGTGGAGAATATTTTCCTTGCGTGAATAAAGTTGTTTATGTAACTAAGGTCTCAACTATGAAAAGGCCATGCAGATCTCAGCTTATACCAGCAGGTAATGGTATAAACTGCATTCTTAGCTTGCTGAAGGTATGAATTTGCTCTCAGATAAAACATTTCTTATTGTTGCTTATATATACAACTTAAATTTTTTCCTGAGTGCTCACTAACCCAAATGATAGGATGTTTATCATTAATTAAAACTGGGGCTTCCATCCCAATTCCATTTCAGAATGAAAGAAGTCCAGACTAGAGTCTTGACTGTCTTGGCAAATTCTGCACTGTCCACCCATTTATGCAGCTATTACCTTGGGCATCTTTTTCCAACAAGAGATATGGCTGTGCTGAAAATAAAGCACCTACTACGTGTTGTGGGATATGCTGGACACTGTGGGAGGTTTGGAAAAAGATAAGACACAATCCCTATCCTCAGTGAAGTTCAGGAAAAATCTCAAAGTAAAAAAATATACAGTTTACAGGCTTCTGGACATAGTCATTACTTTTAACATAGCTACAATCGATATCAATGGAAAACTGGCTGTAAAAAGCAGAACCATGGAACATTTAGAAAAGAGTAATGAATATGGCAGAAAATTCAGTTCTCAGCAGAATCCTGTCAACAGGAGAAATGCTACTTCCACAAATTCCTGAGTGGAAGAAGGCGTGTAGAGAGCTTCCCAGGCCATCTATAAAACATGAGACCAAGAACAGAACAAATGAAGAAAGGTTTCTATTTTCCTTCTGATTTAGCCTTAACTTGTGATTTATATAAAAAAAATTTTTTTTAAAGAGAGGACTAAGCTCTTCTTGGGGCCGTTACAGGGCTGCATGGCTATGTGCTTGCACTAACATTGTTTATTTCGAACATCTGTGCCATCATCTTTGGTCATGCCTGTGGAATATATGAAGTCATCTCTTTGGATGTTTATATAGCTGAGGAATAATCAAAACCAATGCACCAGAGATGGATTCTCCTTTCCAGAGTTTTGAGCTCCTTTGCCCTTTTCATATCACTTTTAAATTTGCTCAATCCAGCAGCAAATGGTTGTTGAATTAATTAATGAGCATAGTCTGTGATCACTTTCTTGCCCTTCTCTCTCAACACGCACATATACCGCATTCACGTGCATGCACATATGCACATACATATGTACATGCATGCCCTTGCACATGCACACACACCCATGTGCACCCATGTACACACACACATATGCACAGTTCAAAGCACAGAAGAAAGATGAACAACATGACTTATGGTGAGCTGAGTTCTACTCTGGATCCTGCCATCCATTGCTCCGGAACTTGGGTAGGTCCAGCTCCCACCTGCCACCAGGGTGAACTCTCTTTGTTCTTCTTCTCCTTGAAACCCTCTTTTACTGCCTACTACGTGCATGGCAAAACCCACAGATCCTTCATGTTCTGGCTTCTGCCTCTGTTTCCAGCATCATCTGTCACAATTCCACCAAAATGCACCCTACTGGTAACCATCCTGAACTACTTGCTGGCCTTAACTTCAGACATGCTCTTTCTCTCTCAGCTTTTTTTGTCTGCCCCTTGACCAAGCTGAATGGCAGCACCTCCTTCACCATCCTCAGTGCTACAAACACATCCTTATGGACACAGTCTTGTAGCTGCAGTTGACCCAAAGGCAGGTGAGAGTCTGGAATGAATACAGCACTGAAGGCAATTGATGGCAGTTCTCCTGAAAGTGGGAAGGACCATGCTGAAAGGCAGCAGGATCAGTGGAAACATTTGACATTAAAGATTAGGTTGTTTCTTTGTACCTACAACCTGTTGACATATTCAGGCTCTTTATTTTCAGATTCTTTTCTTTTTTATTCCAGTTGTGTTGTAAGCAATACAAGCGGGGCAGTCTTGGTGGCAGGAGGTGGCGCATTGCTGGTGTCATGCCTTATCTGGAGACTGCTGACACCCAGAGCCCTCACCCTTGGGGGCACTTTCTCTCCCAAAGGGCTAGCCTGTCCACCAGTCTCTTTCAAGAAGCACACTCCTGAAGGCAAGTTACTCGTGAAAGGCCCCTCTCTGTATCCATCCCCATTCCTCTTCCACCCTTCCAGAAAAGGCCCTGATGGAAATAATCAAAGGACATTGAAATGGAGAAGAAAGCTGGAGCAGGGTTGAGAAATGGGAAGGGTGCACCTGCATGTCCATCTTGGCCGTAGATGGGACTGTTCTGAAGGGAGTTGCTGGCTGCCAACTCAAACTCTTTCTTCCTCAGAAAGTGACGCAGTGTGGAAGGACCAGAACAGTACTCTGCCAGCAGCTCCAAACCAGGAGGAAGAGTTGCACGTGAGGGTGGCTTCAGTGAAAGATGGGGAGCGACTCCATTGTCAGTGGAACCAATGACGTTTGTTGGTGACTTCTTAGAGAACTAGTGGCCCCTCATGAGAGACCGTCTGTGGGAGGCAGGGCTTGTTAGTTGGCCCTGCTTTCAATAGTGGGAAAATATTTCCTATGGGAATTGGACATTCTTTTACTCCCAGAGTGGCCAGGAAGCTGGCTCAACCAAACCATGACCTTGAAGTAGAACTCCAGGAGAGCAGATGAGGAAGGTGTCCTCCCGTCCAAGGTTTAAGGGAAGCCCGTGGAGGATACTTGGAGAAAAGATGTCTCTCACTTGACTACTCTGGACTGGAAAATCCTCTCACCTCCAGGGTTGGCAGCTGGACAGGCATGCTGCTCATACCACCAGGCTCTGATCTTAAGGCTAGAGAGAATTCTAGCAGTCACTAGGTAAACATGAGGGGGGCCACTCAGACTGTTTAGAGGGACACAGCAAACTGGGGCGTACCCATGCATGAATCAGAAAGCAGTGGTCCTGCGGGCAGACACTCACCCACATCATCCATCACATGTAGACTCTAAAATAGGTAAACAGGAAAAAGATAAAGTAGGGTCTACCAAAAATTCACTAATGTAAAAGTAGGAGACATATGTCACCCACAAGACATAGAAGAAGAGTGTATCTTCACAAGAGATGTACCAGTGACTTTTTGCATTGTTATTATGCAATTATTCATTGCAACAAAACGGTAAGTAGAAAATGCTGTTAAACTAAAAGAAAAAAAAAGCCAGCCATAGTCTCATCTGTGAGACATAGCCCATCATCCTGTCCACATGTATTAGGGGATAATTTACTATTAAAAAAGAAGGAGGAGAGAGAGTGAGCTTTCCCTTGTCTTACATTTATTTAATCTCATATATATTTATTATTTCCTGATACATATCAGCAAGGACCTTTGATTATTATTTTAGCCTGTGGATTATATCACTAATGGTTTGGTGCTTGTTGCATGCCAGGTTTGGCTAGTGGGAACCCCTTCAAACTGGCTCCTATTCTCACCATCTTTGGAGTACATCCTTACCTCCCAGCCCAGCCCTAGAATGAACCATTTCTGCATGGACTCCTCCTGTGAACATTTCCATATATTTCTTCCCAGTCATTTTTTCCTAGGACAACTTAGGGAGATTTGGCTTGAATTTCATGGAAGTCCAGACATTTCTTAGCTATTCAGGTGAGGAAAGGGGGCAGGTTCTCCTGAGAACCCTCCAGGTGGAAAAGATCCTGAGGGAAGAAGAGCTTAGATGTGCTGTACCTGAGCCAGTAAGAAGCCCTCCCCCAGCAGAGGAGAGAGGTACCTGTGTGGAAGCAGGAGTCTGTCCCTGAAGAAGTGAATAAAGCCTGGAAAGCTTCTCACCAAAAACATCCTGAAACTATGCAACATGATGGCCTGGCCAACACAGATAATAGGGTCCCTCCACCACCGCTTTGGGACTGTGCTTGCAGGGGACTGTGGCTGGTAGCTGCTGCCCTTGGAGAGGACTTTTGGGTCCCAGGGCAGGAGCTGAGGACGGACCACCAGAGTGGAGGGAAGGTAAGCATCCCACAGAAGCAGACAGGCTCGTGAACACCTGTGACTCACGCCCCGGTGCTTCCATAGTTCTGGGAAGACACCTGCAGAGGATGGGCTTCTTGTCTGAACAAGAAGAGGGAAAATTGGTTAAATCTTAGTTATTATGACTAAGATTTACACATTAGCACCCACAGAAAAGTGAAGCTCTGGTTACTTGGAAGACAGAAACAGATACTCATTTTATTTATTTATTTTTGATCCATGTCTGCCTTCCTGTTGAAATATAATGCCACCTCCCAAGACAAATCCAGAAATTTTCCTTCTGGCTCCATGGTTCTCAATTAGGAGAGCTTTCCCCCCACCCTAGGGGACATTTGGCAATGTCTGGAAGAATTTTGGGTTGTCACAACTAGGAAGATGCTAGCGGCATCTAGTGGGTGGAGGCCAGGGAGGCTGCTGAGCATCCTACAGGGCATGGGACAGACAGGATGGCCCCCGCAGCAAAAGATTCCCTAGTCCAAAGCGTCAATAGCACTGAGGACAAGAAATCGTGTTCTAGTTATATATTTTTTAATTGATTTGGAAAAGCTATTTATATATTAAGAACATTACCATACTTTATTGTATATGTTACACAACTTTCCCATATTTATCTTTTGCATTTAATTGTATTTTTAGACTCACAAAACTACAATTTTTGTATATCCAAATCTATTAATTTTAGGTTATGTCAGAAAATATTATTTCTATTTTTGATATTATAATTTTCCTAGGCTAACATTACACGAATATTCACCTATTGTTTTGATGTTTTCCTAGTTTTATCATTTATTTTTAGTGATCTGAAATTTATTTTGTGGTAGGGTAGAGTGGGAAAATCTCAAATTATTATTTTCTTCACAAATAGTTATTCTGTGTTCCAGCAATGTATACTGAATAAACTTGATCCTTTCTCCAATTTTTGAAATAATAAAATCATTATATTCTAAATCTAAATATATAGTTAGAATTGTTTTGGGGATTTCTATTTTGTTCTATTGGTCTATATATTGTGGTGACAGTTTTGTTGTAGCTTTTTTATTGTAGATAATAATTGTGTCAAGGTCAAAGAAAAATCGTATTGAGTTTGGATCAGGAAGGATATTTTCTGGGTTAATTTAAAGAGAATTGTTTTTGCAATGAGTTTTTTAATCCAGAAATATTCTGTTTCTCTATTTATTTATTTATTTTGTCTCTTCGTATATAGTTCAGGAGGGTTTTTAAAAAATGTCTTCTATATGTTTCCTTTAAATTTATTGCCAGATTTTTCATATTTTTGGTGTTACTAAAATATTTTCCCCTTCTGTTTTAATAGCTTATGCTCCATAGGAAAGATATTGCTTTTTAAAGTTCATTTTGTAGCTGGTTTTCTAAATTGCCACTGTTAGCAGTTTTTCAATTGATTGTTTATTTTCCAGGAATCATGCCCAGTTACTGTTCTTGGGCCTTTTTCTTTCCTGATAATGCTCTGGGGACCACCCTCACTCTTAGGAATTAGAATTGCTTTGAAGTTCTGACAAAAGTCCAAAAGTTCAGAGACTAGACACTTCCAGTAATATCCTAAGATGTACTGACTTCAGGACACCTATCATCATCATTTACTATATGCCCTAAATATGGAATGTGCTGTGCTGTATTTCTAGAGTATGAATGAAAACTGAGGTAAGATGTTTATCTGTTGAAATGCAGAGATCTTAGTTATGTAATTCCATGAGTTGCATGTATTCACGTAACCACCATCTAAATCAAGATATAAAACATGCCCTTTAGCCCAGAAAGTTCTCCCTCTCTCCTTTTCAGTCCCCATTCTCCTGAAGGCAACCACTGTTCCGATTTTTATCAACCTGGTTTTGCCTCCTGTAGGATTTCATATAAATGGAATCATGCAGTACGTCATCTTCTGTGCTTGGCTTCTCTATTAAACACAGTTTTTGAGATTTGAGCCCATGGGGCCACATATCAGTAGTTCATTCTTCTTTATTGGCAAGTAGTATTCCATTTCATAAGTTTGTTTATCCATTCTTCCATTGGTAGACATTTGGGTTGTTTTCATTTTTTTTCACTACTTTGAATATAGTTGGTAGGAATATTTCTGTACAAGTCTTTCTGTGAACATATGTTTTCATTTCTCTTGGGTAAATATCTAAGAGTGAAGTTCCTGAATCATTTGGCAGGTTATATATTTAACTTTCTTTGAACATTTTGGTCTTCCAGAGTTTACCAATTCTGAGAGTAGACACTTCTGCTAATACCTGAAGAGTATGTATTGACCTGAGGATGCCTATTGCTATCTGCTGTGTTCCCTGGATGTGGAATGTTTTATAACTTTGCATTCTGGCTAGAATTTTAAACTTACAAAAAGTTGCAAAAATAGTGCAAAGAATTCTTGCATATCTTTTATGCTAATTATTCACCAATAGTTTACATTTTGCCCTATTTGCTTTCTCTTTTGTTCTATCTACCCATATTATTATCATATATGTATGTATATGTGTTTACATATTAACCTTTTCTGAATTGTTAGTTAATAATAAAAGTAAGAGTGAACTAGTTGGTAATCATTAGCTAATTCCTTTCTGAATAACTAGCTAAAGGGATCATTTGATATTTTACCTCTAAATAGTTCAGTGATCCACCTAATAACGGTTTTATCCACTGAGTGGCATTCAATTATTTCAAGAGTTCCATCTACTTAAGTTTCTGGCCACTTTTTGTCATTATCCAGCATGTTCAAATAACTGTTTTCTAAAAAATATTTTGTACAGAGTTTATCACTGTTATCTGACAGGAGGGATGTTATCCAAAAAAGCTGTTCCTCTTTTATAGGAACCAAAATATGCCTTTGATACTGCTTTTGACTGAATCTTAGTGAAGTGCAACTAAAATCTCCCAGTGAAATACTGTTAATCTTCTTTCCCTCCATTGCCATCATGGCATTGACCATACAGCATGCATGATCAAACATGAGCTCAAAATCTATGCTCCCCCAACTCAGAGACATTGAAACCCAGAAAGCTCATTCAGTGATTTTAACTTTTTGTGGGATCTCAGTGTTTTGTGGTCATAGCATTAAAAAAATCTTCCATTTAATCTTAGCTGCATTCCCATTTCTAGAATAATGCCAAAATAACAGAGAGACCAAAGCAGATAGCCTGTGTTGAACCAATGTCATAATGTAGGATCCTTTTTAAAATCATGGAATGAAACCTGGTTGGTTATCATGTATTACTCTTCTAATTTAGTGTTTGAGTTCAAATAACATTTTGTCTGTGGTTCATGTGTTTCCATTCATAAATTAAACTATGGTTTTCTCTTTTGAGGTTTCCATGTCAAGTCCCTCTACAAGGGTGATATTTGTTGCATAAACTGGTCCTAGTCACTTACTTCACTATTTTCTGTAGGAGTTCAGAGAGCAGAGAAATCATTTGTGTTTTGGGGATTTGAAACACTGCACCATGAAACTATCTGTGTCTGGATTATTATTATTATTTTTTTGATTAGAGTTATTCCTATGAAGAGTTTTTCAAACTCTTAAGGTTGTTGGTCTGAATTCACATTTATTTCTCTTCATAAATAAATTTTAGAACATAGTAATTTCCTTGAAGATTATGTGACCATCAGAATCATCAAATTTAATAGAATATATGTTTAGATGGTTGTCTCTTACTACTTTGGAATCCCATCTGCATCTACAGTTATGGCTACTGTAGTAATGTTGTATATTCGTGTTTACTTTTTAATTTTTAATGAGTACTGAGAATTTAGAATGGTTGTTCTCCCAATTCTTCAATGCATTTTGAGGGGCTGGTAGCTTTGTTCTTATTTTTTTTTCCCTAAAGATACAGCTCTTGTATGTTTATACTCTAAATTAGTTTTCCAGTTCATTAAAATCTATGTTGCTATTAATTCCTTGCTTCTCTTCCCATATGTTTATTTAATTATGCATTCTCTGACTTTTTGTACTAAGTACCAATTTCAATTATTTTAATTCCTTTTTTATTTTACAATGAATATAGTAACTGCTCTGAATTTTTCAATGACTTTAGTTTCGGCATATGTTTTGGTTTAATTGTACTGCCATTTTTATTTCCAAAATATTTCTATTCATATGTTATCGATTCTATTCAATCATTATAAAAATGTGGGTGAAAATTATTAACATAAATAGATGCTAAAGATATTTTTTAAGTAAAAATACTGTGTTACTATCTGGCATCTACAGAATCATCCAATTTTTTTCATATATTTAGTAGTCCAACAAGTATCAAGTATTTGATAAGCATGTAAAAATATTTTTCGTGGGTAGATATGTATCTTAAATATATATCAATCATCTATAAAAATATATTGACAGATAGTTTAATAGCTATGCAGAGAAAAGTTCTGGAAGAAAAATTAGCTGAGACATGATTATGTGCATATGGTAGAATTATTATTGTTTTAAATTTTTTGTTTTACTTCTATTTGTAGCAGATATTTGATTTTTAAATATTGTTATTGAGGTTTTTTTAAATGTGACTCTTCTTTGACCCAGTTTTTATGTTTGTAGGAATTTTGCCTAAGCAAATAATTCGGGATGTACAAGAATTTAGGAATAGCATTGTTTCATGCCAGATTGTAAGTAAATCAAAAGTGCTCCAACTATCTCTGTGTCCAACAATGGCTATGGATAAAATAAGTCATGGGGTTTCCTTACATGGTACCATGTACCCAATAGTATTATGTTACAAAATATATTAATGTGCATTGATGTATTTTGATAAATGACACACTCTTAAGAAAGCTATTAGCAACATATAATATAGAATGGTTATACTTAGAAATTCACCATAATTAGATAATCATAAAAAACATCTATAATTACATGGTATGATTTTAACCATTTATTTCTTAGCTGTTAATATTATCATGATGTTTTATTCCATTATTAATGCCTACCTTTTTGTTTCCTACGATAAACTTTCATGTCTTCTATTATTTTTTAAAGACTTGTGAAGGATAAAGAAGCGGAGGTGAAACCTAGGGGATGGCTGGTAATTGAAAGCATGTTTTTCATTCAACCCTTGTTTGGGGGAAATTAAAGCAAAATTGTTTTTCTGGAGACTCTAATAAAACTTAGATAAAATAGCAATAATTAAAACGGCAAGGGGGAAAAAACCCTCTGTGGAATTTTTATTGCAAATTTCCGAAAATAGAGAATGTGTGTCCATTTATGTGAGACCTTTCTTACCAACAGATTGGGGAACTTTCAACAGACCAGACAACAGAAACTAAGACTAACAGTGAACGTGAAAGAAACACATCCTTATGCTATTCCGGACCAAATACCTGGACTCTTGTTGCTGACTGCGCTGCAGGTGCACCCCTGTTCTGTTTTTTGTTAACTGTACCATGCCCCACACAGAGCCCAACTGGGGAGCACCAGCCATGAATGGGTGGGTCAGAATGTAGATGGGTCTGGGTGAAAAGTGTGGCTTTAGTGGAGTTACTATAGAATGAGGGTGAGAAGATGGTGCCCTGAGCTTCCAAGCTGTTAATTATTTTTAGAAAGTCATTTGGCAGACTACAGTAAATATGTCTATAATTTGAAAAGATATCTATTTGAAACCACATCTATTTGAAACCATGTAACCATATAGGTTTGAGCTAAAAAGTTCCCTGCTGTATTGACAGCCAGGAAGAATTAGAAACTATCTCTCCCTGATGCCAGTGATGCTGTCCGTGGACTACACTTTGAGAATCAAGGATCTGTAATACTGCCAAGGATCTATACAATGATAATTGTTCAGCTATAATGACCCTTCTCATACATAAATATAAATATTACCTTGAGCAAGATACTCTGCTTTACTCAAATGAAAAGTTAAGATAACACCTACTTACCAAGAATGTTGAAAGGATCCCAGTAGCTAATGCATTTGAAGTTTCTGGCATACAGGCACACTGTATATGGTTCGAGAGCAGCTTCTCTTGGCTCTGTTAGAGAGATGGAGTCTTTATCTTAGCCAGTGACCTGTTAGGCATGACCTTCATGATGAAGGTGAAGATGGCATAGATCATCAGATCTTTGAGATTAGCTGAATGTATTTAGGACATTTTTTAAAGATTTTATTTATTTATTCATGAGAGACACAGATAGAGAGGCAGAGACATAGGCAGAGGGAGAAGCAGGCTCAATGATATAGGGAGCCAGATGTGGGACTTGATCCCAGGATCACACCCTGAGCCGAAAGCAGATGCCCAACCGCTGAGCCACTCAGGCATCCCATATTTAGGACAATTTTTGGATGGCGATAAGAGCTTACATTTGTTGAATCATGACTTCAAGTCAGTTTTGTCTGACTTAAGTGCCTGCACTCTGAGCCACTGCTTCTTTGGGGGGCATTTTAAAAAATCATCTTTTTTAAACTTTTGCAATCATATCATTTAAAAGAGAGGATTTCTTCGTGGTTGGACACACCACCTCCCCATAGCGATATCCTAGCCCTCCACAGACATCGGGAAGACCCTTACATTTTCATCTTGAAAGGAACAATGTTGTATCCCACCACAATAAGACATATGTAGATGTTGATGGCTTATAAATGTCCTTCTAGAGTTGATCAGCAGTTTGTGGCTGTGACATGACACCTTCACAGTCAAATGCATTTGGAAAAAAAGAAAATTCTTCCAACAAGCAAAACTGATGCAGGATAGTAAGCTTGCAGCTTCTGGGTAAACCCAATAAGTGATTGCCTTCCTTTTGTGGGTATAATCTTACCAACTTCATAATGGCTCTGTGAGGATCAGATGAGATGATGTCAGCTATGTTTGTACTCTAAAAAATAAACATATTCTTTCCATGTAGATTGGCTCTGGTGGGATTTGCTTCTATGTCAAAGTATATTTAACATAGTCTAATGTTTTAAAGCACTTTGAACAAGCAGAGATACAGTAGGATTAAAGAGAGATTTGCATATGGGCTTTTCCCTTTGTGTTGCATAATGAAAATGTGAATTCCACTTTCCCAGCCACAGGGGTGATGACTTTAGCATAAAGGGCTCACCAGGTAGGAGGTGGCTTCCTGGGATGACTGGCAGCATTCTCATGGAAAATTAAAAACAAGTGCTTATTTTTAGCTATGAAAATGTAATCATTCCTGCACTCAAATATGCTTTACATTACCTGGAAGAGGGTTTATTGGCACTGAGTCTGTTGTGTAACTGAGGAAACCACCATGTGCTATAAAAATGTGCTGATGTGAAAAGCAGTCCAATGAGCAACAGGCTGATGGCAGGAACAGGTAGCAGAGCAGAGGAGGCTCTCCTGGAGGGCGCACAGGAGACTGGGGGGGAGCCACCTGGTGCCACATGGTTAGGACTCTCTGTCTTAGCATGCTGCTGAACAGTTGGCAAAAAGAATTCAAGGTCAGAGGAATTATTACCTTATCAGCATGTGGGATCATTTGCCCTTTTTAGATACAAATTTTTATCTCTTGTTTGCAATGGTCAATCATCTCTGAGATCTCACATTTGAGCTCTCTAGATTGCCTTTTTCAAGGGAGAGATTCCCAAATTCCTAAACTGAGAATGTGGAGAAGAGTTCACAGTGATTCTTGGAGGGTAGAGTAGAAATAGGCATTTTTATAGCACATTATCTGGGGCTAAACTTTAATCGAGATCACAAAGGGCTCACTGAGGGTGGATCTCTTGACACTCAGAATTATTGACCTGACCTCTGGGACCTCTGGGTCTCATATCTGTAGCTCTTGGAAATGTTATTCCACTCATAATACAGAAGCATTATCAGTAGACATAAAAATTAAAATAATCAATACCAAGGCTCCTCTGGAGAGCACGGGAGCAGGAAAGTCTTAGTATATAAGCCACAAATATTTTCCTCTTTCTGGTCTAACAATTGGCTACAATGACCTAACTCCCTTGTGAACAGCTCTGCTCAAATCTGATATCTCAGGGCAAGCCCTGCCCTTGCTGACACCTCTGTCCAAGATATTGCCTGGGTCCCTCCAATACCCTCCTCCTTCTTTCCATGAAAAGCCTTGCCTGAGCTTCCAGGGATAGGACCCTCTCTTGTTCATTTTTACAATTTTTTTAACTGTGACTATCTTCTTTTTTTTTTAAGATTTTATTTATTCATGAGAGATACACAGAGAGAGGCAGAGACATAGGCAGAGGGAGAAGCAGGCTCCCTGTGGGGACTCCAACGCAGGACTCGATCCCAGGATCCTGAGATCATGATCTGAAAAGACAGATGCTCCACCACTGAACCACTCAGGCATCCCTTATTTTTTGTTGTTGTTGTTGTTAACTGTGAGCTCTGCTGCCTCCAGGCAGTGTGCCAGCATCATGGAGAAGAAATCCAAAATCTCATGCCTGGGCTGGAAGAGGCAAGAAAATAAACCTAAAGAGATTCAAAAAGAAATACTGAGATAAAAGCTGAAATTAATGGAAAAGATTTCCCCTTCTCTAGAAATGATTTGATTAGCAAAACCCAAAGCTTGTCTTTTGAAATGATGAATAAGACAGATAAACCTCAGGCAAATAGGATCAGAAAAGATGAGGCACAAGTAACATTAAAAACCACAGGAAAGGGATCCCTGGGTGGCTCAGCAGTTCAGTGCCTGCCTTTGGCCCAGGGTGTGATCCTGGAGTCCGGGGATCAAGTCCCACGTCGGGCTCCCGGCATGGAGCCTGCTTCTCCCTCTGCCTGTGTCTCTGCCTCTCTCTTTCTCTCTCTATGTCTATCATGAATAAATAAATAAAATCTTAAAAAAAAACACACAGGAAAACACCAGCACACAGATAAATAAAATGTTTGAAAATTGTAACAGGATACTATGAAAAACTCCGTAACAAATTTGAAAATAGAGTTGAAATAGACAATTCTCCTGAGAAATATAAAATCAGAATTGGCCCCAAGTCCCATATACAGAGGCTCTAGATTTCCTAGATTTATATGCACAGTTGTTCGTGCAATTCCGGCTCTTTCTCTCTACTTCTCACACCCGCTACACAGACTCTGCTCAACACCTGTCCCGGTGTGCTGCTCTACTTGTACCTGCTTTTGCTCTTTGCAATTTCTTTCCTATAAAAGGAGCATCCAGGAGGAAGCAGAAGAGGCACATGTGGGCAGGGGGTGTCATTGGGCCACTCTGCACTTGTCCTCACCTCACACTCTCCATCCCATCAATGGATGGGAACATTTTGCCATGGCTGCCCTACTGTCTCCTGTTTCTCCACAAGGTGTCAGTGATCCATGCCTATTCCTGTCAATTCTGAGTTCACACATTTCCGTTCCTTCTACATCTGCTCACTGACTAATCTATTTTCCACCTGCAAAAGAAGAGGCTCCCTGGTGGATCAGTACTTGAGCATCAACCTGCGCATATGTAGAAGAATGACTAGAAGGATGTGCAGCAACAAGCAAAATGTGCTTTTCTCACGTGGCAAGACGACAGATTTTCTCTCCCATGTGTTTTCTAGTTTTCCAGAGTGAGGCTGGACTGTCCTTTTAAAATTATTTACTTTCTTATTCAAAAGTAAAACATGAACACAGTCTCATGTTTAAAAATATGCCCAAGGTCCACAAAATGTTTTCTTAGAGGAATTACTCATCAGTGTGGTGGGTATCCAAATGCATCTTTGCTTTGAATTTCAAGCTCTCTCCTGCTGTGTGTCTATTTGTCTCTATCTCTGTGTCTCTTCTCGTTGTGGTTTGTGTGTAGGAGGGGTTGATTTTGTATCTAAATCTTGTTATACTATACTTCTTGTCCTGTAAGTTATACTTTGCTCATTTGACATGTTTTGAAGACCTTTGCACATTGGTACACACAGATTCGTTTTTGGGTATGTACTGCAGAGTTTGGAAGTCTGGTGGTGTATTTATTCCAATTTGATGTATTTCTCCAGTTTTGCCTGTTACCCACACCGCTGCAGTGAATGTATATGTCCTTTCACATCAGACACATGCGACTCTGTCTCTAAGGTGGAGGAGACACCGAGGCAGATATTTGCTGAGCCATGGAACATATATATTTTTCTGCTGAAACTATACTGTGGAGCAGCTATGGAAATTTATACCCACCAAAGCAATGAATGAGAGCATTCATTTCTTTACCACATCATCAAGATTTGATATGGTAATAAGAGATGGTTAATCAGATGAGTAAGAAAATGACGTGTCTTTGTTCTCACCTGCATTTTCTCATCACCATGAGGCTGAGAATCTTTTCCCATGTCTGTTAGTTATTGGTACCTCATCTTTTAGGACCAGGACTACCTGTTCATGACTTTTGTCCGTTAGGATTTTTTATTTCTTTTTGAAACAAGTATCTTTATATGTTCTGAACGTCCATTTTACTGTGGGCTATGCACCTTGCAGCAATGACTTTGGATACCGGGGCTCTCCCTCTCACTTAGGGCTGCAAGCAGGGCAGTGTATTGTCTCGTCTCAGATGCCAGCAACCTGTTCTGTGATGCCTGGCCCAACGCAGAGAAGCAGAGACACCAGATAACCCCTTCTGCTCATCCCCAATGTCTCCAGTAAGCACCCTGATGACCGCTCTTGACCACATCCATGCCTGTCCCTCCAGCGTCTGCTCCCTGGGCTGTCAGCATCTCCAGAGCCCATCTGTCCTTCCAACAGCCCTCCTCAGGTGCGTTTTAGCCCACAAGTTCTCCTCCAATCTGACCCCATAGTCTATTTCCCTTTCAGGAATTTTTATAATCTTTTCCTTTTTAAAAATTTCACTTTTTGTTTCTTGACATTGAACAGGGAACTATATTCACTTTAAAGGAAGAAGAAGAAGCTCAAAGACCTTATGGTGAGGTCACACTTTTGTTCGTTTGTTTATGAGTTAGGGTTGATAACCTCCAGTGTATGCAAGGCTGGGTTTCCTTGCTCACCTGGATTTATTCTGTAATTATTAGGCATCCTGGATGTTGGGCACATGTTTATTCTGACAGTCATCTTGAACTGGAAGTCTGGTGATTTTTAACATATTGCTGAAAGAAAGCAGAAGCAAACACCCAAACCCCAAATCTTTACATTATTCCTTAAAAATAAAGCCATTTCATCTAAAAATAGGTGTATCCAGCTACCATGCTGCACTTGGTGGTGGGCTGGGTGCCGAGGCCAGGGCGGTAAGACAGACCTTGCGCTCCCCCGGTGCAAGTGCACAGCCTCTTCCAGGGGGTCTTGGCTTAAAATACATTCCAGCAGGGGTTATCACCCAGAGAGAGATCCTTCCAAAAACTCTTGTCTAGTCATTATAATCAGGTCTCTTCCACTATGATAATAAGAGCTATATGTTATAATGAACAAATCTATATTCATCTGCAAAACAACCCTATAAGGTAACCGCTATTTTTATCCTAACTTTGCATATAGGAACTATTTTAATACTCTAAGCACACAGTATTTACCTTTCCTGGTGCACAATATGTTGCAAGGAAATCCCCGTTGGTTGACATTTTGCAGTGGCAGGCCTCCATGGGTTGATGACAGACCCCAAGTAACTCTAGGATAACCCACCAGATCCGACGACTCTCCTTCCCAGACCTATTGGCCAGAGGTAGGGCTACACTGTGCCCACCTGTGTTCTCGCTCTCCACAGTGTTTCATTTGCATTAAGCCATGACTCCCTATGAGCCCTCAGGTGGAAGTGCTCTTAGGATCCTCTCCCCTTTTCCTGAGGCACAGAGCAATGAAGCAAGCAGGCAAAGGTAACAATGCTGGGGCTGGGAGGGTCAGGATTTGAACCCCTGCCAGTAGAGCTTCCGAATTTTTGTTCTCAACCACAGGGAGGCAAACCATGGATGGTTTTGCACCGTCTACAAGCTAAGGGTGTCTTTGGAATGTTTAAGGTTTGTGAAAACAAACAAAAGCAAAGAATAACTCGTGCTAGGGGTTGTGTGTATGGCCCACACAGCCTGAAGTACTTAGTCTCTGGCTCTTTATGGAAACAAACTAACAATCCCTGCCCTGAACTGCTCAGCCACAGGGACCGCGAGTGAGCTGAGCGCTGGGCCAACTTTGATGACCTTGCATCGGGAGCTCATCCCAGAAGGGATGCTGGCGCTTGTACGTGAAAATCCCAGTGAGACATAAGACTCGGGTGTAGGTCACTGGTCTGGTTCCACAAGTTCTTTTACATCTTTGGATCTTAGATTTGATGAGCTGTGCTTGTCTGCTTGGGTCTGCTAGGATTACTTGAGCCCCTTTGAATTTCAGATAGCATCGCCACTCCCAGGATTATCTGCAGGTTTTGTTCTAAGTGGAGTACAGAGCACGGATGGTTTAATAGGCATCACATTTGTCCTAGAAAAGATTGAGCTCCGAGTCTGTTGCAGAGGAGGAACTGAGGTCAGAGGGGGTGACACCTTGATGACTACGGCATGAGTGATCCTCGGTCACTGTGCAGGTCCCTTCTTCCTCCCAGTCATGGGCACACAAGGGAAATGGGAAATGGGAACAAGGGAGCATCTCTGTCCCTGCAACAGATGGGAGGATGCAACCTCCCATCTCACCGCTCCTCTCTCAGCTTTGCATCATGGGACTTGTGGAAACTTCAGAACACCTGTGAATCCTAAGACATCATACACAAAATGTGGCATTTGTGAACATGTATGAGGGACAGATAATTGTCAACAGATTCTTAAGCATATTCAGGACTCCCCAAAGATTAAGAACTATAAGCTGCACCAGGACAACTGGCCCATGGCCTTGTTTTATGTATACCTGAGTAAAAAGATGGTCAGTAAATTCAGTTTCTGGCTTTGGGAATTTTGATTCTTTCCCTCAAGTTTATTGTTTTAAATAAAGTAGTAATGATTTTTTTTCCACTCTGTAAGGGACATCTGTGGGTCATCGGAGAGCCCTGCAAGAAGCTACATAGCCTACTAAGGGTCCTGCAAAGGGAACACAGACCACACATCAGCATTTATTGAGGATCTGCTCAAACATGGAAGCCCGAGTCTCTAAGGAAGGATGGTGACCCTTATGTGATAGAGGAAGAGATGGAAGCTTGGTATGTTTTCACCAGCATTTCACTGTCACAGCTCTGACCTCTCTGACTCTAAGCCCACAATCTTGTTTTATTAAGCAAAATGTATCTTGTTTTCTCAGATTACATGTTTATTATAGAGTAAATTAGAACTAACACAAAGAAATCACTCTGTTATCACCATAGTATGTTTCCTTGTCATAGACTAGATCTAGAGGCATAAATATTGACATAGGCATTTCCGAGATTGTGATTATACCAAATGTACAACATTTTATTCTGCTTTATTTCACTTAACACGATAACGTGAGTATTTAATGTTTACTGACAACATATTCTTAATGATTACATTATATTCTAAGGCAAAAAAATCCTGGCATCATGTATGTACTAAGTCATTCAATTACAGTTGTAGAGGAAAATCATTTACAACATTGTATGATTTCCATGAATATTTGTAAGCATAAAGGCTGTAGAGTTACTTTCTGATGGTAAAATTCTAGAAATTGTCACAGGTCACGAACCTTTTTTGAGTTCCAGTTTTGTATATGTATGTATACAAATGTACCAAAATAGCTCCCAGGAAAGTGAAGTTTATTTACACACACACACACAACAGTTTTTCTGTTTTATCTGTTTCGTGCATATTTGTCAGTACTGCAACCTGCCAAATTCATAAATTCAGTCCATTTGATTATTTAAAATAGTATTTTATGGAACAGAGCAGCATGGTAGAGTACGAAGAGTACAGCTTTGGAGCTGGAGAGCTCGCTGTGAAGTAGCTGGAACTTGACCGGTATGTGGTCTGTAGATAAGTCATTTACCTTGCCCCATGCCTCAGTTTCCTGACCAGTGACATTTGGAACATGACACCTGCTTGGTGGGCCTGTTGTGAACATCAGAAAAAAAAAAAAAAAAGAACTAATGGAGGTAAGTGGCACTCAGTAAGGAGAGGTACTGCAGTCTCGGTAAACCTTCCAATTTCCAACATTTGATCGACCAGCCATGTCCAGCCCAACTTGAACTTTCATGTCCATTTTCCCCTTGACCGCAGGTTCTTTGAGCTGAAAGGATTGAGTTCTCATTTAAAAAAGGGAGTATTGCCTCTGTAGGTTCTTCTAGCAGATCAGAGTAGGGAGGTGAGGCGGAAAGGATGCTGCACCCCAGGCAGCTGCTCCTAGAAGAGGCATGGCTGTGAGTGTCTGAGGCAAAAGTCAGGCCATCCCAGAAGAGCCAGGAGGATCTGACGCACAGCCGAGGGGCCACACCACGGACAGGGTTCAATGAAGCAGGGGTACAGGAAGAACCTTGGGGTATAGGAAGAAAATTTATATGTACTTTTTAATTTAAGGAAGTTTAAAAAAACATAACTAAGCTAAAAATATATACAAATAAAAATATTTGTATTTTTTAAAGATTTTTTTAAAAGATTTACTTATTTATTTATTTATTTATTTATTTATTTATTTATTTATTTATTTATGATAGACTAGAGAGAGAGGCAGAGACACAGGAAGAAGGAGAAACAGGCTCCCTGTGGGGAGCCCGATGTAGCACTTGATCCCAGGACCCCGGGATCACGACCTGAGCTGAAGGCAGATGCTTAACCCCGGAGCCACCTGGGTGCCCCTAGGCTAATATTTAAGTACAGATCCTAGCATTTGCAGTTGGCCACATGCTAACCAGTTATGTATGTGAAGAACCTTCCTCTGAGACAGGAAGTTGCAGCATAGGGGTGGGCTGAGCACGCGCTTGCTTACCTGCTGGCTTTCAACATGCATTTTACATGTGTCCCCACCAAGTGAGTTCACAGATCACAATCTTAGGTGGAGCATGTACAGACATGTATACATACAGAGTAAGTATAAGGTTACCTGTAGGACTTATGTTTTATACAGAGTTGTATACATGTGTACCCATTTATATAACATTATATAAAGAATTTTATGTATCTATAGGAATATATAAAGTGCTACTAGTATTTAGATGTGTAAAACTATGTTCAAAATTTTATATATGATGTAAGTATATACATAATCCTGATTATGATAGGATTATCAATCTGTATAGAGCTGCATTTAGTGAGTACATAGATGATTTTATACATGTGTATATACAAATACACATAATGTATATATCATATAAAGTATTAATGTACTATTGTGCATATATTATTTTGCACATATATATAATGTGATTAAAGTATATTTTATAAGAAAATGTTTATGGATATAATTATGTATATATGCAAAGGCTTATATATGTGTGTCTGTGTCTGTCTCATATATATATCTCATATATTCTGTAACTACAAAGAGTTTCTTTGATTGCCCTGGAGTAACATACTTGGAAAGTTTTCAAAATTGAAGATGTCTGCAAATTTTTAGTTTTAAGTAGATGGATATTCCGAATTCACTAATACTTTCTGTGATGATAAATGACTCTGAGAACCTCACTCAGTAGGTATTATAAATGCACAATCTGCTCCTTCAAAGTAAAAAAAGTTTTAACAGAAACTAAGAAGGCAACTACTTTTCGGAAGAAAATCATAAAATGGAAAGAGCACCTTGATACAAATATGATGTTTGGAATCATTTTCATTGTTATGCAGTTTTGTTCTGAAATTTAAGGGTGTTACCTATAACAACATTCGGGTCTGCAGGCTCTAAAACCCTGAAGTGGAATTTTCTGGTTAAATACTAAATAGCTGGGCAGCCCGGGTGGCTCAGTGGTTTAGCGGTGCCTTCAGCCCAGAGTGTGATTCTGGAGACCCAGGATCGAGTCCCACATTGGACTCCCTGCATGGAGCCTGCTTCTCCCTCTGCCCATGTCTCTGCCTCTCTCTCTCTCTGTGTCTCTCATGAATAAATACATTTTAAAAATCTAAAAATAAAAAAAAAAACCTAAATAGCTTCAGTGGGCTTTGAACCCACTAAAAATATGCAACTAGTTTGCCAGAGCACCTGATTCCCACAAGGAGCGAGGGAAATGTATTAACTAAATTTAACAAAGTACTGTGCATAATGGGTGAACGGATCTAGTCCGTTTTAGCCAAGGATACACTGATTCCTTTTTAGACCTTTGAATCTTTATGAAACAGCTCCTCAGTTCTGAGAAGCATTAAAACAAAGTCTGGAAGATGAATTTAGAAGCTTCTTTGAATGACTGTGTTGAAAATGTAAACCAATGTTTTCCAGAAATGATACATCTTCTCACAAAACATTATTGATATTTAGTAAAGGGGATTGGTAATATTTATGGAGGGCAAAATAGATTGTACAATTGAAAAATAATTTAAAGGACTTGTTAATTCATCTTTTCCTCATCCAGTAAAAATTTCTTTGATACATAATTGACATATATTAGGAAGGTAAGGCATGTAATTTATAAACATATATAAGCATGTACTCACATATAAAATTATATGCACAATCTCAATATGTATGTATGTAATAATATGCATGCATATGTGTGTGTACATACATATATTCACACATGTGTATGTAGTATACTTAAATATTTTTAATGCTTAGGGGAGGTCAAGTATGTATTTGGAAATCACTGCCTTTAGTAGAGTAGGTCAGAAAGAACAAGTGCTTTCCCAAGTACATATAGGTAATTTGCTCCACACATAGCTCAGTTACAGGCTTTTACACATCACTTTACTGCTGAGAGACAGAAGGGCAGCTTGCTCCTGGGGTGTCCAGGTAAAGTAATGCTTTTCCTCTCACTTTCTCCAGGTCTTGATAAGTCAAATTAGTGACTTAACTATCAACCTCAATTTTAGCAAAGAGGCAGACTTAAAGGGTCAGTGACAACTGGAATGAAACTAAAAATGCATTTAAAATAGTTCTTCGCAGGTAAATGTTTTACAGCCTCTCTCTGGAGATAAAAGCCTTGATGTGTAGCATTTGCCGATTTTCACGGTGTGACTACCTCCCTTGAAGCCAGTTTCAATACCAACACATCTCTGAATGCTAAGGTTGGAAGAGCTGCACACAACCAGCCCTTGCCAGACAGGATGAGCTGGCTCCAGCACCCACCGCTGAAAAAAAAAATCATTAAAGTAAGTGCACCTTTAAGATTAAAAAGCACCATATGGGCAACAGAATCTCTTTCCCTTTCCCTCTCCACCCCAACCCATGTTACTGCATCAAAGAATAGAGTGGAGTCAGAAAACTGTGTGCCCCAAGTCAACCACTTACTTTTGGGGTCTTATACCAATCACAGCATCATGCTGGGCCTGTTTCCTTTTCTGTGAGATGAGCATGACACTAGCTCTCCCACCCAGCTTCCAGGATTGTCCTGAGGACCTAATGCTGTCCTGTGTACAGATTAACTTCTCATAACTTCATCCTGTCCATCAGGCAAACATTTCTCAAAGTTGAACTCTAGAGCCCTGTCAAAAAGGCAGATAACCAAGTGCATGAATTGTGAGCCGGAAACTAGGAAAATATAAATGATGAATCATCTAGCAAAGGAATGTCATGCCCAGTGCCTCCTGCAATTAGGGCTTCTAGCGCATTTTATTTTTCTTGATTTCTCTAATCATATGCAGTTCTTCTGTAATTAACTGGCTACTGTTCTTGAATGAGTGGAAAAACTATTTGCTAAAGGCAAAGACTTGATAATATTCACACAAAATTGTGTGCTTCTCTGACATATGCTGTTCTTAAAGTCAGCTGCTATTTTTGTATACATCCCATACACCAAACCCCTGCAGGAATATTCTGAAGACTCGCCTGCTTGCTGTCTGTCGATTACCTTGTAGAACGTGTATTATTAATGGCAGCAATTGCTTTCTGACCTCCTTGCCATGATCCATTTCCATCCATTAAGGCATTACATTATCCACTTTAGCAAAACATGAATCATAAATGAAATATTGATTTTAAAAATCACCAACTGCTTTACATTAAAAACACAATTCTTATAAAGTAAAATTTCTTCTAAACTGAAGTGAGAATTCATACCATTTAAAGACGCAATGTAGCTCAAAGACTGCACAGTGATCAAATAAATACATTCATGTGTAGTTTCCTTTTATGATAGCTTTATTTTTAGGATCTCAAAATTATTTGTTCTTTGAATTTATCATTACTGAATTGCATACATTTGGATCAATCTATATCTTTTATTAAAGCAAATAAGTATAAGTTTTTAAAACTGCAAATCTTCTTTCTCACTGTGCATTGGAGAAATTAGGGCTCTGTTTCCAAAACAAAAGTGAGGACCATTCAGCAAGGGAGTGATTTTAGAGTAAGGCACTATTACCAAATGTAATGTAGTATCTTTCATAATGTTAATTTTCTTTGCAGCATAATAGAGGAAATTTGATACTCTGTGACAAGTGAGACACTAGATATTTGTAAAAACATAAACTTGTCTCTCTAAATGGGATAATGTGAGACAAGTGTTTATATCTATTATGATAGATGATCAGCTCTCTTGGACAGGCTTCACCCCAACATCTGAGAAGGATTATGGCTTATGTAGGGAGGAGTTGGCTGACTCTATAAAAATAAAGTCCAGTGCTGAGAAGCTGTATCCCTGAACCAAACATTACCCTGAAAGGATGCTAATTAAAAGGAGGGATTGTGAACTTGGCCATGTGCTGACCTCACTTTTAAAGCATATAGAGATCCTCAAACACACAGAGAAAAGATGATTCTCTCAAAGTGAGACATTCTCATGAGTAAATAGATCTACCTCTATGTCTACACCTATGCCTATATACCTCTTTCTTCAAAAGAAGCACACCTGGTAGTACATGAGCTCTCTCACCTGTGCTGAGACAGCCAGGTAAGTAGACCATGAGTGTGGATGTTCATGACTGTCTTCCTCTAGTCTCAGTAAACAGCACATAAATGGGTGTTCTGATTGATTAGCCACTGCCCACTAATTGGGAAAAAGAGGAGGCAATGTTAGACCCTTTTAAAGGTCTCCTTTGACTTAAAACTCCTGACAGTTATCTTATCTTTTTGGTCAAGAACATGCCATTAGGAAATATCTCTGTGACTTACTTTGGCCAGTGATATGTGAGTGGAAATGAGACAGATTATGTCTGCTTGCTTTGAGAAAGAGAGCATGAAAGCATTTTAAATTCAATACTCAGTGGTTTCTCATGATTTTCCTGGGAATTAGAGAAATAAGAACCTGGGCTGAAACTCAGGTGGAGAGGCTGAGAGGTACCCTTTCCTTGTAGGTGTGGCTAGGGTTTTCCTGTTGAAGGAAATCTTAGGGAAGTTGGTGACATGAGTATATTTAATAGAGGAGTCAGGACCCATGTATTCTTGAGATCCCCTTTAGGAGCCAACACTCAGTTGTAAGAATGATGCACTTTTGGATGCACGGGATGGTTTCTAGAGGCCATAAATTAAAATTGAAATTAGAGATGTCCAAGAAACTTCTAGATGAAAAACCATCTAACTTAAATGTCTTTTAGTCTAAATTCATTAGGGCTTAGATTTACTCCTCAAAATCCCTGAAGACAGGACTTTCATTATATCTCACAAGTAGTCCATCCCATCTGTGGAACAGCTCTGAGAGATGAATTGATGTTTATTTTTTCCATCCTTCTGCTTTCTAGGTGGTACAAAAAAAGTGTAGAACTTTTTCACCTTGATAGACACCTCAATATTTGATGACAGTAATCATGAACACTGTCCCCATTACCCATTCTTCCTCTCCTCATTGCTTTTAAGTGCCTGCCATGCTTTTGGTTAAAATTATTTTATTTATCCAAGGATTAATTTACAAAAGTAATATAATAATCTACTTTTATAAAAATTTAAACAATAGAATCATATCTAAGATAAAATGTTAAAACTCCCTTTTACTACTTTCCACCTTCCTTCCCCATGTTTCTTTTCAGAGGTAAACAGTTTTTTAAGTTTGGTGTATATCCTTCCAGATTCTGTGCCATTCTATATGTGCATATACAGGCACAGAATGTTATGGTTCTTGTTTTTATATAAATTAAATTATATTACAGGTTTATATGTTTCCACTCATATATTTCCATTGAACACTTGTTTTAGAGATGTTGCTATCACAGAACTTATAAAGATACCTCATTCTGGAGCACCTGGGTGGCTCAGCTGGTTAAGCATCTGCCTTCGGCTCAGGTCATGATCTCAGGGTCCTGGGATCAAGCCCCATTTTGGGGGTCCCTGCTCAGTGGCGAGCCTGCTTCTCCTTCTCCCCGCTCTTGCTCTCTCACTATCTCTCACTATCTCTCTCTCTCTCTCTCTCTCTCTCTCTTTCTCTCTCAAATAAATATGTAAGATCTTTAAAAAACATAAAGATACCTCATTCTATTTAATGGCTGCAAAAGTATTCTATAGTACAAATAATTTATTAACATTCCTCTATGGATAGCCATTTAGGTGGTTTCCATTTTTCAGCATTGTAAGCAATGCTAAAATAAACATATTTGTATATGCATCTTTGTGCACATGTTCAAATATTTCTTACAGAATAGATTCTTAGTAGCAGAATTGCTTTTCAGAATGATATGGAAACTGGACTTTTTATAGAGTCTATCTTAGTGTCCTCCTCTTATTCGTACAGCCTCTATGCCATGCTAATTTGCAAACCCATAAGTAACACATACAATTGTCCAATTTCACATGACAGCCTAAGGTGTCATAGACAGATACTGGTTGCAGAAGCAGATTGCTACCAGTATAAGTGAACATAAGATATATAGCAATGGCTTCAGGGCCAGACAATGGTGAGTGATACATGGAGGCTGAAGAGTTAGTAACCCACATTACACAGTGGTAAAACATCTGGTCAATTTGTTTCTCTGATAACTTGGGAAGCAGATAATATACCAAATGAGCAGATGACTTTAGGCAAAGAGATTGGGAAACAAAATGCTAGCAGCAAGACTTGGTTGTTATTGGCTGCATTTGGCAAGGTAATAAAGAGATGAGCTCACACAAGGATTGCCAGTTTAAAGGGATTAAAGGGACTGATGTCTAGAGATTTCTGGATTAAAAAATGAAAAATAAGACTATTCCTCATCTCCAGATCTTTGATCAATAAAGGCCAACTAATATTTAGCCTTGTCCCGTGGCAATGAGTACACTTAGTACCCTAGGGTAAGCACTAAGAAAAACTTATCACGTACACAAGCATTCTTGTAAAAATGCATAAATTAATTGTACTGTGACTACACAATCAGACAAATCCAGGATCCCATGTTGAACTTGCTCCATCAGCCTATGTCCATAAACAAGACATAGGACAGTCCCCAGACAAATCATGACAGATATGTAATCTGAGAAAGAAACAAACTTTAGAAATTATAAAACAGAGATTTTGAGATTTCTTGTTATCATAGAATAACTTAGCATAGGCTGATTGATACAGGGATGATAATAATTAAAGTGTTCTAATATCCTCAAATTATGAATTTTACAAATTAATTAATTTTAGACTTTATTAATTATTCATAGTATGTTCTTAGGAATAACTATTAAAAATAGAAGCAAGATATATAACATCCATTCCAGTAAGAAGAAGAATAAGAAATAAAGTCTCAATTACATTAAAAAAGGGGGGGGAAGTCATAAAATGAAAATATGAGAAATAAAAAGGACAAGTAGTAGAAAATATACAAATATATCAATATATCAATGATAATGATAAATGTAATAGACCAAGCTCAAATTAAAGTTAAAAAACAAAGACTCTGAGTTTGCATTAAATTAAACAAAGTTCAGCCATAAGCTGCTTATAAATCACACACCTAAAATATAAAGAAAGAGAAAATTTGAAAGTAAAAGGATTAAAAATGGTATATCAGACAATGATAAACCCAAAGGAAGTTGTGTCAATTGCACATAAAATAGATGTTAATAAGACAAAATAGGCTTTAAGACAAAAGGCATAGAGAGGTAACATACATGGTAATAGAAGTTTTAATTCACAAGAAGGCACAACAGTTCTTAACATGTATGTACTTAGTAACATGGCCTCAAAAATATAAAGCAAATATTAGCAAAATCATGGGGAGAATTTTACAAACTCTTCATTTCAGTGATATACTTAAATACAACTCTCTCAGTTACTCATAGATTCAGTAGAAATATAAATTTAAAGAAGGTATCAAAGAAATAGAAATACATTTTTGTCAAGCAATGAAGACATTTATAAAAATTGATCACAGTTTGGGGTGTAAAGCATATTTCAATGAAATAAAAAGAATTGATGTCATACAGATCATGTCCACTGACACAATGCATTTTAGAAGTCAATATCAAATGAAGAAATAAATCCTCATATGTTTGGAAATTTAAGATACCCTTCTTAAGTAATCTTGGGTCAAAGAAGAAATAAAAATGAAAACTTGAAAATGCCAAGACTGAATGGCAATTAAAATACTACATATCAAGAGGCACCTAGTGGCTCAGTTAGTTAAGTGTACAACTTTTGATCTTGGCTCAGGTCATGATCTCAGAGTCATGGGCTCTGTACTCAATTGGGGGTCTGCTTGAGATTCTTTCCCTTTATCCTTCCTCTGCTTGCTGTCTCTAAATAAATAAATAAATAAATAAATAAATAAATAAATAAATAAAATCTTTTAAAAAGGACTACATATTAAGCACATGGAAGAGAGTAACAGCTGTATTTTCACACAAATGTATGACCTAAAATGTTAATTTTTGAAAAGAAGAAAGGATGAAAATTAGTGAAGTATAAAATAATGAAATTAGGGAAAAAACAACTGAATAAGTAGAAATCAAATAAATAAAAAGGATCATAAAAACCAAAAGTTAGTTCATTGAGAAATCTAAGAAAAGGGACATAATTCTAGTAATAATGACAAAGAAAACAGAAAGAAGGGCACAAATATCAATATTAAGAATTTTAAAAAGTTATATTGCAAAAAACTTATAATATTTCATGCAAAAAGATAAATTAATGCCAATGAGTTTAAAACTTGGATAAAATACACAGATTTTTTTAAAAAAATTAACAAAAACTAAAACCAAGGAGAAATGGAAAGACTGATAATTTCTAATGCACTACAGAAACAGAACTGATAGTTAACTTACCATGAGAAGAATACCAGAGCCAGATGTTTCCCAAGCAAGTCCCAACTTTTTTAGGAAAGATCATTCCAATTTTATACAAACTATTTTATGGAACTGACAAGAAGAGAATACTTCCAATTCAATCTATGAAGCCAGTGTAATATTGATAACTGGCAAAAAAAAAGAATATCATTAGAAAGAAATATTATAGGCCAGGTGCCTAGATGGCTCAGTCAATTAAGTGTCTGCCTTTGGCTCGGTCACGATCCTGGGGTCCTGGGATCAAACCCCACTTCAGGTTCCCTGCTCCATGGGGAATCTGCCTCTCCCTCTCCTCTGCAGCTCCTCTGCTTGTGCCCTCTCTCTCTCTCTCTCTCTCTGTCAAATAATTAGCTAAAATCTTTTTAAAATAGATTATAGGCAAGTTTAAACATAAGTGTAAACACAGAAATTAAAAAATATACCAGTAAACTGAATTCAGCAACATATAAAAAGATATAATGAAAGAATTGGGGTTATTCCAGACATTTAAGTGGTTTTGCAATGGAAAAAAAAATCTATACATGCAAATGCAGAAGGAATGACACAGTTAGAAAAATCACCATTGTGCAACTCCTAATGAAGTAATCTCCCTTAGCAATGATCATCAGTAGACTCTAAGACCACTAGTGAAGGATTGATGGCCAGTGTGTCATGGAAGGATGAGGCTGACACCATTTGAACCCCAGGGATTCATCTTAGCTTGACTTAGAGCAACAACAGGACCCAACAGGAGGTATATAGCACCACTGGGAAATATTCTTAATAGATTGGAACCTGAATCTAGAACCTTGTATCTTAACCACCAGTTTACAGGAAATCCAAGGGAGAAACAAGCTAGATGATGATACAGAAGAGCAATCAGCCAAATCCCTGACCTAGTTTCCACAAGTCAGTGACATAAAGAAAAGAAAGAAACATTTTTGTAGAATAAAAAAGCAACAAAACAAAAATGTCCTTCAGGGGCATTCTGAAATATTCATGGGTGAAACAGCATGACTTCTGTCTTGCCATAATCAAATAATGGGTTTAATTGAGGGAATAATTGAAACAAGATTAACAAAATACACTTAGGGTTTGTTACTAAATGATGGGTACATGGTGGTTCGTTTACATCATACTACTCTCAGACATATTTGGAAATTTTTATGATAAGAAGTTTAAAAAAATGAAGTATTATTACTCAGAGAATCAGATTAAATAATGGGAAAAATATGATTATTTGATAAACATCAAAAACCTTTTCGAAAAGTCAACATCTGGGCAGCCCGGGTGGCTCAGCGGTTTAGCTCCACCTTCAGCCCACGGCGTGATCCTGGAGACCTGGAATCAAGTCCCACGTCGGGCTCCCTGCATGGAGCTTGCTTCTCCCTCTGCCTGTGTCTCTGCCTTTCTCTCTTTCTCTCTGTGTGTCTCTCATGAATAAATAAAATCTTAAAAAAATTAAAAAGGCAACATCCATGCAAGATCTAAAAGAGTCTTAGTACACTAGAAATAGGATATTTTTATATATGTTAGAATTACTAATTAAAAAAAACTATATCAAAATACCATACTTACTGCTAAAATGTTAGTAATATCCTTCAAAAAGGAACAAGATAACTATACTCATTATCACTACTTTTTTCAAAGGTTTATTGTACGTACTAGTTAGAGCTAAAAAGTATACTGACACATGTATTCTATGAGCTCATATGCACACTCACACACACAGATAAATAGTTTTTAGATTAAGGTGTAAGCAAGGATTTGGAAAGTAAGAAACAAAACTGTCATTATTTAAAAATTATGACTGTCTATAAAATTCCAAATAATTATCAAATCAATTGTTAGAATTGATAAAAGGACATTTATAAGATCGATATACAAAATGAGATCAATATACAAAAATTCATTGCAGATTCTATAAGCAACAACAATTTAAAGATGAGATCTTTTTCTAATAGCAATGTATGCATGTATATCCCCAAGGAATAAATTTAACAAGAGATGTGTAAGACTTTTATGAAAACAGTGATTAAATTCTACTGGAAGACATTAAAGTTCCATGAATACAAAGTTTCAATATCCAAAAAATGTCAATTCTTCTCAAATTAATCTATAGATTTAATACAATTACAATCCGAATATCAATAGCATTCTTTCAGGAACATGTCAAGCTGACTTTAAAAGTATTCTCAAGAACAGGTCCTGAATAAAGAGAATAAAGTGGGAGAAAGTGCTATATCAAATAAAATGCGCATAAAGCTACAGTCCGGCGATGTGGGCACAAGTGTAGACAAACTGTTAACCATTGAACATAATAGTGAAACCAGAAACAAAGCCACACACAAACATATCTGAGGTACATAACAGATAACCAAGGAAAAGATAAAAATAGTCAATGGTTCTGGAACAATTGATCATTCTTGTGAAAAAAATGAAATTGAATCCCCAACTCATGCACAAAAATCAATTTCCATTAGATTAAAGTCTAAAATGTAAAACACTCTTAAAAGAAAGCAGAAGTAAATATTCTTATGATCTTGGGATGTGAAAGATCTATTTAAATAAGAAACAAAAGCATTAACCTTTAAAATGTTCATCAGTTCAATTGCATTGATATTAAGATATCACCATAATTAGAGTAAAAAATAAGTTAACAACTTATTGTATGAATACAATATAATACAACTTATTGTATTGTGCTTATTGTAACTTATTTTTGTATGTACCATGTGTTAACAAAAGGGAAAACTATATCTGCCAAATATAACACTTGAATGACTAACTGGAACAAAGAATCCTATAAATGAATACCGAAAAATAAGCAAACCCACCTGAGTGGTGTTGTCCAATTCTAATGAACATACAAATCCCCTGGGAATCTTATTTTAACGGAAGCTGGATCTGGCATAGGGGCTGAGATAGTGCATTTGTAACAAGCTCTCAGATGATGCTGAAGCACGTGTCAGTAGTCAGCATGTTGAATATCAAGGCAACAAGAAAATCAGCAGAAGATCTAAGTGAGAATTTCATGAAAAATGAACCACAAGTGGTCAATTTAAAAAAATGAAATGATGCCCAGTTTCATTAGTAATCAGCAGAACAATGTCACAAAATTTGAAAATTCTGACAATTTCAAAGGTTGCCAGGAGTGTGAATTAACAAAAACTCTTATGCTGATAGTGCAAGTTTGCTTTTGTTTGATTAGTGAAGGCACTTTGTTAATAGAACTAACACAGTGTTATTTGCTTAAATAATAAAATATTTTATATTTTATATATATAAATGAATATATATATATAAAATGAAATGAATGAATTACAGGTGCATATAACCACATGGGTACATTTTAAAGTATAATTTTTGGTAAAAAATAAAACATCACAGAAAACCCAAAGTTAGGTAACAAAAAAATAAAAATAAATAACATATTGCTTGGAGATGTGTTTATATATGATACTATTTTATAAAAAGCAAAGAAATTGTTAGAATTATGGTCAACTCTGGAGAAGAGGCACAGACAAGAAAGTATACAGAAAGTACACAGGCTCTAGTAATATTTGAACTATGTGTGTTGTGATTTCACAGATATTCCTGTAATTACTACATTTCATAATATATGTCTATTACTTATATAATTGTATGTATCATGTGTTTACAATAATAAAATTTAAATAATATTATAAATATGAAGTTCTGTGTTTATAAATAGATATATTTACTTTCTTGTGTATTGGTGTGTGTCCCCATCTTGAGCTAAACTATTTAAAATCATTTAAAGTAGGGGATTAAGAGGTACAAACTCCCCGATATAAACTAAATAAAAGTCTTGGGGATGAAAAATACAGCATAGGGAATACAGTCAATAATATTGTCATAATGTTGTTTGGTGACAGATGGTGACTCCATTTATCATGGTGAGTGCTGCGTAATATATAGAGCTGTTAAATCATATATGTTGTTCACCTGAAACTAATATAATACTGTAAGTTAATTATACTTCAATAAAAAATCATTCAATGTAAAAACACTTCAAGAAACATTTATGTAGTTCTATAGAGATTTAGATTAAAACACTTTCACATACGCATAGGAAGATATATTTAAATTATACCTCATAAATAAAAAATTGATTTATTTTCATATTTAGTGCAGAAGCCTCTATCTTATATTTAAAGAGTTAAAATAGAAAAAGAAATTGACATATGACACTTGGGTAATCCTATACAGATACTGATGCAATGATCTTTCATATAGATCATTCTTAGAGATAACAGATACTATTCATATGCAAATAAAAATGTACTTACAAATATCTACACAAATTTACATGATCCCACACAGGTAGATTTACAGATAGATTTGCAGAATTTTAAACAAACCCTATATCCAGACATATGTATTAATCCCATATAGTCTCAAATATATGTGTTTACATATAATCTTAAATAAGATATATATATATATGCAAATACATATGGGAATTCTATTTACATAATCCTATATCAATAGTGACACAGATATTTTCATGATCCCACAAAGGAACAGAAGCTAATACATTAAATAATACCATACTAGGTAGTATGTACTGAGGATTTACTGAGACACTATATACTAAACATACAAAGTTATAGAGAGCAATTCATGTAGGTAATCTTGTACAGGTATATTTAATTATGTACTCTAAACAATTACTGATATAGTAAGATTTTTGTGATACTAAACAGATACCCATACATTTACAGAACACTAAATGTTATACACAACTGATAAATCATTTAACACAACATCTGAAATTAAGTATGTACTTTATGTTGGCTAATTGAATTTATATTTTTAAAAAAGAACACTAAATGTATTAGTGTTCTATAGGTCAAGCTATGTAATTTGGTATAAATACGTAATTTATTCTATAATCTGAAACAGAATCAAAGAAAGATTTGGAACATCATCTAAAGATATGGATATATTTGCATAATCATAACAAACTTCCCATTTCACATAATCAATCTGGCAATAAGAAATTTAAAAAATCCCTTATGAAGATACAGATATATTAAATAATCCATCAGAGAAGTAGACTCCTATATATCTGTCTATATATTCCTGAGCAAATAGATATATATTTATATAAGTCCATACAGGAATTTCTACACATATATATTTATATTATATATATTAAAAATATCTAGAGATATATATATTAAAATATCTAGAGATGCATTTTCATAACTAATGATGCAAAAGATATATATCTTTATATATATGTATGTATGTATTTATATATTTATCTGCATATATGTAACATATATATTCCTACCCTTAGATAAACTTACACAGTTAAATATATAATTAAGCATGATCTTAAATAGATGCAGAATCAAAACCCTATCCTGGTACAGATTAAAAATTCAATTAATAATACTATATAGTCAAAAACTCTATATTCATAATCCCAATGAATCTATAGCTATAAAATCATATATAGTTGCATAAAAATAAATCATAATCTCACCCAGATCCACATTTGGGTCAAGGTTTATGCTCTTAATCCTGTCCATAACCTAGTCTCCAACCTCATACCAGTGCACACCTGTGATTCCATTCTCACCTACTATCAAAACCATACCCTAACCTCAGCTCTTCCCCAATTTTGTATACTATCTCAATCTTAACTCACATACGTGTACATACTTACCCAATTATACCCACAATCTGATTGTGTATTATTACTCCTTTATAAATTAACATCTTCATATTCCTCTATACATAGCCATACATATGCCTAGTCCTCTATGTACATAAACAAATGTATATTTAAAGATATGTTTACATATACCTGGGTATCAATACATGTATATGCTTAGTCCTATATATACTTAATTTGATATAATAATACTTAAGCTTATCTATCTGTTTGAATATATATGTTTCTATATAGACACATAATTTTATTATACACATAAACACACATACAGTTTTTTGTTTGGAAGGAATTATATTTGTCTTGCAACAATTGAATCATATATTTTCCCACTTCCTTTTTCTTTCCTAAAAATACCTTGGGATAGTTTTCCAAATCAACTGGTGGGCATCTAATTCATTCTTTTGATAGGCACTACTTTTGTTCTCCGTTTTGCCCCAACTAACAAATGTAGTAAATATCTATGGATATAGATTCTTTTTTTTTTTTAAGATTTTATTTATTTATTCATGAGAGACACAGAGAGAGAGGCAGAGACACAGGCAGAGGGAGAAGCAGGCTCCATGCAGGAAGCCCGATGCGGGACTCAGTCCCAGGTCTCCAGGATCACGCCTTGGGCTGAAGGCAGCGCTAAACCGCTGAGCCACCTGGGCTGTCCTGGATAGAGATCCTTATATACTGTGGCTTCTGTATCTAGAGAAAATTTTCCCAGGAGTGAATGTCTGGGTCATAAGCTATACATTATTTTAATACATGTTGTCAGATTGCTTTCCCAAGAAGATAAACAGTTTACTTTGCCACCAGCAATGTGTAAGAGTACTTTTTCTGTTGGTTCTTACCAGCAACCATTATAAATCTTTTAATTCTTTTTTACTAGTCTATGAATATTTAGTGTTCTTTGTTATTAATTCAATTTTCATTTCCCCAGCTACTGATAGATGTGAGCAACTTTTCCTATTTTTTGAGCCTTTTAGTGTTGTTGCACTGTGAATTATCAACACTTAGCTCACTTCTCTCTTGAATTATTCCATACTTTCTCAACTTATAGGAGTACTTTTTATATTATAAGTAGTAATGTAACATCTGTTGTATGAATTTCAATTACTTTACCCAGATCTATTATTTATTTGCCGACTGTCATAAGGTATCACTGGCCCATACAAAAGTGCTTCACTTTTTTTTTTTTATTTTATTTATTTGAGAGAGAGCATGACAGCACAAGCAGAGGGAGCAGCAGAGGGAGAGGGAGTAGCAGACTCCCTGCCGAGCAGGGAGCTACATGTAGGGCTGAATCCCAGGATCTTGGAATCATGACCTAAACCCAGCACAGACACTTAACCTACTGAGCCATCCAGATGCCCCAAAAGTGATTCACTTTAGACATCTGCATTAATTTTGAACCTTTGGGTGGCCTGTCTTGATGAAGGCCTCTCCACCCTTAAATTGCATATGGAGTCTCAAACATTTTCTTGAAATATTTTTTTATCATTTCAATAGTTTATTTAGCCCCTTTGTCTGCTTGCATGTGAACTCCCTTGCTTATTCAAATTGCCATCTACCAATCTGGAGTGATCTGCCTCTTTCCTGGGTCTCTCCTTGTCCTCCTTTTCTGGGTCAAGGTTAGAACATCACCCAGGGAACTCCTGAGCTCGCAAACCAACACCACCAATGATTACCAGAATACCATCACTTCTTTCTGATTTATCCAAACCTGAGAGATGTCAAAATGTTCGACTATAATTATGCTTCGATGAAGCTTTCTTTGCATTTGAAAGAGTTTTTGCTTTTTTACCTGCTATGCTATTTGGTGCTTTATTGTGTATCAGCTTTTTTGGGGAAGGGGGATTCAGGTGAATCGCTTCATAAACTGCCTCATCATCATCTCCTTTACACATCATCGTGCTCCATGCCTTAAGCTCCAGCTCACTTGCTACTACCATTTCAACCTACACTCTGTTTGCATTTGCCCCCGTATCTCTTTTCCACCCCTTTATTTTCAAGCTGTCTTTATAATTTTTTGTTAAATGGGTTTCTTAAAAACAGCACATAGCTGCATTTAAAAAAAATCACAGCCTATATTTATTTTAATGAAAGAATTCAATCTGCTCAAATTTATTGCAATTATTGAGCTAGTCAGCTCTATTCCCTCAATTTTCCTTTGTTACTCATTTTCCACAAGTGTATTTTTTCTTTTACTCATTATTTGTGAGTTTGATCAAAAAAGCATTGATTCTATTCTTTTTATCTTTTGAATTGGAATTTGTGTTATATTTTCTATTTTATTACTGGCTGGTATGATTACCTTTTCTTTCCCATATCTTACATCTGTACTCTACTCCTTTTTTTTTTTCTTCCAGACTCTACTCTTAAAAACTGAAGTGTTACACTTTTTGGAAATAATGACAGTCTTAGTGGGTTATAGACAAAATTATATTCATAGAATGTAACATGCTCATTGTTTATTGAGCACCTATCATGTGCCAGAGACTTCGGAGGTGCTGGAAAGACTTCAGTGGATAAGACAAGTCCCACCCAGGCTGTTTCCACCTGAGCGAGTGGTGGTGCCTCCGGCTGAAGGCGAGCACAGGGCAAGCTCATTGGCTTGTTCATGTTTTTTGAGAGCTTGGAGTCGAGAGTCTATAAGAATAGCAAATATTTATAAATCACTTAACGATTTTCCATTGTTTTATGTGTGTGTGTGTGTTTTTTTTTTTTTTTTTTAAGATTTGTTTATTCACGTGAGACACAGAGAGAGAGGCAGAGACACAGGCAGAGGGAGAAGCAGGCTCCATGCAGGGAACCCGATGTGGGACTCAATCCCAAGACCTCGGGGTCACGCCCTGGGCCAAAGGCAGATGCTCAACCACTGAGCCACCCAGGCATCTCTGTGCGGTTTTTTGCAATGTATCCACTCAATTCATGTTCACAACAGCTCTCTGAAGTAGGTACCCTTGCAGTTTCTCCAGAAATGTGAGGCAAAGAGGAATTTAAGTTTCCCGCGGTTCAAGGCTACGGAGCCACAGGGCCGAGGCGACGTCCTAAGCACGGTCAGTCCAGCTCTCGCTCGCGGACCAAGGTTGGCTCAGACTCTTCCACGAGGTCGCCCGGGGAGTTCATGGAGGTAAGGGAAAGAGGTGTGCAGATGGGACCCACACGGCAGCACTCAGAGCTGCCACAAGGTGGAGGAACCGGCCACGGAGGCTGGAAAGGAATGGCCCTGAGCAGAAAGAAAACCAGGAAGTTGGGGCAGCCCCGATGGCCCAGCGGTTTAGCGCCGCCTTCAGCCCAGGGCCTGATCCAGGAGCCGCGGGATCGAGTCCCACGTCCGGCTCCCTGCGTGGAGCCTGCTTCTCCCTCTGCCTGGGTCTTTGCCTCTCTCTGTGTGTCCCTCATGAATAAATAAATTCTAAAAAGAAAGAAAGAAAGAAAAAGAAAGAAAGAAAGAAAGAAAGAAAGAAAGAAAGAAAGAAAGAAAGAAAGAAAGAAAGAAAGAAAGAAAAGTTGATGTTTCAGGAAAGAATTGCAACACAAAGAAGGCCCGGGCCTCCTGGAAACCCCAACTCTGAGCGCTTCCCAGGCAACCTCTGAAGCCTTGCCCGTCGTGGTCCCGCCCTGATGGCGGCAGGGATCGTTGCATCCGCGGATTTCCCGCAAGGCGGCCATGACGGTCGCATCGGGCTATTTCCTGGAAGTGCCCATAGAGGCTTCCGGAAGTGACGCAAGCGCAATGGGACCCGCATGGGGGTGGGGCGGGACACCGAGGGGCAGGGGTACCCGGGAGTGGGTCCTGGAGGGATGCTGGTCGTGGTGGGGCAATGTTGGGGGCTTGTAATACCTCACTTCCTGTTACACGTTTTATGTGTCGGGCAGTGTGCTACACACCAGCATTGCCATAGGGTTCAACTCAGGAGAAATAAATGTTACATTTTCCATATTCTGTGAGGGAGATGAAGGCTGGGTGGGGGTGGGGCAGGTGGTTTGTGCGAGGCCACAGCTCCTGTGGCTGCTCCGACCTGCTCCCTTGGGCAGCAGAGCCTGTGCTTAGACCTCCTCTCCTCCGTGGTGCTTCCACATGCAAGTGCCAGACCCCAGGTCCCCTGGAGAAGCCAGCTCAGCCAGGGCGTGGAGAGGGCCGACGCAGTCCCTGTGTCCTCCGCGGGGACATGGGGCCAGCCCCCTGGTGACCTGGGGCTTACCTGGCCTTCTACCCCTCCTTGACTCCGCAGCGCTGGCCGACAGGAAACGGCTGATGGCCTGGCTCAGGGAAACTGTCACCCCTGCCAGGCTCCTGGAAAGTCAGGCTGCTCCCACCACTTGAGGCCTGTCACCACCATCCTATAATACCATCTCTGGCCTTAAGAAGGGACTGACAGCTATTATCGTGGACATTCCTGCAGAAAGAGAGAGAGGGGGAGGGAGGGAGGAGAGAAGGAATGAAAGAGAAAGGAAGGAAGAAAGGAAGGAAGGAAGGAAGGAAGGAAGGAAGGAAGGAAGGAAGGAAGGAAGGAAGGGAGGGATACATGTATACCTGGACATTAATGTAATATAAACAAGCAAAAATCCCAGTAGACTTGATCAAAATCAAAGTTTTTAAAAGAGAAAAATGGGCAAATTCTGGTGAATCTCGTTTTTTAAAGCTAGAGAAAGCTCAAGCATGCAACCTTAAGAATAAAGATGATTATACATCTACAGGTACAAAGGATATCTAAATATTATATGAGGATAATATGCCCACACTTATGAAATACATCTGAAAATACAGATAAATTGAATTAACTCCCAGAAATAGATTAATTACCAAAATCAACTCAGGAAGAAGGGGAAAACTTAAATAGACTCAAAGTCATACCAAAAAACTGAAAAGTACTTCTGAAAAGGTACTGAAAGATCTACTCAGATTGTTTTTCAGAAAAAAAAATTTACTAAGTCTTTAGAAAAAAGAAAACTGCATACTTAAGAAACTGTTCCAGGGAATAGGGAAATGTGAAACACTTCGTCATATGAAATCAGCATAACCAACTAGGCAAAACAGACAAAAATAGAACAAAAAAATAAACGATAGAACTACATATATGTCACTTTTGAAAACAGATGCTCATATCACAAAAAAATATGTAATGATTATCTGAGTCTAGTCCAGTAGTAAAGTGAATATTACAAGCTAGGCATAACCCAAGAAGGCAAAGGTGATCCAACCTTAGGAAATATATGGAAAGTATTTACTACATTAACAGATTAAAAATCACACTTCAGTCAAAAAGATGTTGAAGAAAAATATCTAAAGCTGTTCCTGAAAAGAAAAATAAAAAGCACTAACAAAAAAATAATCTTAGTAAACCACACATAGAAGAAAATATTGGGGCGCCTGGGTAGCTCAGTATGGCAAGTGTACAACTCTTGGTTTTGGCTCAGGTCATGATCTTAAGGTCTGAGATAGAGCCCAGCATCAGAGTCCACACTCATCAGAGAGTCTGCTTCAGGATTCTCTCTCTCTCTGTCGCTTCCCTGTGGACATGCTCTCTCTCTCTCTCTCTCTCTCTCTTTCTCTCTAAAATAAATAAATAAATCTTTTTTTAAAAGAAGAAAATGCAAATAAACTAATGAGCAATATTGCAGAAAAAAAGTCTTAGCTATACATATCAGCAATCTCCAGATCAATGGCTAAAACCATAAGGAAGAAGTCTTGAGGCACGTTTTCTAGAAGACCAACAAAAGACTTTTGTCTCATTAGCCAGAATTTCATCTCAAGCTCATTCTTAGACCAATCGCTGGTATTGGGAGTGGGGTTCCAAAGAAAATATGGCCATGTGGAGCTGTGTGGGTCAACCAAAAAAAATCATAATTTCATTAAAAATAAATAAGTATGCCAGTGAGGAAACCAGCAGTATCTGTTAGCGATCTCTATCAGAGACCTGAAATAAACAGCATGTTTAATATATAAATAAATGCCAGAAAATTAGAGGCAGACTTCTTTTTTTTTTTTTTTTTTTTTTTTTTTTTTTTTTTTTTTTAAATTTTTTTATTTATTTATGATAGTCACAGAGAGAGAAGGAGAGAGAGGCAGAGACAGGCAGAGGGAGAAGCAGGCTCCATGCACCGGGAGCCCGATGTGGGATTCGATCCCGGGTCTCCAGGATCACGCCCTGGGCCAAAGGCAGGCGCCAAACCGCTTCGCCACCCAGGGATCCCTAGAGGCAGACTTCTTGAAGTCAGGAACAAGATGGGGCTGCCAGTAGTTACCATTCTGTTAGAAATCTTAACAACTTATTCAATATTGTTTGAGCGCTTACGAGGCACCTGGTGCTGTATTAGGTGCAAAAAACATAGTAATAAGCGAGCCTCAGATTCTGGCATCTAGTAGAAGAAAACAGTAAATACAAAATAACTGCAAGTTATTCTAAAGGTTGTGCGCTAGAAGAAAGGAGCACTTTCTCCAGGTGGATCCAGAAAGTCTTAACTGAGAGATATTTAAGCTGAGAGCTAAGAATTAGAAGGATCTGGAGGAAGAGGCAGCAAATGTTCCAGGAGGGAGAAAATGCCCAGAGGACAGAAAGGGTTGAGGTATCAGTGCCCAAAGGTTGATATAGCTAAAACACAGCAGACAAGGAGATATTTAGTGACATTGGCCAAGGAGGATACCGGCTTGCCCACGGGGCTGTATGTCTCCTAGGAGTTCGGACTCTAATTGCATTGACGGCTACTGAAGGACAAAGTTGGGGAATGCCATGATATGATGCCCGGTTCAGGAAAACCTCTTCTGCTACTCTTTAGAAATGGGATTGAGGAATGCAAAGTAGACACAGGGATTCCAGTTTCAAAGCATTCGCCAGTCACCCATGTGAGAGATGATGGTGGCTGTTATGGGAGTGGCTGTGTCCCTCCTGCCAGATTCATAGTTTGAAGTCTTAACCCCCAGAACCTCAGAACATGGCTGTATCTGGAAATACAGTCCTAGGAAGGCAATGAATTAAAAATGAGGTCATTAAGGTGGGCCCTCATTCAATGTGACTAGTGTCCCTATAAGAGGAAGTCTGGACATATGCACACAAAGAGAGAAGAAAAGGATTAGGGAGAAGATAGTTAGGCACAAGCCAAGGAGAGTGGCCTGGAGCAGATCTTCCCTTGCAGCCCTTACAGGGAGCCAGCCTTGGTGATACCTTCATCTCGGACTCCTAGCCTCCAGATTGTGAGCCAGAAAATTTTTGTTATTTGAGCCCAACTGCCCCCCATCCCCAGTCTGTGGTACTTTGTTATGGCATCCAGGAAACTAATACAGTGGCCTAGACCAAGATGGGGGTAGTAGAAATGTGAGGGGTGGGGAAAAGGCAAATCCACACACATTTTGGATACAGAATCACAGATGCACCGAAGGGTCATCCAATACAATCATACAATGAGATAAGAGATGAAAATATTAGAAGGGAAGAGATGGATTATCACTTGAGCTGGTGATGCAACTGTTGCCCTAGAGCCTGCCCAAGAGCTGTAAGGTCATACGTCATAGTCATTGGTTATTGGTGGTTGGACTTTCCTGACCATGTCACTCAGTGTTTTCTTTTTACCTATTAGAGACCTAGAGCAGGCATAAGAGCTGTCTTTAAGGAGATAAGGGCTGTCATGGGGATTAGAAACCTGACTTGTTTTGTGACGCTTCAGTAGGTGAAGCCAGGGAAATAGTAGAAATCATAGGGAGGCTTAAAACAAAAGTTATTCTGATGAGAAGCATCCAACAAAAGAACTTCCTGTTAGTAATGAGCCTCCTGCCCCTGAAAATACTTCGTCAAATGCTGGGAGACAAAAGTGATGCTCCTCTTTGAAGAGGAACTCTTCCCTGGAGGGAATTGAGGCTAGGTGACCTCTCCAGTTGCTGATTCAGTGATTCCAGGAGATGCAGTGATTTGTTTTTGTAACTTGGTAGCAGAGGTAATACCTTGTGGGTTTCAAATGCCAAGGCACGGAAACCTGTCCTGGATCTGGCCATCCAGTGTTTATTGGTGAATTCAGCATGGCCACAACTCACCAGAGACACCCTCTTAATTCCCAGATCTACCAAACCCAGTCTCTTCTGTTGTATTTGGTTGAGCGCCAAGCACATGGATCATCTCACCATATTCTAGGTCAACTAAGAGAGAGCTAAATATCCTTTGAATCATTATTAACATTTATCAAATGTTCAGTTTCTTTCCAGCAACATTTACCACATATGGTTCCCTTTCCTATTTAGACTAAAATTATTCTATGGCTGTTTTGTTCCCAGGTTTTATTGCAGAACAAAGCAGTCCTGAAGAGCATGTGAAATTGCTCTGTACCTAACATTCTGTAAAAGTTTGGTATGGGCTGTGGTTCATGAGCTAGTCAACATTTGTAAAACCCTTCCAGACTTGTCTGACAGTATTTTTTGCCAGGAAATTGCTTGATCATTAGATACCTGATGTTCATGATTAGCAAAAATAAGCTTTCTTAGAGTTGGTGTGTGTGTGTGTGTGTTTAGTTGGAGTTAGTGGGGTTTTTTTTTTTCAGTTTTAAGATATTTACAAAGCATTCTTTATGCTGCCCATAAAAGTGCAAAATAAAATTTTCCTCCTGACATTCTGTACAAGCTTGTAAAGAAAATGTTGCAGCCACATGAACAGCCTACACCTCCATTCTGCAGTTATGATTTATAATAACACTGGAAGTCACGGGCCAAGGAAGGATTATGAACTGATCTTCAATGCTCTGACACTTCAGCATGAAAAAGCAGTTGCCCAAGTGCCAATCTGCAAAATCCCACCATAGTTCCAGCCAGACTATGAGGGCTTTGAAAGGGAAACAGATTTCGGTGACCATATGTGCAATTATTATTCATCCCAATGATGATTGAATAAACAAGTGTGTTAGCCTGTCTGGCCCTCAACGTGCTGAAGCCAGGTAGGCTGATGCCACTTAACCCCTATGCAGAAAGTTATCCCACCTGACCCAGAATCTAGATCCCTAATTCCCCACCAAGAGGGAAGAAGCACTCTTAGTAGATCTTAGGCCAGGATCACAAGGTAAACATGTGTCACCCAGACATGAGTCATCCAAATGGAGACACATGGCCATTTCCTCGGACAGCGTGACCTTAGCTCACTTTCTCATTGCCCCTGCCCTCTGAAACACTTGACTTTTATCTGGCCTCATTTATCCTGTTTCCCCCATAAATTCATGCCCCCATTCATCTGTGATAGAATTACACACTACTTTTGTCTTAGTTTTGTTTCAATTGTGTTTTGTTTTAAGCAAGAACCAGAAGCATTGGTTTCATACCAATGAAGGTGCTCATATAACAACACAAAACAAGGTGCCAAAATTAAGGGAGTTATGGTTACTCTTGCTCACTAAATCTGGCTAAAAGAAGATCTCTTTTATTTTTCCCTTTGTCTAATCTTGGATTAAAAGATGAATAAGGCATCATAATTCCTCAGTAATTCTAGCTTTTCATTCTCAATGACCCTACCACATCCCCAAATGGCCCTAGATCTCCACAGCATCCTCAAGCATGTCCTCTAACCACTGAAATGTCTTGGATTCTGGTTCCTGTCCAGCCACATTTCAGAGAGAACACTTAACAAAGTGAATCATGGCCAAGAACTGGCTCCAATAATAACCACAGCTGTGTAGTCATAGGCAAACGACACCCTATCCAAACTGACAACATTCAGAATCCCTGATTTGAAGGGAAAAATCAAGGCACACAGACTAGGAAATACACTGGCCAGTGACTTTCCCTAGCAAGTAGTTTCTTATAATTCTAGAAACATGGGCAAGGGTAGCAAAGCTGCCACGAACATCTTTGGGTCCCCAATGTCTATTTATTTCCCACTGACTACATGGCAACCACTCCTTCACTTAATCAGCACATGTTTACTGAGCCTATGTTCCAAGCACTGTCCCAAGGAAATGTAGATACTAAGATGGGAAAGAGACAGAAGTGACCTGATGCACCATCTGGCTTCGAGAAAGCTCCCAAATTAGTTACCTGGCAATTGGAATCATTTCCTTTTTCTTTTTTTAAAGATTTTATTTATTTGAGAGAGAGTGTGTGTGTGGTGTGAGTGTGTGTGAGCCAGGGGAGGGGCCAAGGGTGATGGACAAGCAGACTTGATCCCATAACCTGGAGATCATGACCTGAGCCGAAAACCAGGAGTTGGAGGTTTGAACCTACTGAGCTTCCCAGGAGCTCCAATTGGAATAATTTTCAATCAAATTAAATGATCTCAGTGCCTAATTTGACTAAGAAATAGAAATTCTCGTGGAGGGAAGTTCTGAAAGATGTTCCTGGAAGGGCAGCTGTGGCAAATGGCTTGGGAAGTGCACGATTTAACACATTCTGTCTCCAAATCAAAGAACAAAGATTCCAGATAAAGTCATGCTCCCCATAGATCTAAAGTCACCTAATGAAGGTGTGGGTTTCAGAGATAATATTCTAAAATTTAAAAAAAAAAACTTTTTTAAGGAGCAATGCTATTAAATTGAAGCCCAGAAACCAGTGATAGCTACAGGCATGGAGTAACCTGGCCAGTGTATCTTATTCCAAATATTAAAAAAAAAAAAAAAAAAAAAAAAACAAGAAAGGAAGGAATGGCAACAATAAATGCATTGATTTCTGCTTAACATACTTCCTTCTTTTAAAATAGAAATAAGGGGTACTAGGTTGCTCAGTGGTTGAGTGTCTGCTTTTGGCTCAGGGCGTGATCCTGGGGTTCTGGGATCGAGTCCCTCATTAGGGTCCCTGTAAGAGCCTGCTTCTCTCTCTCCCTATGTCTCTGCCTCTCTCTGTTTCTCTGTGTAATAAATAAATAAAATTTAAAAAATAGAAATTAGTTATTTGCATTCTATTCTGTGCTTAAAATTTGAGAGAGATACTTTTCTTAAAGGACAAAGACTCTGTGAATATAACAGCCACTGAGATCATTACTATCTAAATCAGATGTTCCTACTTTATACATTTACTTCTGTCCCTTTGCACTGCCACCTACTCTATTCACTCTCCCTTCCAACAGCCCCTACCTTGGGCCTTTTCGTTTAACACAGGAATTAGCAAAACTGGGCCCTGCCCACTGCCTGATTTTGCAGAGCCTGGGAGCTAAGAATAGCTTTTATACTTTTAAATGATTGGGGGGTAGAGGATGAGGAGAGGAAAGAAGATTATCTTGTGACCTGTGACCACTATGTGAAATTTACATTGGAATGCTCTAGATAATATTCAACAAATGAGTGTAGCTGTGTTCTAATAAAACTTTATTTGTTGGTTGCTTTTGCACCAGGACGGCTGAGCTGAGTAGTTGTGAGAGAAGCCTCATGGCTTTCACAGCCCAAACTGTGAACTTCACAGAAAAGTCTGCCAACTACCGGTTTAATCTTACCTTATTCTTTTTCTTGTAGTGGTCTTGCACATTGGTGCTGTCTCTGGATCTAGCGAGGTCTCTTTCACTTATCTCACCACAAAATCTGTTCATTCGGCACTTTTTCTACCTCTCTGAGCACTGAACTTGTACTTCATGCTATGCTTTCTTGCAGGCTGAGCCAAGGCATCACTGATCCATCCCCTCGCTGCCCCACCTATCAACCTATAGGCTTTTCCTTGTCCTGGTGATTCTCCCCAAGGCTGTTCTCTATCATTTTATCTCTGGGGCATTTTCTCCCTTCTAGAACTCTACCATACAGTCTTTCCACAGCCTTTCTGGCAAAGGACTTTGTAGGCTTGATCCCAGCAACCTTTGGCTCCCATGTCCTCTTTTCTCATCCTCCAGGAGGCTCACCCATAATGGAGACACATGGCCATGTCCCTCAACAATGACCTTAACTCCCTTCTGCATTGGCCTTCCACCTGAAACACATAGCTTCAGCCAGAAATTTTATGGGTTCCAAACATCTTTTCCTTTCTCTAAATATTTTAACACAGCTAATCAAAACAAAACTGTTTTTAAGTTGGTGCAGGTTTTTTCTATGGTAAACTATTTGGAAGTTTTTGTCACAGTAGTTCTATTAAAGCCACATGGTGAAGACACTTCTATGACTAATGTTGTCAACATTCCTCCTGTCCCTCAAATTTGTTTTTGTAAACAATTTTTAATTTTCCATGGAAATGGTTGAGATGGGAGGGTGCAGAAGACCATGAATCAGAGCCACCTAGTGATGGTGCTTCCCTCAATTCCCTACTCCACTCCAGGACTGAGCAGCAAGTTTGACTCTGTGGATTGTATCCTTTTCTCCTTGGCCCTACACTCTCAGCATCAATGGAGGTATTGACAGATTGTGAAAGACTCAAGTACAATTGCAGGTAAAGAAAGAATAAGAGAAAGATCCTAATGATGATCCAGGAAGTAAACTGAGTTTCTGATGTTTGAGGTAGGGGGAGCATATCCTTAAGAATCTTTGCTGAGTTGCAATCCTCTTTATTACTTTTGCAATTTATTTATTTATTTATTCATGAGGGACACAGAAAGAGAGACAGAGACATAGACAGAGGGAGAAGCAGGTTCCCTGCAGGGATCCTGATGCAGGATTGGATCCCAGGATCCTGGAATCATGCCCTGAGCAGAAGGCAGATTCTCAAGCACTGAGCCACCCAGGCGTCCCAATATAGCCTTAAATTACAGAGACCTAATCTGGCCATTTGACTGCCAATAATTCTAGTCCCAGTAGTATCAATGAAGGATGAACTTCTTTGGATCTCAGTATTCTAGGACCAATACTCATCAGTGGATTGGGCAGGATTTTGTCCCCTCACAAAGAGGTAACAGGAAGCTGAAACCTCAGTAAAGTCAAATGGCATGATTACATTAACTTGATGTATAATTGTATGGTGTGATGTATGGCATGATGACAGCCAGACTAGATGAACTTCTCATCAGTGCATGTACCATGTGCAAATTCTACTAGAATCCTACTCTCCTAAAAGGTATTCTGTATTGTTGATTCTGAAAATACCAAACATAACATACCATCAGTAATTCTGGGCATTCCTGAACCTGTGGGATCCTCTTCTGGGAGAAGAAAGCTATTGAACCATGAGAGGTGATGTTCTTATGTCTCTGGGAACTCCCAGTCCCTGCAGACACATGTGTCTGTGCACATCGTATAATTGTTATGCAAAAATCTATAATAAGAGGCTCAGTCAGTTAAGCCTCCAACTCTTGATTTTAGCTCACGTCATGATCTCAAGATGATGAGATTGAACCTGTGTCCGGCTCAGTGCAGAGTCTGCTTGTCCCTCTCCCTCCCCCTGCTTGTTCTCTCTCTCTCTCTCTCTTAAATAAATAAATAAATAAATAAATAAATAAATAAATAAATAAAATCTTTTTAAAAATTACAACAAAATCCCCGGGAGTCACCTAGATCTTGCCTTTCCACTGGTTATAAAAACTTACACTGTGTTCCTTTGTCCAACTAATCATGCACACTGATGGAGAGCACCTGCTCTGAAAGAAACTATAAACTCAGTACCAGGAAAATGAGTATCTAAGCTCTCTTATCTACACTCTTCAGATAAATCCAACTCTTCCATGAAAGAGGTAAAATGAAATAATCACTACAATTTAGAAAGGGAAAAAAATGTCTGTGTGATGTCGATCTGGGTTGTGTACAACTGTAAATAATAATAAATATGGTGGCTTAACCAAATAAATCCTATATGGATTTGTCCCAGGCACCATCTCTCTGTCCACTCCTCCCATCTTTAGGATGTGTTTCTATTTTAATGTAGGTTGTCTTATGGTCACAAAAGGGCTGCTCCAACTCCAGACTCAGTACTGTGTTCCAGGCAGGAAAGTAAAATGCAATGGGGGGACTAGGAGGGAATGAAAAGAAAAAGAAGAAAATTGCAACATTTGTCAGAAATGCTTAGCTGACTTCTGCTTCTATCTTACTATCCAAAATTCTATCATGAGGTCATCCCTAGCTTCATTGCAAATTGGAAAAATTAGTATTTTAACTGAATGTATCACAAAATTGGCCTCCTGTTAATAAGGAAGAAAGAGACAGCACAAATTGGGTAGACAACTAGAGACGTCTGCCATATATGTATAATTCCCAATGGGAAGCTCAGAGACAATGTGTTTATCTATAGCTATCTGCAGCTATTACATAGGGATTCTGATCACAGAGTGTCTGTTTCTGTGTGATATTAAACATCTAGCTGTATGAAAACCATCTGAAATATGTTCACATCCAACAGATGTTTGGCACGTTGGAACCCCATTCTACATGTGCTGATTTTAACCCAGCCATCCTTTAAACAACAGATCTCCAGGTTATGGAATTAAAATGAAGTACAAGGCTTGACTTATATTAGAACTAGTGAATTGTGCCAGAACATGGAAAGAATGTATGGAATGATCTGTGAAAGTAGAAAGAATGATTTTGTTGTATGTGCGATATAGTAAGAATTGTTCTGATCTAGATGCCAAAGTTGAAATTTTTGCAAGCAGAAGGTTGATCCATTAATTATTTTTGAAACCCCAGGGTTAGTCATGCTTGCCTACCTCTATACATCTTGGGTTTGTAAATTGCCATATTGTAAGGAAAAGATTTTCAGATACATATGGAAGTTGATTGAAAATCCAACTGTTTCCAAGGATGAGGTTTGGCTGACTGGATTTGCTGTGCCTTTACAAAAAAAAAAAAAAAAAAAAATTTTTTTTTTTTTTTACTTCCAGATTTAGTTGAGACCCTGGAATTCTGATTGCATCTGAAGGTCACACAGCTGGCATTCATTTCCAGCTACTAAGTTAAATAACACCCCTACCTGCCACCTTTCTTTCCAAGAGAACAGAAGCATATACATTTAAATGAAGCAACATTTTTTAATGAGTCTGGGAGAAGGAAAACCAACTTTTATTGAATACCTACCATGAACCAGACCCCGTGCTAAAAACTCTTTGCATATTTGCAAAGTAAAATGATACCTTAGTTTGTGAGTCCTCTGGGAAGAGAACATTTCATGACAAAGTGAACTGTGCTTAAAAATTCTAAGTCAAAAAAAAAAATTCTAAGTCAAGCTGAGAAGTTGAAGTGCACAATGACCCAGCTGAACAGAACTTCTATATTGTCTTTGTGATTAAAAGAGATCAACACCATCCAATGAGCTTCATGGCCAGCCCAGTTCAGCTACTTCTCAAGCCTTTTTATTTTTTCCCTCATGGTGAATTTTACGAAGTTTCTTTTCCAATTCCTTCTACTGATATAAGCGGGAAAGATTTTATATGTTGTCTTGTTAACAGATTGCAGTTCTATGTATGTGTATACCTGGTCATGATAGGAGTTCAACTTAATTTGATATTTCTGTTTTTATCCATAACTATGTGATAAAGGCTTTGTCTCCATTTTAAATTTTCCACCCTAGAGGCACATAGATTGGAAAGTATGACCATCAATTTCAATAAAACTTTCTAGGGTACTGAAAATTCCTATGCAAATAAGGTGTTCCACAGCACAGAAAAGAATGGGAAATTCCCCCAATTCAGTTTACGGATCTAGCAAAACCCTTATAACAAAACCAAAACCAGACAAGAATAACTGAAAGAGGAAGATTGTAAACTGCTTCTCTTATGACTATAAATATTCTAAATAAAATGCTATCGAACAAAATCCAGTAGCAAATTAAAAATATTGCCAAGTGTCTCCCCTCAGAATACAAGAATGATTCAAAATTGGGAAATCTAGTAACATAATTTAAATGTAAATTTACACATGAGCATTACATCAAACCTCTTCTCTTCAGAGCAGGAGAGAAGAGGACGGAAAGTTCATCGTCCAGCTGGGAAACTTAAGAAAGAGAGGCTGAAGACAAAGAATGTAAGTTGCTGATTTCATTTTTCACCCAGGCTGGCAACATTTTAAAAGATTTGTCACATCCACTGTAGTTGAGCATATGGGAAATGGGTACCTTCATACTTTAATGAGTGAGTGTATATTGGTACAGTTTTCATGGAGATCAATTTAGCAGCTGTCTCTCAAAAGGTAAAATGTATGTATCCTACTGACCCAACAATTCAACTAAGGAAACTATCCTCAAAAATATATGCATATGTGTATAAAGATATATAAAGATTTCCTATTTCTGTATTGGAGAAAATCAGAAAAAAGCTGAATGCCCAACAATAAAGAAATTGTGATATAAATATTGATGTATTCTTAAAACAATGTATTCTACAGTTACTAAATAGAATGACGTGGACATCTGAACTGACAATGGGATTTCTGAGACATTTCTTTGAATGATTAAGAAGTTGCTCTGCAATATATATACATAATGCTCCCACTTTTACAGATAAAACCTCTCCGTGTGTAGACACACACTCACACACACACAAACACACACTTTAATCATGGTTACCTCTGGATACAGCGGAGGGGAGGGGTCTCCTCTCCTCTCAGGGGAGACACTGAGATTCACTGAAAGTATAGGATATAAATGGGAACTTTACATTTTATATCTGTCCTGATTAAGTTGTACTGCCCACAGAGGTATATTATTGCAATGTAAAACAAAAGACTACAGACAAATATAGAAAGAAATTCAGGCCAGTAAGAAAGAATTGTTCTGGACAGGCTAAGAGAAGGCAGTTGTTCAAAGCACATGATTCAGTGCTCCATGGGGAAAGAGACTCCATGCCTTCAGGAAAATCAGCCAGCCACTTCAGTATCTCATAATTAAACCTCTTCTGTTTTCTATAGGCAACAAAAAACATAGTGTAGTCCTTCTCAGATATCCTACTAGAAAACGTTAGTGCGTAGAGAAAGCTCTCTGTTTAAGAGAGGTTCCCAGAGATATAATCTTAGAAAGCCCATGGAACCTCTTTCAGTGAGACACAGGCTTTCCTCCAGCCACCCTAGCCCTTTGGGAAACGGGATCTTTGTGACCTGGGCAGACTCCTGAGCGGAGTCTTTGATTGCCAAGTTCAGGTATCTTTTTAATGTATCTTGCAACCTTAATAATAGATTTAGCCAGACCAAAATATGTGGGTGGCCCCAGGGAAATTAACATTTTGTCGCCCTTTAGAAATAAAGCTCTTCAAATATCTGCTTACATCCATTTATTTAGGATCTGAGCACTGTAGGAGAAGGGGAGAGAAGTCTGTAGATAGCAGGCAATAAGCATGCTCTTGATTGTTCTGAATCATTTAGTTCCGATTTTAGGCCTATGCACCTTATGAGACAATCAATTAGCTTGCTTCTGAAGAGTCTAACCCCAAACCTAAGTGGCTCATGACATTATTTCTTCCCACCACACTCGTTACTGTCCTTTGCATGGACTCTGAGCAAATACAACTTTCTCCACCTGTGTCACATGTTCCACGTTGTATTGGTTTTCCATGGCTGCACAGCAAATTACCAGTAGCCCAGAAGCTTAAAGCAACGTGCATTTATTATGTCATGGTCTTCTGTGGGCTAGAAATCCAGGCACAGCTTCATTGAACTCTGGGTGGTAAGCTAAGGGTCAGCCAGGACTGGGGTCCCACCAGAGGCTGGACAGAGGAAAGAGCCACTTGGGAGATCCCTCGGGCTGTTGGCAGAATTCATCTCCTGGCTGTAGGACTGAGGTCTCTGTTGGCTTGCTGACTGTTGACCATGGGACTCTTTCATGGCCTAGAGGCTGCTTGCAGTTTGGCACCAAGTGGCCTGTCTCCATAGTCCTTCTCACAGCATGGAGGCTTACTTGTTCCAAAATAGCAAAAGAGAGTCACTCTTATACACACACACACACACACACACACACACACACTGCAACATGGCAGGTGTGATGTCCTGTTACTTTTACCATAGTCTATTGGTCTGAGGCAAGTCATAGCCCCTGCCCCTGGCACTCAAGGGGGGATGATCACAAATGTGAACATTAACATAACAGAATATAAACAGTAACTAGCCCATGCTAGGATCTATCATGGGGTGGTTCAGCACCCTCTAATAGATCAAGGTCCTATGAATTCATTTACTGGTCTACTCCTTAGTCTGGATGATAAAGCCAAGTCTAAATTATTCTCATTCCCTAAATTCATGACACTTCTCTCATTCCTTAAGAGATTAGTGTGTTCACTTAAAAATGAGCATGGATTTTCAAGTGCTACATAATGTAAGTGTTTCAGTAAAGACAAGTATTTGAGCATTGTTTCCTGGTCTTTGTTTTTGAGCAATTGCTATTAATATTTATCTGAAAGTCAACTCGGCTCTGCTTTTCCCAGTTTCCATTGAAGGGTGAAACCATTCATCTGGGTGCGCCTGATATCATTGTAAATGGAATCTCTGGAAATGCAGCATGATATGGTAAGCCATCCATTAGGCCTTAATTTTGCTTAAAATCACAGGCGGCAGAGTATCATGCTTCCATTGAAAGAAATAATGGATGCAGAAAACAATCCTGATAGGGATCCCTAGAGAAACGAATGAGTGTGCACCCTTGATGTTGGCAACTTCTCAAGAAAAGAAAGTTTTCAAATGAGGAGGCATGATGACTCATGTTTCCACGAGTAAAAAGATCATTTCTTTCCATAGAAATAAAAAGCCACTTGGCTCTCAACAAAGATCAGGAGATTGAAACTGAAGAAAACAAAATGAATAAACATGGAGAGGATATCTGGGGTCAAAAAAGAATAAATCTATTCCCTAAATCACAAATACCCTCAAAAAGAGAAACACGACACCTTCAGGAACTAATCTTATTTATCCAAAGCAGGCAAAAGCTCAGGAGGGGAGCTCATAGGGACCTGTGATTAGCATGCCCATGCTGGTCGGTCATTTCTTCATCTCTTTGGAGTGGCAGCCTAACATGGGTGGTGGCATGCCCCCCCCCCCCGCATCTTCTTCTCCCATATTTTACACACCATCCTTACCCCTTGGATTCCAGGATGGAGTGCCATGGTCAGTGGCTCCGTTTGCCCAAATCAATCCACTCCCTAAGGCCACTCCTGGTGTTGACCTGGCCTCAACTAACTACCCCATGGCTAGCACCTCAAGCCTTGCCTTTCCCAATCTCAAAGAGACTTTTTTTGGAAGTTCTGATGGCACTTTGTCCACTTTCCATCCCTTGAACCATGGTCTGATTGGAATTTCTTGAAGGATGGGAAGGCATACCATTCAAGAAGGATAGGGAACTCTTCCCTATTTTCCAACATTGACATAGATTTTGGGTTATATTGGGAAAATGAGAGGATAGGGAATTAAAGATGAGTTCAATCACCATCTTGAACTGGATTGGTGCAGATTCTTTTCCCATTGAAACCCTGTTTTTAACTGTTTGTTTTTCTTGAAGGAGGAAAAGAGAGGATCTATCCCTGACAACTCTTTGTTCAGAAATCATGTAGAAGATGCTTGTAGGGGGTGAGCCGGTGCTTCACTGGCTTACTTTTAGCATGCCTGATGCTATAGCCTGAGGCCTATGGATGGGCTCCGCCTGAGGCAGACCATTGTCTCCAAGCCTCTCGCTTGGGTGTGTGTGTTATGTCTGCTTACCCTCACCTCCACACCAGGTGTGTGGTGGGGTCACACTGAGTACTCTTCCCAGGGTGCTGCTGCCCAAAAGCTGAGTGAGGGATCTTGCACTCCAGGGAGGTCAGATGCCCAGGTCCATTGGCTGGTGGCTCCTTAGGCCGCAGCACCTCCAGTGGTACTCTTTGTCCCATCTCTGCCAACCTACAGAGACAGGTTGGTAAACACATGATACATACCAAAGAAATAAGAGTGTTGAACATTTTTATAACAGTAATTGGCTTAAAAATTGAAAAACTCTTAGAAGAAGAAGAAAAAAAATGTAATTATAATGAATTACTCAAATGCACCAATCTGAGTTTTTGACAGCAAATACACAAAAACAAACAAAAAAGAGGTGAGAAGAATCGAAACTATACAATGGCTAGAGCAGAATTGATAAAACATACATGAAAATCTACATTGTTTAAACCAACAATGCACATTGTAATACAGGGTCTAGGCATGCTTAAAGATTTGTTTTGATCACAAAGTACATTTAACACATGTGAGAAGTAGAAAGAGAATTTCCATTCTCTGAAAAAAGTAATAAATAGATGCTCTTAGTAAGAAAGAAATCAGACAAAAAAAACAACTCTGTTATCCTTTGCAAATTGAAAAATTCTATGAAATAGGTTTCACCTATTTTTTTCTGATTTCCAGGAACCCAGCAGATGTAAAATGAACCATTATTTTAATAGCTATTGTTTTCAGAGTCTTTAGGACAAGTTAATTAATTATATATAGATTGGGGCCAGAAATTGATGGTATATGCTTTTTGTAAGTTTCCATTAAAACTGACTTTCGAATTTATTCTTCAGTTTTTGTAATTACAGTAAAATACACAAAACATAATATTTATCATCATAACTATTTTGAAGTGTACAGTTCAGTAGCATTAAGCACATCCACATGGTTGTGCAACCCTTCCCCAGAATTCTACTCATCTTGCAAAACTGAAACCCTGTCCCCATTAAACAAGAACCCTCACCCACCCTCCAGCCCCCCACCCCCCACCTGCAACCACCATGCTACTTCCTGTCTCTGAATTTGACTGCTCTAGGTACCTCAGTTATGTGGAATCATAACGGTATTTGTCCTTTCTGGTTGGCTTCTTTCCTTTAGCTGACTATCATCCTAGTTCATCCATGTGATGTTAAATACATTTTGAGAATACCTTGAGACAATTGTTTTTCTTACATTATCTATTGTTACATATTTATTAATATATTCCCTAAGGATTTGGCTTCCGTTTATGGATGAATCCCTTCTTGGTCATGCATTGTTCTTTTAACACATTCTTGAACCCAATAAGGCTGTATTACATATATATGAATGCTATGAATTTGCTTTGCAACAAGTGTGTCTGGGTTCTTAGCTCCGGCAGGCAACTGTGCTCCCTGCTATACCACCAGCTTTTGGCTGTTATCTTTGGTAGATATTGGGATCACCATTTGAGTTGCTTCATACCTGGGCAGGTGCCCACATTTTTTAATACTCAGGATGAGTTCATTCATTTTATATAATCTCTTCCTAGGACATGTGTTATCCCTTCCCTGATTTGCTTATTTCTGGGTTTTTCTGCATCAATTCCTCTCCTCATAGCTCTTTGATTATTCGTTTGCTTTCCTAGAGTGTATTTTCTTCCTGGTAAATGAAGAAAGCATTTAACATTATTTTTTTCTGATTATAGATTCGGCACGCTTCCACTGATTTTCACAGGCAATGTTCTAATTTTCATAATTACTTATTAATGTATATTTGATTGCCTCCTTAACCTACCATAATTCCTTGATTTTAAAAGGGCCATTTAAAAAACAAAAACAAAAACAAAAAATAATAAAAGGGCCATTTTCTCATATTTTTTTAACATTTTGAGAACCAGTTTGTGACTTAAATAAGAAAGACCCAGAGCAAATATGAAGACATAAATCAACATCTGTTCAAACTAACTAGTGGATGCAAAGGATCCATTAAATAATTCCTTGTGCGTATTTATATTTTCAAAATATAATTACTATAATAATTTAAGAACATGCTTAAAAAACGAATGGGCTTACGTGAGATAGGGAAGTAGCAAAGGAAAAAAAAACTCTTGTCTCGTCCAATCTATTCTTTTCACTGATGAGGTAACTGGGGTCATTTGAGAGGAACTGATCGGCCACAGAGCGGGAGTATTTTTAGGCAGTAACTTGCAGAGCAAGCTGTCTGTGGAGCACGTCCTCGCAAGTGAATGGCCTCGCAGAGGCTGGGGGAAGAGGAGGGTGGCATCAGGCATGCAGGTGACCCACCAGAGCCAGTGCTTGAAATTGGTACACAGATCTAAACACAGACTTCCCATGATATCTGAAACACACAGCATCATTCATTTCTTTGGACCAAAATGCTGGAAAATCCTAGGAGACTATTCAGGAGAAGTGAACATCTCAACCTGGCATTGCCTTTAAAAGCTTGGCCTCAATTTATTTATTAGATATGATTGCAGCTTTCAGGACCCTGATTAAATAGGACACAGAAAGGTTAACTTTTGAGGAGGGAATAATGGGTCAGAAAAGTCCACCCTGCACAAGGTCTGCTGGCAGGACAGACTGCCAGCTGGGGAGGGAATGAGGAGCAGGGCGTTAACGCCAGGACTTGGCCGCTTCCCATGGGGGCCGGGCTGGGACGCTGCCACGGCTGTGGGCTGCCTGCTTCAGGGTCAGACTTCACTGCACACTGTACACGTGACCAACCTTGAGCTATCTCCAAGCTCTTGTTCTGCTCTCCAGATCTGTAGAAAACTCCTTCTGGACCAGATGACAATATATCGACTGCTAACATCAGAGCTGGAAGAAGCATTTAAGAAAACCAAGTCTACCATGAACCACCTGGCTGAACTGATACCTACATGATTTTGTCAATTTAATTTCTGGAAAGTGGTGATAAAAATAAGAACCTAAAATGTTAGAGACAGTCTTCAACATCATGATTTCTTTAACTTGCTGAAGTCTGGGTTTTATTTTATTGTTTATTTTGCAACAGTAGAAATAAAAATTAACCATGATCAGAAATGTATATTTTTAAAATGACAAAATATTAAAATCATGAGTCAAGAAAAGCTTCAAAAAATAATGTAATGCAGCTGGTGTTTTGTTTGGGATGTTTAGCAGAAGTTTCCTTCCTTCACATAAGTTCTTAGGAGGAAGCTGATATGTACAACAGTAATGGTAGAGTTTCGGTACTTGAACGTAGACTTGGGGACATAGAGGCAGCTCATGGGATCCCTGTAAGAGCAGATTTTGCAGTAGCAATTCTGTGTAACAACCACAAGTGTTTAGTTCTTGCTCACAGGTCTGCGGGGTGGCTGCCAGGGATCGGTTCCAAGTAGGAAGATAGGTTTAGAATTTTGCTCTCCATGTGTTCTCACTGTCAGACTAGACTGAAGGAGCACCTCCTACCCGGGACATAATGTCCTCATGGTACAGAGCATCAAGGTAAGAGGCTAAACGAGAGACATGAGACACCTCTTAAAGTCTCTTCCCATAACTGGCATTGGGCACACAGGTACTTCCACACAAAGCCCACCGGACAAGGCAAATTATAAGGCCACACCCAACGTCAATGCAATTCCTCCTATAGAAAGAGGCGTAAAGCATTTTCTAAACTAAAATATCCACCTGCTGTGGTCTGTTTGTGTCCCCCTAAAATTCATAGGTTGAAACCTACCCCCAAAGGTGATGGTATTAGGAGGAGGGCCTTTGTGGGTGATTCGATAATGAGAGCGGAGCCCTGATGATGGGATTAGCATCCTTGTGAAAGAGCTCCCTTGCCCCTTCTGCCATATGAGGGTAAAAATAGACATCTGTGAGCCAAGAAAGAGCTCTTACCCAATAGTCTGGCACCTTGACCCCGAGCTTCTGGTCTCCAGGACCATGAGGAGAAAATTTCTGTGGCTTACAAGCCAACAGGTGTGTGGCATGTTGCTATAGCAGCCCAAATGGACAAAGACTTTGCTGTTTCCCTCATTCCCCCTTCCTCAATTGTGGGCTTCTGATCATCTCCATAGAGCCCTAAGACACCAGGGAGCAGAGTTTAAAAACAGACAGTCAAATTCAACTCCCTTTCTTTTATAGTTATTGGAAACGAGGCCAGGGATAGTTCAGGTGGAGCCTGCAGCATCACAGTGCACACAGAATCCGCTTCCAAGGAAACCTGGAAACAGAGCAGCTTCGCTAACTTATCTGGTGCTCAGTCCATCAGAAGAGAGCTGCTCTCCGTTAAATGCTAATGCACCAAACTGATTAAATATATCTTTATATACTTAAAATTTTGAGACTTAGGCAAAACTTATAATTACAGAGTATATAGTAAGACTGTTAATTAACTTGTGCTTGGAGAAGATTTAGGCCAGTAAGTCATATCCTCTGATTTCATTGATGTCAAAAGCATCTTGGCAAAGATTTGCTGCCAACCTCAAACACTGGACTTGGTTTAAGGGCCCTCCTTAGGACAGAAGATGGGATGAGAGTTTGGGAGGAAAAAGAGGGTTTTGTTATTGTACTTGTTGATTTTTTGTTCTGTGTTTTCAGGTTTGTTTCCTTGCTTTTTCAAATCTGGAACATTTTCCTGATTAACTAAAGAGCCCATCAAGTAACTTTCCTATACAAACTATATGTAGTTCCCAACAAACTCAGGATGAGCCATAGCCAAATATGGTGGAAGGAAAGAGCAGCCAATCCTGTATTTTTGAAAATTCTCAAAAGAGCATTTTTCTTTATGAGGTTAGCAAGCCTTTCTAGAAGATTCCCAAACTTTCCTTTCTATCACAAAAGGTCTTCACACTAGCCTGCAGATTTTAGAGAGATGGACTTTCCTAAATCTTTAGGACATCCTTGTAGAAATAGAAATATTGAAAGGTCAGTGTTCCTCACAGACTGGCTGCAGGCTTCAGCAAGGCTTTCCCCTCTTTTGCTCTTGAACAGCAGAGAGCAGGAGTCCCAGGCTTGCCTGATTTCTTAAGAAATGAGCTTCTGTGGATTTCATAGAGAGATTTGGCTGCTGGTAGATTGATTGTTCTTCAGCACATGTGAGCCCATCTTTCTGAGGATGCCAACATTAATGCATACTCTCTTCTCTAGAGTCAGACAGCACTGCTTTCCCCCTCCTGCCTTGATGTTTCTGTGGTCTGGAGGTCTTGCACACGAGTGGAAGTGTATCTCTTCCAAGCTGTTGCCAGAGTGGAAGTGTATCTCTCCCCCTGAGCAACCAGAGAGATGGGTAGGGCAGGGAGAGAGTGCCCAGCAAAAAGCAGAGACAGGACAAGTGATTCCCCTGGTGCCGCAGCCTTCACTCCTTCTTTCAGGAGGGTGAGATGCACAAGGAGGGGACTTGAGTCTTCAAAATGGTGCCGACTTTCTCATGAAAGTGTTCACTCTCATCACACCAACACTGATCCGGAAGCAATCAGGTTTATGATTCAGTTGAATCTCTGTGAAAAACCAACTCTTAATGATCTGGATCAATACAACTGAGGAGAAGGCTCTAATGCCTCGTTATTCATGAACTTTTTATGTGCCTTAGATTTCATCTGTCCAAGAACTGAGCAAACCCAGGGTTGAATGAAACACCAGATTTGTTTTAGAATTACCTTGCCAACCCCAGTTCATCTCTGTGGCTCTTCCAAGGGAGCATATTATAGTCCAATGTATTCTTCGAGATCACACTATCACATCTTAGATCTAAAAAGCTGATGTAAAAAAGTCATCTAGCCTAGTTTTAACTTAATGGATAATTAAAATTAGAGAGAAAAGTCTTTCCAACTATGATAGGCAGAATTCTGACACAGTCCCCCACATTCCTGCCGCCTGGTGGATATGACTCTTTAATCCTCTCCTCTGAGGGTGAGGGGACTGTTCACATGATGCGCATCACTTTTGTGGTTGAACTGTGCTATATGTGGGTGAGGGCAAGGCAAAGGAATCTCTTAGATATAATGAAGGTCTCTAATCAGTTGATTTTGACTTAATTCAAAGGGAGATTACCCTGGGTGGGTCTGTCCCAATCAGTTGAGTCCTAAATGAAATTGGAGATTCAAAGAAAGAGAGATTCTCTGATCCACCCTGAAGAAACACCGCCATGTTGCAGACAGGACCACATGGCAGAGAACTTTCTTAAAGGAGCTGAGGACCTCAGTCCTACAGCCACAAGGAAATGAATTTTGCCAACCACCTGAGTGACCTTGGAAGAGGACCCTGAGCCCTAGCCAAGTGCTGCTGAGACTCTGAGCTGTGCACCCAGCTAACCTGTGCCATGCCACTGACTCCAGGCTGTACAACAGCAAACCTGCATTGTTTTAAGCCTCAAAGTTTATGGTAATTTGTTATGCAGCAGAGAAAACAAATACACTTAGATCATATATCCAACCTGGGCAAGGCTGGTCCAAGAACAGTCTCTTTATCCACGAATTGGTTTCCTTCTGTTGGTTGCTGGACTGAAAGGCCTCAGCTGTCCCCCAAGAACACAGACAAGATGAGACCCCCAGAGGAGCTCAGAACCCTTGAGAAGGAATTCCTTGAATGGAGCTACCATGCACAGTTCCATGACCTCAACCAGCCTCCAAAGGGGCTTGTTTATAGCTTTATTCCCACACATTTAGGGCAGCCATCACACAGACAGCCCCAGGCCTCACACACCAGCAGACATGGTTTGTTTGGTGCTTAAGAAAACTTGGGATATGTTACCAGTCTGTGAAAATTCCAAGGATTTCATACAAAAGTTAGAATGTGTGGCTTTTCTTGAAAACTTGGGAGATGTGACATTAGCACATGGGGCCTGAGCATCAGTGCCCTTTCCAAATGGGGCGACCCTCACCATCCCCAGGGCTTCAAGTTAATTTGCACTGGCATCAAGTTAACTTGAATTGTTTCCCTCGTTTACTTTCTTTTTTTCTTTTTAAAGATTTTATTTATTTATTTATTTATTTATTTATTTATTTATTTATTTATGAGAGAAAGAGCAAGAGAGAGAACACAGGCATAGGGGCAGGGGTGGTGGTGGTTGTGGGCAGAGACAAAGGGAGAAGCAGACTCCCTGCTCAGCAGGGAGCCTGATGCAGGACTCATCCCAGGACCCCAGGATCATGACCTGAGCTGAAGGCAGATGCTTCACTGACTGAGCCACCCAGGTGCTCCTCCCTCATTCACTATCAATGCCAGGTCGTGGGAGGTTGTTGGTTTGGTACATGTTGGGATGTGTCCCTGCAGGGAGCCATTTGGCACCATACAGAGAATGAAGAGAGGATCCCTAATACAGGGGCAGGGTCCACAGCCCTTCCTGCCCTGGCAGGTGGAACAGGAGAGGAAGGGGAGCAGAAAAGGGGTCACTGGCTGCCTGCCAGGCAACTCCTGCTTCTCAGAGCAGGTATTAAGGTGCAGAAAGATGAGTGCTAGGGGGTTGAATAGAGAATGAAGTGCTGGTGGCTCTGGCTTGGGGTCCGGGGAGAGGGTCACTCCTACCTGCTGCCAAGGGAGTAGAGGCAGAGTCTAGCAAAGGCTGAGATGGAGGAAGCCACAGAAACCATACTGTTCAGTCTCCTGGGAGGCCCAGGTAGGGCAACAGCCAGGTCTGGTCACTGGTTTGCCCAGTGTCCTGGAGACCCTTCCCCAAAGCTCACAAAGACCGGACAGACAAGGCCACACAGCCCCAGGTTCCCAGCCTGGCCAGCAGCTGCTTCCATAAACCAAAAATGCATCCTCTAATGCTTCACCATACTGGGAACAGTGGGTATTTGGTAGATTAAAAGGGTGTGAGTGAAAGAGGCTACTTCCTTGGTGGCAAAGATGCCTGTCCCTGCTCTTTGCACACAGCCCCTGGTGCCACCAGAGTCCCTGGAGTCAACAGTAGCCTCTGCTCATCCCCCATGGCCTCACCCTCAGTTGTGCTCTAAAGCCCCCCACTTTGGTGGGGGAGGGGGTGCACAAGGCAACATTGTCCTAGAGTCCATGTGGCCCTTATCTGTTAAGGAAAGGGGTGCCCCCAGCTGTGATGCCAGCCATCTCTGATCTGAAGGTCCCCTCTCCAGATCCGACCTTCTCCAGGTCAGCCCTGCTGCCTGAGCATCTGGTCTCCTGTCACAGTCTCAGGGGCATTCCTGAGAACACAGAACCAAGCCATTATCCTGAGCCGAAGTCAGTGCCAGAATGCAGAGTCCAGCCCGGACGTCGGCAGGAAAGAAAGCCTTCCAGTGGATAAGAAAATGCATCTGAGGCCAGCGTGCCAGCTGCAAAGCACAATACGAATGCCAAACACGACTAGCAGTACTCCTGCGTCGGTGCTAGAGCCGACCGTGTAAATTATGCATTCTCCAGTTGGTCTGGGGCTTACCGTCACATGCGCTTTGCACTCAACGCATCAGGCTTCCATTGTCTCACTTGTGCATGAGACCGGCTCATCTGAAGACAGTGACACTTGTCTCAGAGAAGCAGAGGGGGCACCAGACGCAAGACAGCAGCTGCCCCCGTCTTGCTGCTTGCCCGTGGATACCTAGGAGCGGTATGAGGCTTCTCGTGCCTCCCAGGGCCCAGCCTGGATCCAAGACTCCCTTTGTTACTGCTGAGTGAACCCGCACCGGGAAACTCCCGTGAAGACGGCTTTCGTAAGGCTCCCCCAACAGGAGCGCCCGCCCAGGACATGGGCACCGGGCTCCGCAAAGAAGCTGCAATCCGTTTCTTAATCCCGTTCTCCTCCTGCTTCCTCCTTTAAAGGGAAAAGTATCTCCAGGAATATGTCCTCTATCAGGAACATACCAAACCTCTTCACTGAGTCACGCCTGACTCCCTTCATTCAGTACACAACACCCTGATCGATGTCTGCTGATGAGAGATAAGATCTCCTGATGAGTCAGGTGTTATCCGGGAACAAGGCTCCCGATTCAGTGGCTTTTGCAGAACAGTGTAACTAAAAAGCATCTCTTGAGGACAGGCACATTGTCAGGGGAATGGCTCGTGGCCCCTGATCATGTAACTTTCATAACTCCTGGTTTGGCAGGAGGGTTACGTGGGTTGGAATATATATATACATTTATATATGTATACACATATATGTATATATGTGTATTGAATTATAAGATGATTACTTCACCTTTTAAAAAGTCAGTTTCAAGTGAAAAAAAAAATTTAAGTCTGCAGAGAAAGAACCTGGAAAGGAATACAAATTCCTTCCTGGAAAACATGTATCCCTTCCTGCCCTCCCTCCACCCCTGATAAATAACATGAGCATGCAGCAATTTGCCAACAGCAGCTCCAGGCATGAGGCACAACATCTGTTACTGAGACGCTGGAGAGACAGTGGAAGGCAAATTGGCTGCCTGCCAACCCTCAGACTCCAGATTTTTGCTGACAAGGCTGTCAATAAATGGGCAGATGGCATCAGCTCTGCTGGCAGGAGAGTTCGGTTAACCCAACGTGGGACATCATCTTAAATTCATGGTGCACTGGGCTGAACCCTTTGTTGGGCCATTAAAACCATTCCTTGATGGAGAAGGGAGAGCACTGGCTTCGTTTAATGAGATTAACTAAGCTTCCCACGATTGGCAGACTGAGTAAGATCAGCCCCTGTGACCGCAGCGGGGACGGGGGGAGGGGGACCTCATTCACACACTGCGTTTTATGCCATTGAAGCACGGGGATCTGCCCTGAGGAGCTGTGCATGCCCCTGCAAGGAGAACGTGACCTGAAATAAACGCTCGCCAGGAAGGACGGGCTGCCTCCTTTGCAAACACATGGGTTTGCACGATGATCGTCTTCCAGGCGCCTCATGAGAGTCTGTGAGACCCAGGCCAGCAGCCTCTGCATGAAGAGCTGTGGGAGCTCCAGGTCTCAGCAAGCAGGGGCACGAGCATGGGGAACCCTCGGAGACGTCCTCTGGTGGTGACTCGGGAATAGCACCCTTTCCTATGGGAGACAACGATGGAAACCCCTTAGAGGAGAAGCTTTCGGTGATTACAGCATCATCTAAGGCACACGGGCTGTGACAGATCTGCAGTGAGACCTGAAGCAGGTCATCCAGCAGCTGGCCCTATTTTGCCATCTATGATGTGGAAGAAGGACGGACCACTCAGCTGTTGGAACGTGACACTTGAAATATTTCCACACACCGCGTAGCGTTTCAGAGTTGCAAGGTGCTTTTGCATGTTGTACGACAGTGGGTCTCAACTGGGGACCATTGTGCCCTTCAGAGGACCTTTGGCAGTGTCTGCGGACACCACCAGCATCTCGTGGAGGAGACTGGGGATGCTGCGAGGTGTCCCGCAATGCAGAGGACAACCCCGCGACAAAGAATGTCCCTGTGCCCGGGCTGAGAGCCTGCACGAGGGCAGTGGATGTCTTCCCAACGCCCTGGAGATGGGGAAACATGGATGGAGACGCAGGCGGGGCAGAAGAGAAAACTGGTTCTCCATGTCTTCAGCCGACTTAGTTTCAGGGTGGCTGTTCCAGATGTTATTTGCTGTTTTTAACTCTTCACTAAACTGCGAGTTCTCCCAGTTTCTTCCAGCTATTCTTGTAAATCAGATTTGAATAATGAAATGGCAGATCCATAAAAGGGCTTTTAGTTCAGCTTCTCCATCGTAGACGAGAAGATACATCTGCTCTGTAGCTAGGCCCGTAATAAGGTGAATAAAAGCAAGGTTTAAAACTGGCAACTGGGATGGAGACAGGGTGTGAGGGGTTAAAAGGAAATTAAGGCAGCTTGGGGATGGGATTTGGTGCAGACGTGGTCTCTCTCTCTCTCTCCTTTCTTGTCTCAGGTCCGAGTTGCTTTGGGTGGACAGAGAGGAGCGGTGACTTACTTCCTTAGGCATCAGTTAGGCAAAACTTTGACCTCCCTGCTAAATTGTGTCACCCCCAAAATTCAGATGGTGAGGTCCTGACCGCAAGTATCTCAGAATGTGACCTTGTTGGGAAAAAAGGTCATTACAGATGCAGTTGGTTAAGAGAAGGTCATATCGGAGTTGGTTAGACCCTTAATCCAATGACTGGGCTCTTTATAAAAAGGGGTATTCTGGACACAGGCGTCTGGGGAGAACTGCACATGACGATGAAAGCAGGGATCAGGGTGATGTGTCCTAGCTAGGGCATGAACTACCAGAGAAGACTGCCAAACATAGCCAGCAAACCTCCAGAGGCTGAGAGAGAGAGGCATGGGGCAGAGTCTTTCTCATTGCCCTTGGAAAGAACCAACCGTGCCCCCACGTGGAATGCTGGCTTCTACTGAAGCCAGCTAGTTCATGACGGTCTGTTACTGCAGCCCCAGCAAACTCTCACAGCCAGGCAGGTAAGAGTGGTGGCAAATGACAGGTTGTTCTTGTTGGAGTCAGCCTCCACCCTTCCCTGTGCCACCCAGCTGCTCCTAAAGAACCTGAGACTCTCTGTTCCACTCATACACTGAAGCCTCCACACCCTCCCCTCTCTAGCAGGTAGGGAGGAAACAAGTTTTCATCTCAGCAGGGCCCAGGGAAGGTTTCCAGGAATCTTTGCTACACAACTGGTGGTAAACTCTGTCTTTAAAACATCATGACAGGGGATCCCTGGGTGGCGCAGCGGTTTGGCACCTGCCTTTGGCCCAGGGCGCGATCCTGGAGATCCAGGATCGAATCCCACATCGGGCTCCCGGTGCATGGAGCCTGCTTCTCCCTTTGCCTGTGTCTCTGCCCCTCTCTCTCTCATTCTCTCTCTCTCTCTCTCTCTCTGTGACTATCATAAATAAATAAAAATTTAAAAAAAAAAAACATCATGACAGGATGGGGGATGGAAGGCTGCCTACCTGATTCCTTCTTCTCTGCATCTTGGGGACCTAGGGTCTCTACACCTCTGGTGTAAGGCTGGTTCAAGTTGTGGTCACCCCTGGATGCACATTAACAGGATCTGGAAGCTTCAACAAACAAAATAAAACAGTGTCTGGGTCCCCAGCCTGGAATCTCCAGTCAGGGGTGCTCAGCCATCTTCCCCATGTGATCTCATATGCAGCCCAGGCTGAGACTCTCTGGTCCAGAAGGAAGAGCAGAGCAGCCTGTGTGGGAGGGTGAGAAGCCACCATGTGACTCCTGCAGGACTCCAGAGTCATGTTATTATAGAAGATGCACATGGGGTCCCTAAAGAATTCCATACTGGGCAGTGAGTGGTCACGTTTCCATTGCTGAAAATTATGTTAGCAGCAACAAAAAGGATATTTTGGAAAGAGGAGGCAGGGAAGGCATGAAGACCAGCAAGAGGCTGTTGTGCAGTCTAGGTTAATGGCAGGGAGCATCTCAGCGGGAACAGTGCCGAGAGGGTGTAGCGGCGTGGGCTTAAACCACATGAACAGTCCGTAGCTTTGAACAAACTCTAGGCAAAGTTGATTTGGAGGTTGAGAGAGAGAGGGGTGAGACCAAAGAGAAACCCAGTGCATGTCTAATGGTGACACAGTAGGATGGGTAGCGAGGCCGGAAAGTATCCCGGTGAGCTCTGTTCCAGGAGGACACTGGAACTCAAGTGAGCAAGTGAGGCTGAGTCGTACTTCTGGAGGCCATCACCATTTTTTGAGCATGGATTGAGACCAACCCTAGGACCTCCAAGGTTTAAAAGGAATAGGGAAAGGAGCAAAAGCAGAGCAAAAGGGGGCACGAGACAACACCAGGAGAAAGGAGGAGGGATTGCTGTCAGAGGCATCAGAGAAGATTTCTTCTGGAAAATCAGTGTGAGGAGTAACCAGGGGGTTGGGAAGTTTAGTGAAGGAGTTTCAATGGATTGGTGGGGAGAGGAAGCCAGGAAAGAAAGGGTCGAGGAGCTGGGGGTGAGGAATGCCAATGGAGAAGAACTCCTGTTGTAATAATAATGTACCTAACACCTGCATCGAGGGCTTTTTAGTTGTGAAAACATACACATAACATAAAACTCACCATTTTAACCGTCTTAAGGTACACAAATCAGTGGTATTTAGTGTACTTAGCATGTGACACAATCGCCACCACTAGAGCTAAAATAAACTTCCCAATAAATGTCCAGTCTCCAGAATAACCTCATTTCCCCTTCTTCCCAGCCCCTGGCAATTGCTGGTCTTCTTTCCATTTCTATGAATTTGCCTATTTTGAATATTTCATACCAATGTGACAGTTTAGTACATGGCTGACGTCTCTCACTCAGCATATGGATTTCTTGTGTTTTCAGGCCAATCTATGTTGTAGCATGTGTGAGTACTTCCCTTCTTTTTATGAATGAATAATATTCCATCCTGTGAATAGAGAACAATTTGCCTGAGCATTCATCAATTTGCGGGTAATTGGGTTGCTCTGCGATAGAGTTTACAATTTACCTCAGTCCAGATTCTCTGAGAGGTGGATGCCAGAATGGGATTGAATACGCAAGGATTTCATTAGTTAAGCCACCTGTGAGGAGAGTGGGGAACGCTGGGCAAGGGTGGGAACCATGCAAGCCTCTGACCCACATAAAGGGGAGAGAGGGAGGGATGCATAGAAATGTTCTCGGCCCCAGCCAGTCCAAGTGAGACTCAGCAAGGCCAAAGTCAGATGTCCAAGACTTGTGTCTCCCGTGAACAAGCTCCCCTGTGGACCCTGGCAGTAGCTCCAGCGAGGCAGAGCCAGGGACAAACCAGCAATGACTTCAGAGCCCAGTGGCTGAGGCCCTGGCTGTATTTGATAGTCTGTGCAGAGCTCTCTCATGGCCTCCACACAACATTCAATCTATGAGGCAGATATTATGTTTACTATCCATATTGTAGAGCTCAAGAAAACTGAATCATAGAGTCTTGGCCGATATCAATTGGGCAGGAAGTGGTAACACTAATGTTTAAACTCAGATTTTTTTAAATCTCTGTTTTCCCCAAAATATCTTCAAAATGCTTGGAGAATCTCCCCCTCATCTCTATTCTCTGTTCTGCTGCCATTCTGAAGTTCTCAGGATTCATCCTCCGAACTGCAGCTTCTGACAAGTCTTCCTGCCTTCACTGCTTTCACACAGATGGTCCTGCACGTCTCTGCTCAAAACGCTCTGATGGGTCTCTGTTCTTATAAAATGGAACCTAACTCCTTGGCATGATTTGTTAGACCTCCAGGACGCATCTCCTGCTCCCCTTTCTAATGAGCTGCCTCTCTACATCCTCTGCCACACGAAGCCACCCTGCGTCCCCCAAGGATCCCCAGCTCCCTCAGACCCCTCCTCACCTTATGCTCTCTCTGTCCCTCACAGGTACCTTCTCCATTCCTTTGATCTGAGAACTTCTACTCATCCTTCAAGACACAGTTTCTCTGATCTCCAGGTCAGGATTAGTGCTCCTGGGATGAAGCATTTATAACACCGCACTGTAATTAATCGGCTAGCTGTTTGTCCCCCAGAATGTGGATCCCGGGAGGGTTGGGACTGAATCTGATCCATCTCCACTTTCCCTGTGCCAGAGGCAGCACTGGCACAGAGTAGCTGCTTAATCAGTGTTTATAAGCCACCCAGTTAGATCAAGGAAAGCCTATCACAGATCAAAGCCTTGCTTTTCAGTGGGTAGAACCTCATGATTTCTCACCTGAGCCTGGTGGTGGAAGCCAGGGCACTTAGGCTTCTAAGGAGAGAAGAGTGGCAGAGCTTGAGGAAATCAAGGGGTAGACGACCGACCAACATCTCCCCAGTAATCCCGAGCCTTCAACTGGCGGTTCAGAACCTGTGAACCAAGGAAGTGGTTTTCTTCAATCACTCAAGACACATTTAACAATAAGAAGATCAAGTTCCCCTCATATCTCTTTAGTTCCTACCTGGAGTAGCCTGAGGGAAGTGATATCTGATTCTATGAAAAGCACAAGGCTTGAAACGTGCAAATGCCAGAGGAGGCGACGGCCTGAGTTTTGATCTATGGAAAGGAATGATAAACAGGACTAAGATCTATTAACCTCACATCAAAGTGAATCGCAGCTCCTTCTTTTCAACAGCAATTAGCATGGCCATTTCTTGACTCTTCAGTGGAGTGAGCCCAACTCCCTCTCTTAAAAAAAAAAAAAAAAAGGCAGAAATCTGATCTTACAGAGAACTCTGGCAGGAATATTAAACTGCCCTCCCCACTTCCTTTCCACAACTGGAATCAAAACTACCTTTCATCCCTCTGGTATGCAGATTCCAGAGCCTCCTGGACGGGGTGAAGTCTGCTCAGAAACGAGTGTGGTGCTGGGCAGGGTCGCGTGTAGCTGCAGGACGGTGAATGTGCGAGCTGGGGAAGCAGCCCGTAAATCAGTTTCGTCCCCGCCTGGCTCCGAGGAAGCAATCATAATTGTGTAACTCTCTTTTAAGACCTTCCTCCCAAGTACAAATGCACTGCGGGTGAGAAGCACAGGACAAAGCCGGTCTGGCAGATCAGGAAGAGAAAGAAGTGGGAAGAGAAGCAGGGCCCTAACCCCAATTCAGATGCCCCACCCCCCACCCCGTCCAGCCACCCCTCCTACCCCATCCACCCCCATCCACTCCCTGGCCAGCCAGGTTTCCTGTTCTCACCAGTCGCACTGGGAAGAGCTGGCTGGGCAGACAGAAAGGCCTCCCCTGCCTGGAGCACTTAAAACACCTCTGTGCCTGGAAATGCAGGAGTCTGGCTGGGTCAGTTCTCAGGAAAGCCGCAGGGAACCCCTTCTGGATGCCTTGTGGACTCCAGGCTGCTTCAAACTTCCCTTCTCCTCAGAAGTGGGTTGTGCCTTACCCTCAGGCTTTCACTTTTTTACTTTTACTTTTTCCCTCATTTAAACAAATACATCTACATCTACATCTGGGACCTGCTGCAGTCCAGGGTAGGCACCCAACCAGTGTTAGCTTTGGGGTCATGTAAAGGCCCACTATGATCTCCTGAGGGGTCTCAGCTTCCTCAAAAGACAAGACGCAGGGTCCCCAAAGTGGGAGCACTCAGAGGTCAATCTTTACCTGGGGAACTGTGGTCTTGTGCCAAAGCTCAAATGCTCCTCTTGCACGCGATCTCCTCTGTACGGGCTCTGCTCCCACATCCTGCCGCCACCTTCAAACGTGGTTTCCCCTGTTTGAGCCTGGACACAGCTGGCTCTTTCACTTCTCCTTAGCACGGATGCTTGCAGTTTTCACAGGAGCTATTCAAACACCAAGAGAGAATAAAATTAGAACAAGTACGGATGATGCAAAAACAATGACCTCTATCACTTACAAGGCTGTCCTGGCCACCAGGTGCTCCGCGTGCCGGTCCTGTGCGGCCACACAGAGCAGATGCCATCCTCACGTGATGCGTGGTAAGAACAAGGGATGTTATGTACTGGGTTGCCCACCACTCCTCCTCTCTTCTCTGAATACTACACTCTTCGGAGCAGCCTCTCACCCTCTTCCCTCCAACATTCAGTAAGACCTGCTGTGGACTGGTGATCCAAAGCATGGCTTTGGGTCAGAATTGCCTGAATTCTAATCTCAATTTCGCAACTTCCCTCAGACAAGTCTCTTAACTTCTCCGTGCTTAGTTCTGCATCCTCAGAAGAGGGATGATTTTATGAGTACTTCGTCATGGATTGCCTCCTAGTGTTGTGATGGGGAGTAAAAGCTCCTATGAGTAGATGCTAGGAATATTAACAAGCCAAGGAAGAAGTGCTATGTGGTTATTTTTACTCTGGAGGGGGCAGCCTATTGTGGCACCCATCCCCTTGGCCACAGCTGACCACCTAAAGAGTGGACACACTACTCATGTGGCTAGTCTACTTCTTCGGTTTTTCTCAGGGCATCCAGGTTAGGAGAATCAGTCCCACTAGGGGCAGAGGAGGGCAACAGCTTGAGATATGAGATGCAAGAACTTCTTGCAAGGGGGCTGAGTGCTGCTGCCAGAGCAAATCCAAGAAGAGGGAAAAATTTCAAGAGAAGCACTCCCAGCAGCCTTTGAATCTCTACTAGATGTTGCTGACATCCAATAGTACCCCAAAGCTTCATCCCATCCCAGACCCCACCCCTATCTCCTAGAATTCTAGTACTCATCAATGGTAATAAAACAGTAACATTTTAATGTCTTCAGGGTGAAGAACAATCCTATTAAAATAACTGTTACTCACAGAATAACCAACCCCTGATTCAAGACACTGTAATACAGATAGATGATCTGCAAATATTTTCTCTCAGCCTGTATGTTGCCTTTTCATATTGTCTGATGGAGTTCCATTTGTTGATTTTTGCTTTTGTCACTTGTGCTTAAGAGGTAAATATCCAAAATATAGAAAGAACTCATATAGTTTAAAAACAAAAACACAATCCAATTAAAAAGTGGACCAAGGATTTGAATAGACATTGCTCAAAAGAAGATACAGAAATGGCCAATGGGTTCACGAAAAGATGATCAATATCATGAATATCAGGGAAATGCAAATCAAAAACACCATGAGACATCACCTCACGCCTGTTATGGTGGCTATCATCAAGAAGACAAAAGAGACCAAGTGTTGATAAGACTGTGAGCTAAATTGCAGTGGTTATCACATTGCAATATATAAATGTATCACATCATCATGTGCAGCTGAAGCTTACATAATGTTATATGTCAGTTTTTTTAAAAGACACTACAACACAATATTCAGAGACATATTACACACCCAGAGCCATAGTTCATCCTTCAACACAATCACTTGAGCCAGACTTCCCCAGTTCTCACCACCATTTCTCACTCAGACTCCTCTATGCTGTAGCTCTGTAATGCTGGATGGTTTAACTTGGCCATCTGGGCCAGCTATTTGGATGCCATTCTTGATTATTTTATTTCTGCCAATTTCATAATGCCAACTTTATATTCCAGCCAGTTAGTAAGCAGTTGGGTTTCCAACCTTCGTCAGTGACACTCATAAAGGAAGGGAGGACAATGGGACAGGGAGAGGAGGACTGAGGGCATCATGCTTGGTATTTTTCAAGAAAAATGTGGTTGGCGATGTGAGGTTTCGTGAAAATTAGTGCATATCAATTCCCAGCAAATGCCCAAGATACAACTGAGTCTTTTTTTGGCAAATAAAGAAAATACCAACTTTACACTTAATTCATATTTAATTCTGGGGGATAAGTCTGTAAAATTTTTAGTTATCCATAGTTACTATGGAGTATCAACTACAAGGAAAAGAGAGGTTAGTGGATGTTGCTCTTTGCATGTGGCTTTCTAATTGGTATAAGTTGCACAGAAGAATTAGATAAGCAACCAAATTCCCAACTTCACAATGATGTCAGTCATAGGAACACATATTCCGTCAGTCTCTATAAGTCTCTGTGTGTCTTATAGGTGTGTGTGTTTAGAATAGTCTGGGAATGAGGAATCCTGGCTCCAACACTAACGTGTAAAGCCTGAGACAAATTCAGGATTTAGGAGCATCATTTGGCCTTTCTTTCTTTTTATATTCACAGAATTCAATCAATGCAGTGGAAAAAGCTTACAATTAGAAAACATCAAGACTCTAAACCAGTTCTGCCTTAGGTTTATGCTCACTATGTGACCTAAGACAAATTACTGCCCTCTCTCAACCTATATGGTCTCACCTTCAAAATAGGAGTAATAACTTCTGCCCATCTTGTTGGGTAGGAAGGATCTGATGAATTAATATATGCAAACTACATGTGCATTGTAAGTACAGGATGACACCACCATGACCATCACCATCATTACCACCATCATCCTCATGATCGCCAGGATCACCACCATGATCACCACCACCACCACCACCAGCATCACCCATCACTATCACCATCACCATCAGTACGACCATCACCACCATTGTCATCATCACCATATCACCATTACCACCATCACCACTACCACCACCATAATCACCATTATCATCATTTATTTTTGGCCATGGTTGGTGGGCATTCCAATAAGTGGGATGGGTCTAAAGCAAAGTTTCTCAATCTGGGTTCTACTGACATTCTGGGCTGTCATGGGGTCCTGTCCTCTGCATTAGAAGGTATTTGGCACTAACCTGGCCCATGTGCCCATAGCACCCCCTTCCAGTTGTGACAACCAAAAACACCTCCGGACATTTCCAAATATCCTTTAGGGGTAAAATCACCCCCAGTCGGCAGGCAGTCAGTGGCCTAAAGGGCAAGCCCTGTCTTCCCATAAGATGAAAGAAGGATAGAAGAAAGAGTTAAGCTTGTTTGGCAGTATGGCAACCATCATTCTCTGAACATTTGGATGGGACTCAAAAGAGATATCTGCACCTGTGTCCCATTGCTTCTAGAATATTCTTTTGCTCCTGTTCCCAAACATTCTTTCTCTGAATTAGAAGTCATCAGCCCAGTAGCCTTTGACTCCAGGTGTCTGTCTCAGAAAGCTTACATTGTTTTACATCAACCCCCCTACCCTTTGCATGGAGAGTGCACCATTCACTTTAATCTCTGCTGATCTTCCCAGTAACCTGGAATGAGGAATCTGAGGATATTATAGAGGGATGCCTGGCTTGTGGCAATGCCATAGGTGGTAATCCTTGTATACATTCACCTGGAAAAGATACAACTCAGAGAGTAGCCAGGGAAATCTGCCTTTTATCTTCAAAGTAGCAGGTCACCCCCTCCCCAAAAGCTAGCTGGGGGAGCTCAAACCCAAGTGCCATGGGGTCCTTTCTGATTTGTGTTCTACTTGGTCCTCTCCCATTAGATGTGTGCCCTCTAAAAGATCCCAGCCATCACTTTGCCTCTGACAGTGTTATCATTTGTATTTTGTCTTGTCTGGATTCCTTTTTTTTAAAAAAAGATTTTATTTATTTATTCATGAGAGGCACATAGACAGAGGCAGAGACACAGGCAGGGGGAGAAGCAGGATCCCTGCAGGGAGCCTGATGCAGGACTCGATCCCAGGACCGGGATCAGGCCCTGAGCTGAACACAGATGCTCAACCACCGAGCCACCCAGGAGTCCCTGTCTTGTCTGAATTCCTAAAGTTGATGTTGCAGAGCTGCCTCCTCTCTTTGCAACCACACTGGCCCAGCTGCAGAGGCCAGGTGCCGCTTCTTCTAGCCCCAGAAATGTTCACCTAATCTCATGCCTCACCTTGGCTTTAGAGCCCCTCCAGAGACCGAGTACTATGTGCTGCTCTAGCCCCTTGACAGGGAGGAGAGATGGGGCTCTGCAACATTCAAATAAGAACAAAGGACTTGAGGAGCTCTGGGGTGACACAGTTGGTAAAACGTCTGACTCTTGGTTTCAGCTCAGGTCGTGATCTCAGGGTCATGAGATAGAGCCCCATGTCTGGCTCCATGCTCAACAGGGAGTTTGATTGAGACTCTCTCTCTCTCTCTCTCTCCCTCTGCCTTTTCCCTCCCCATCCCTGCTCTCTGTCTCTCAAACAAATAAATAAATCTTAAAAAAAAAGAATAAAAGATTTGGAAAACTTAAGCACTCAGATGCACAATTCCACCCCTCAACACATCAGCTAGTTTATTTTTCCTGTATTCCTGTCTAATCTTTGTTTAGGCCCAAACATAGCTTGCACACTTATTAAGGTATAAATATAATGATATGTCCTTCTTTTCCATAGTTAATACCATATCATAAGCATTTTCCACTTTGCTTTAAAAATTACCGTTTTAATGACCACCTAAGCTTCCATAGAGTGGTTATAAAATTCCTTACTTAACTGTTTTTCTGAGATCTAGTCTTTTTCTGTTTTCCCTATTAAAGTTAATTCTGCAATTAACATTCAATATCTTCCAAAATTCAGAATTTTTTCTTTTAAATTATTTCCTTGGGACAAATCCCCAGAAATAGAATTGAGTTCAAGGACATACATGTTTATATGACTTTGGTACAGCTTGCTGTTGCCCAAAGAGTTATCCCAGTGACCATGGTGTGAGCAATGTTGGAATAATTATTTTATCACATCCATGTCATTATTTTTTTAATGGTATCAGATTATTTATCATTGTTTTCTCCAACATCTTTTTGAATACTATTAAAGGCAAACATTTTCTCCATATGAATTTTATTTTATTTTATTTTTTTGTTTGTTTGTTTGTTTGTGATAGTCACAGAGAGAGAGAGAGAATGAGGCAGAGACACAGGCAGAGGGAGAAGCAGGCTTATGCACCAGGAGCCCGACGTGGGATTCGATCCCGGGTGTCCAGGATCGCGCCCTGGGCCAAAGGCAGGCGCCAAACCGCTGCGCCACCCAGGGATCCCTCCATATGAATTTTAGTTCCATCAAAGAGTTCATGGAAGGGACAGAGGAAGAGGTTTATGTCCCAAGTTCTACTTCAAACCATTTAAAATCACACGTTAAATTACAAATGTTCTGTCCAAAGCCTTCCTTAGGCTCACCACTCTCTGTAGGTTTTGTGGTTGCTGTTTTGCTCCTTCCCTCACCTCATCCTCTTGTGCAACACCTCTGTACTGCCTCTTTCTCTAGTCATGGAACCTCAAACTTCTCATGCTTTTATCTCCCAGAACCATTCAGCTTTGCTCAAACCCATACAGGTGCAAACACCTCAAAGGTAAAAGAACCAGCAGACATAGAAGGCAGTTAGTGACAGCGTGTTAGGCTTTAGCTCAGCACCCTTCACAATAGACATTACTGCTGATGCTTCTGGATAAATAGAGGGCTGTCCAAGGAGTTCTGGTGAAGAAATATTTCTGTATCCCATCATAAGCTTCCATCATGGAAGACTATCTGAGTACAGTACCTCTTCGTCACATACCTGAAGCACCACCTAGAGAATCTGTACCATGCTTCTGATAGATCTGACAATGCTTTCCTTCTAGATGTAACAAAAGCAGCAGCAATCCCCGTAACATTAGCTAGCTCTTCTATAGCTCATAGCACAGGCCAAGGACGGCTCTAAGAGTTTCACATTTATTAACTCATTTAATCAACCCTGAAAGCATATAGATTAAGTATGGGAACTATGCCCAGTATACAGATGAGGGAACTGATGCAAAAGTGCACCCAGAGCTGGAGTCCATTCCTAGACCCTGTGTGTGTCCTGCGAGCCTTGTGGGATGCCAAGACCAGTGGGGTCGGGGGGAGTACATGGGACCATGCAAGCCCCTCTGACTCCTTGCTCTGCCCAAACCTGGGCTGGCTCTGTGGCCAGCTCCTCATGCAAGGCTATTCAGAAGGAACACATATTCGGAACCAGCATGGGCTCAGGCCTTCTCCCATGCTGGCATACAAGGTTCTCAAGACATGCTAATGTCCCATTTTTCTCTGCTGGCCAGGGTTAAGGTCAGAGTGAATGTGGTTGGATAATGGATCTTAGTCAATTCTGCACAGTAGTCGTGTTTTGCTGCTCCTAATGCACCCTTAAAAATCAATCCCATTGGCATTAATAGAACGTTCTCATTAAAAATATATGAGACATGCTGAGTGGCATATGAATGGAAAATAAACATTATGAAATGAAGTCAGGGACTGTGTGGAGTCTATTCTTTCCTGACTTCTATTTTTCTCCAAACTCTCAGGCCTTCACTCTGATGATTGCTAATTAATTACTAGTTATTTGTGCGAAATTAGCAGCATCACTGTCTAAGTGGCAGTACCATATATCAGGAAAGACAATAGCCTTTGGGTGGAATCTCAGCTGTGCTACCAGGGGCTGGTCCCTCAGCATCTCTGAGCTTTATGTTTCTCCTCCATGAAGTTCAGGTGGCTGGACCTCTTCCCACTGCCCTGCAGGCTCCAGGAAACCCACATGAGGCCATGTATGTCTCAGCAATGCCTCCACCCTCACTAACTCTGGGATTTTCTCAAGTGACATACCTGGGCGAACCTTAGTTTCCTTGTCAGTCAAATGTAGAAGACAGTATGGGATTGAGTGAGGAAATTGAGGAGGAATCGGTACCAACATAGTTTGCAAATATGAGTGTGCTGTGTCTGCATAATAGATGCCTTCTGAAAAATTAACAAGGCAGGAAACAACAAATGTTAGAGAGGATGTGGAGAAAGCGGAACCCTCTTGCACTGTTGGTGGGAATGTGAACTGGTGCAGCCACTCTGGAGAACTGTGTGGAGGTTCCTCAAAGAGTTAAAAATAGATCTGCTCTACGACCCAGCAATTGCACTGCTGGGGGTTTACCCCAAAGATACAGATACAGTGAAAAGCCGGGACACCCCGAAGTTTATAGCAGCAATGTCCACAATAGCCAAACTGTGGAAGGAGCCTTGGTGTCCATCGAAGATGAATGGATAAAGAAGATGTGGTCTATGGCTACAATTGAATATTACTCAGCCATTAGAAACAACAAATACCCACAATTTGCTTTGACTTGGGTAGAACTGGAGGGTATTATGCTGAGTGAAATAAGTCAATCGGAGAAGGACAAACATTATATGGTCTCATTCATTTGGGGAATATAAAAAATAGTGAAAGGGAATAAAGGGGAAAGGAGAGAAAATGAGTGGGAAATATCAGAAAGGGAGACATAACAGGAGAGACTCCTAACTCTGGGAATGCAAAAGGGGTGGTGGAAAGGGAGGTAGGTGAGGGGTGGGGGTGACTGGGTGACGGGCCCTGAGGGGGGTATTTGATGGGATGAGCACTGGGTGTTATGCTATATGTTGGCAAATTGAATTCCAATAAAAAAAAAATAGATGCCTCCTGACTCCCAGTAACTTCACAAATTAAAAATAATGACTAGGAAAAGGATAGAGATCCTCAGTTCTTATGGTATATCTCTTTTTGCACCCTAAAGATGGTGTGCTGGTTGCACTACACCATTCTTTCCTCCCCCATTGAGAGACTTTGGAGAGGCTCACCATTCATCCCTAAGGTGACACAGAAGAGGAGCTGTGTCAGACATGCTCAAGCTCAGTGGTCAAGTGTTATAGGTAAAGTGTAATGTGAATGTACTACATGGGCTTCTGTTGGCTTTATTCACACACCAGGGCCATCCAAGCCAGCATCAACTGTGACATTTCAGGTTCCCCAGAAAGCAGATATTTATTGGAAGGTGGAGCAACAACTGTATGAGAGTCATCCCATGAAAGGAGCAGGGCTGGGCCAGGAAATCCTGGGCCGTAATGGGGTCTGGTAGAACTTTTGTCTACACCTAGTCCTTTCTTGGAGGGGGGATAATGTTCCCCTACGCACCCCTAAGGATGTGCACATCCTAATCCCCAGTGAATATGCTACTTTACATGCAGAAAGGGACTTTGTAAATAAGTAAGGATTTTGAGATAGGGACCTTATCTTAGATTACCCAGGTGGGCCCGTGTAGTCAGTCACAAAGCTCCTTATAAGAGGGAGGCGGGGGTGTCAGAGGCAAAGAAGATGTGATGATGGAAGCAGAGGTCAGAAACACAGAGATGAAGATGCTATGGTGGTTGCTGCCTTTGAAGATAGAAGAAGGAGCCATGAGCCAAACAAAGCAAGTGGCTTCTAGAAACTGGGAAAGATGAGGAAATGGGTTCTCTCCATTTCTTTGTTTTTCCTTTTTTAAAGATTTTATTTATTTATTCATGAGAGACACACAGAGAGAGTCATAAACATAGGCATAGGGAGAAGCAGGCTCCCTGCAGGGAGCCCGATGTGGGACTCGATCCTGGGACCCCAGGATCATGCCCTGGCCAAAGGCAGATGCTCAACAACTGAGCCAGGTGTCCGTTCTCTCTATTTCTAGAGCCTCCACAAAGAACTCAGTCCTACACACCCTTTGTAGACTTCTGATATCCAGGACTGTAAGATAATAAGTTTGTGTAATTTTTAACTGTTAAATGTGTATCAATTTGCTGTAGTGGCCATAGGACATGGACACAGAAGATCACATGAGGCATCTCTGTGGCTGCCTGTGACCTCCAATGCCCTTCAGGCTCTGTACGGATACCAGAGGAAAAGCTGCTGAGCTTTAAATATTCCCTCTCTAAAGGCACAGAAAATGTTCAGCCTCAAAGGGTGTGGGAGCTTCACAGACCTTCACAGAACCCGCTCCCTGTATTGGTGCTGGGCTTTCTCGATGCAGGCATTTTGACAGGCCTGGAGCATCAGGCTCATGCTGAGCTGGATGGCCCATCATGCACAGGCCAGAGTCTGCAACACGGACATCAGTCACTGTCCAACATGGTGAGAAGGAAGTGTCAGAGGGAGAGAGCAAAACTGTGTACCTCAGGAATTCAGACCCTAATATCTCAGGGACACTGAAATCTCAGGGACGCTGGGGACTGAGTTTCCTAATTAAAAATCATTCCACAGGGCTGTCTACATACTATTTAATTTCTCTTTGTTTGGTTCCTAAACTCAACCCTGAACATATGTTCCAAAACCTCAGTTTCTTGTGTCCCTTTCCACAGTTCATCTCTAAACACAGCCCTAGTGCACTCTCCAAGAATCCACACTTTTCTGGTCCCCATATGACTAGATGCACCCTCCCACCCCCACATGGCACCTCCTGCTCTGTGGGCTCCATGTGGCCTGCCCACCGAAGCCACATCCCAGCTCCAAGAATGTAATCCCTTGCCTGGCTGGGGGTGTTTTACCTGCTAGAGTTTGGATGCAGAAAGACCCATTGCTTCCAATGAAGGGAGGACCAGGGTTGACCTTGTTATGCTCTGACTCCAGGGGGGATTGCTGCATCACAGTGCAGAAGGATTTGGGGGATGGGAGGTGAAGGAAGAAATCCCAGACTGCACATTCATGGTGTAGGCAGCTGGATGGGAGGATGGAGAGCACAGCCCTGGGGAAAGCAGAGACATTTCTTGGGCTGGCGAACCAGGTTAAGGCCTCCTTATGACTCGGTTTGCAACTGAAGCATCACCCAGCAGCAGACCTGATCCTCTAGAAAAGTCTGTAAGGGGTTCCGTAAGGAGGTTTGACCATTTTGAGGACGTTTACCTCCAGGTTGTTCCTCAGAGGCCCACCGGGTTATGACAGAGCATCTGATCACGCTTCTGCAGGCCCCAGCTGGGTGAGCCCCAGGTATCTACCACTGTCCTGGGAGCAGTCAGTCCCAGCCTCCAGCCTACAGCAGAGCTCATTACTGCAACGCACCCAGTGCTACACCAACACCACCCAGAGATTAATTGGCTGTTACAATCTGATTGCTTGGAGCTCCCTTGTTGGAAGTTTGAAAAGGCTAACACCATCCGTGGGCTCCTCTGATGGCACTTTTTATGGCAAACCAGGCTGAGGACAGGGATGCTTATATGCAACCCAGCCGCCCAGAAGGGGTCATTAGCTGCCTCAATTATGGACCATGTTTTTCTAAAGCTTACTTTGGTTCTGGGTTTTCCAAAGTTGTAATCAATCCAAATTAAACTGCGTGAGATGTTCAATAAAACAACTGATTGTAAACCATTTGCAATTCGGTAACTTCCAGAGCTTATTATCCTGGACGCCTAAGGTAATTTTTTTACATAAATGTGTGATATTTTCCATCCCTTTATGGGTTCAGTTTGGAAGTTCAGCATACAAATGTTGTTTTCTTCATTTCTTCATTATTTCATTCACTCATTCGATTCAATGATCAATTCAACAATTAAGGTCCACTGGATGGGTCCTAGGGACAGTGAGAGAATCACAATAATGAGCATGGCACCCCAAAGAGTTTGTAGTCTAGAGAAAACACAGATACATAGATTGAGTACAATGCAATGAGATATGTGTTCTAACGGGTGCACCCAGGGACACCGAACCTAGAAACATTGACAACCCACTCTGCGTGGAGCTTGGAGGTTGCAGGAGAGATCTGAAGACTGGACAACGTTTGAGCTGAGGAGAAAAACCATGAAGGAGACACTGGCATGATCTAAGCAGTTTGATATGTTTGGGGCTCTGGTTGTCTGGGGGAGGAGCTGGAGGGGCTGGTCGGTGAAGGGACTCCAAGGGTCACAGCGAGGAGCTTGGCTTTGTTCTGAAGGCAGTGCAGAATTTGTGGTCGGACACTTCATGGGGTTCAAGTTCTCCTGAAAACCAATGGATTTTGCCAAAGGCAGTCTTCTGCTTTACCTGAGATTAATGTGCTCTCTTCTGTAGTATTAGAATTCTTTATCATAAGAAAAAGTCAAACAGAAGGTTGGTTATCTGGGTGAGAAGCTCAGGAAATAATCAAGTATAGATAGATAAAGGTTTTGGAATCATCCAAATTTTTTTTTTTAGTTGAGGCTGTAGCAATGGATAATTTCACTTCAAGAGAATTGATTAAAAAGTAAGAGAAGAATCTTGAGATACAACAAAAATTACCTGGTAATATACTTAACAAAATATAAGAAAGTGTCATATAGAACTTGGCTAAAGGACATAAAAGAAATTTAAGCTATCAAGCCTCTGTAAATAATAATTCTCTGCCCAGCTGAGTCCATTCTAGCCAAACTCATTGTGGAATTAGCTTTTAGAATTTGATTTAAAAAGAAAATTCTAGTGATCATCTGGAACAACGGTGATCTGAGACCCTGGGGTGCTCCCCATGCTCTTTCAGGGGACAGTCTGCTAGACCCAGTTATTTCCATAACAGTAATCAGGTGCTGTTTTCCATTTTCACTTCCGATTTGTGTCCAAATGTGTGACAGAATTTCTCACAGGCTACACGACATGCAATGATGTCATCATTCTGACCGCTAACAGATCGTGTGCTTTTGTATTCATGGGTTTCTTCAAAATGTTCAAAAGTAGCCAATGTAGAGGATAAATGTGTAAATTTTTGAAGATTACCTCGGTTTGCTGTCTGTGTTTTGACTGTGTCCCATTGTCCTCTTATTTTTTCCTGCAAAAATATCCATAATACCCTGTAAAGCATTACTTTAAAATCCCAACGTTTTCCTCACATCTATGCAGAAACCAACAAGAAATAATGCATCCTATTGTTAGATTTTGCAAGTCCTAAGTTTTGAAAACTTTACTGAGAAATAAATAAAATCTTTAAAAAAATTAAAAAGAAAACTTTACCAAATTATCATTTTTTACATAAAATTTATTTTAGAATGCAATATTTTGTTCAAAAGTAAAAGAAACCTTACTTATAATTTAATTTCTTGTATTTATGGACAGATTATTGGCTTAGAGAAGATCAGAAGACAAACTTTTCTCAACTCACAAATTTACCACCTTCGTCTAGATCCTGAAGAAAGGTCAAGTGGGCTTGAGAGAATTCATCAACTTTATGACAAGAAGGAATCTATTCCAAGGAAACTGGGGAAAATTGTAATACGAAACAAAAATATGACAAACGTTTCTGTTTCCTTGGTTTATTTTTTTTAAGATTTTATTTATTTATTCATGAGAGGCACAGAGAGAGAGAGGCAGAGACACAGGCAGAAGCAGAAGCAGGCTCTCCGTGGGGAGACTGATGTAGGACTAGATCCCAGGACCCCAGGATGGATCGAGACCTGAACCAAAGGCAGATGCTCAACCACTGAGCCACCCAGGTGCTCCTCTTTGGTTTCTTATATGTTAATAATTTACCTTATTGTTTCTCACACAACAAAATATTGTCAAAAGGTATTATGGTGGAATAGTACTATGCAGTTAATTTGCTACATCGTTTTGAAACTAATAGCTTGATGTTTAAAGGAAAAGACATTGAATATTTAAATGTAGGCATGATGGGCTCTTTGAAAGCCAAAAAATGTGTTTTACATTTTTTTCCAACTAGAAACAATATAGCCAGGGAAGCCTTTTCCAGCGCAGGAGAAGCGCACTCCATAATGAGAAGACCAAAAAGCCTTATTAAGCCAGCATTGCTGACTGCCTGCTGAATGAAGTCAGTCAAAGATATAATGGTGACTCTACTTTCTGATAAGATCAGTGATGACATTAATGAATGTGATTTTTTTTTAAATTTTGTATAATGAAATATAGCAGCATTTGGGAAAGCTGCATAACTCAATGAACCAATATCTTCTAAATTACCAATACATGGCATTACAAAACCATGAGTAAATAATTTATTCAAAGGATAAGATAAACAAACAGGTTTTAATGTATGAAAAGTTCATTGCTGTCATTTCAGACTCCACAGAGCAAACAATCTTTAAGAAACTTCCAATTGTTAAATTTTTGTGTAGTATCAAAGAAGAATATCCATAGTTGCCAAAAAAGTTATTAAAATACCCCTCCCATTTCCAAATACTTACCTATGTAGGGTCAGATTTTCTTCACAGGCTTTAACCAAGACAACATCCACCTGTAGATGGCATGCTGAGTCGGATGTAGGAACTAGGCAGTGTTCTAATAAGCTGGACATTGGAAATATTTGAAGCAATAGTCCTTAGAGCTATGGCTACTGGTTGGTCTCTCACTTCTTGGGAGACTCCAATTCTCTCTGATCCCAGATATCACCTCTGCTGGTCCCCAGGGCTTGCCTAGCAGGATGAACCAAACCCCAGCTCCTGGGAAGTCGGAGCTCTTGATAGTCACACTACTCAGGTGAGCACAGTTCTGTTCACAGTCACCACTGTCTGAGATAGCACCTAAAGGAATCCAAATGGATCACATGAGTTCTACACCCTTTCACCCCTGCTATGTAACCAGGGCTATACCACCAAAAAGGGAAAAAAGAGAGAGACAAACAGACAGACAGAGAGGCTTGCAAAAATGTAAAACAATACTTTTCTCTTTTCCAATAATTTGTTTTGGAAAACATAGCCATTTTTATAAAAATTATATTATTTATGTTAACATGTTATAGTTACATGGCATTTGTTTTTAAATGATTTAGCAAATAAGTATTTTGAATAGTTCTCAGTTTTAATTTTTTTTAGTTTTAATTTCTAATAGGTGAATATCAGTAGGTATAACACACATGAAACAAGCATTCTTTGAAGTCCTCAAGAATGTTCAAAAATGCAAGAGAGTCCTGAAGCCAGAAATTTTAAGAATTTTTGATCTGAAAGAGTAAATGCATTAAAATAGTCAAGTTTTTGAAAAGGAAGAGTAAGAAATAGAAATTTTCCCTTCTCGATTTTAAACCGCATTATAATATAAAGCAGGCCACCTGAGTGGCTCACTGAGCATCCAACTCTTGATTCCAGCTCAGGTCATGATCTCAGGGTCCTGGGATCCAGCCCCATATTGGTCTTCATGCTCTTGGGATTCTCTCTCTCCTTCTCCCTCTGTCCCTCCCCTCAATCTCTCTCTCTCTCTCTCTCTCAAATAAATACATATATCTTTAAAGAAATAGAAAATAATATAAAGCAATAAGGTGAGGCTGGCAACAGAAAACACATATTTGGCCCAGAATATATATATAAATATCCAGTGAATGATAAAAGCAGCATTTTGAATCAGGGGATGGAGGTAAAGATTATGTAATAATTATTTATTATTTTTAAGTCTTATAAAAAGTTACATGACAAAATAAAATATAAAGAATATATCTGTAATATATTTTATAAAAGGTTAATAATATAGTTAATATGTAAGGAGTTCCCAATAATTAATAAGCAAAAAGAGAATCACAGAATTAAGAGGATAATGGGCTAATTTACAAAGCACGCTATTCAAAGGCCTAATAAACACATGAAAAAAATTTTTCTCATTAGCAACAAAGAAACGGAATAGTTAAAATCAGATATCATTTTTATTGATTGTATTCACAGAGAAATTTACTTTGTAGTCCTGGGAACAATTTTTGGGAAATAAGCACATTGATCATTATTCTCAGGACTTAATAGGCTCCTTTTTTTCTGAAGAACAATTGGTCAATCTGTAACAAATTATTTAAAAATGTGCATGTTTTTTGACTAGGAGCTTTCATTTTGGAGAATTCACACTAGCAAAAAAATCCAGCATATGCACAGACACTATGTAGAAGACTGCTCTTCACAACATTGTTTTTACTAGAGAGAAATTAAACCAATCTAATTATCCACCCTTAATAAGGGATCATGTCAATAAAATGTGGTATAGACTTACCTTAACATACTGTGCAGTCACTAACAATGACAAGGACACATGGAAAGATGCCCAAGGCAAATCAAAGGCTAAAAAGAGTAGATTATAAATTAATATGTTTAGTACGAACCCACATGTGGGGAACATCACCCGTATTCATCAATATGTGGTCTTCCTCCTCTTCTGGGCGTGCAGAAAGTCATATTTTTCAGTTTCATTGAAGTTAAGTGGAATCACAGGACTAGTTCTGGCCAACAAAATGAGTGCAGAAGTGACTTGTTTGACTTCTGGGCTGAAGCAGTAAAAAACTGATGCTGGTTGTACAGTCCCGTTTCCCCACCCACAGCAACCAAGAAGGCCATGCGGTCCAGACAGTGTGGTCACAAGACAAGAGTCTCTGTGAGCTTGGCTCACAGAATGGCTGAGTAGAGCAGAGCCACTGCCAATCTGTGTTGGAAAAGTATGAGGAATAAATCTTTGTTTTATTAAGCCACTGAGAATCCAGAGTTAATTTATTGCTGCAGTAAAACTTAGCTAACATGAGTAATATGCTATTTTTTTAAATAAAAATCACAACAAAAAGAATGTGTGTGGGGTGCTATGTAAATGTGATTGGTAAAAAATTTTATGTTGTGACTTTCTCCGGATGATCTATTTTCATAGCTGTAATTTAATCCGTATTTTTTTTCCTTGAACTTTCTACAAGACACATGTATAATCAGAAACTCTGAAGCTGTTTCCATTTTGGAAAATGAAAAGTGTATCGATAATATCTCGGAGAGAATTCTCTGGTCATTTGAGGGCTTACTCCTGTCTACTCACATTTAGCCCTTATTATAAGCGGAGGATGATAACTGCCAAGTATGTGTTTCTCAATAAACAAGCATATCTGCCTGGGCAAGAGTGTGTTTTCCTTCTGGAAGGGTATTGAGAGGAGCTAGCATTGAAATGAAACCTAAGATTGTCAAAGTGGGTGATGTCAGATGAACAGATCCTTGAATACAAAGCTACAAAAGGAAGGACCTGGAAGGGGTAGGGAAAGGGAGTTGAATGAAACCACTGAGCCAAGTGACCCCAACACATCTTGACTTGACTCCAACAGTGTCCCGGAGGAGCTAGCGTAGCCATTGGAAAAGCTAGAGATCTGCCAAGATCTGTGAAATCAGCCGCCTTAAGTTAAGGCTCTGTTTGTTCACAGAATGTTATTCATTCTGTGACAGAGTACAAGAAAAAGCCATATATTCTTTTTTTTTTTTTTTCAGGAGAGAAAAGAAAAGCAGAGACGTTCGTGCCATTTCATGAAGAGCACTAATGTTTACTCACACGTGTCTGTACTTCCACCTCCTACTACACGTCCCATCATTGCGTCTTACCTGTGGCTACTCCAGGCCAAGTCAGGAAGAGCTGAGGATGCAGAGTCAAGGGCGTGTGATCCAAGGCACAGGAAGAAGGCTGCGTCTGAGGGATGGCTTGGGGAGGGGAGTCTGTATGTCATTTGTAGTTTACTCTACCCCACGGATTGGGAGTTTCAGATTTCTGGAACCTTTAGAATTTCCCCAGTGTTAACTGTCCACACAAGCAGCAGTTTTCCCATGGGTATGAGCAATCAGATAAGTATCTAAGAGATTTGCAGGAGACAGGAGCTGAAGTGACGATAACTCCACGTGCCAGTTGGTGAGCTCCCATGTCTCAGCCCCAAACCCATCCTGCTCTGCTTGTTTCTGGGATGCTGGAGCGGGAGCTCTGCAGACCACATCTCTGCTCTGCTGACTGCTTCCTGCCTGGTCTGGCAGTAGGGGTGCTGGAGGGAGGCTGGTGGGCTGGGGGAGCCAGGGGCACCAACAAGTAAGATACAGGACACCCAGATAGATTTCAGTTTCAAACCAATAACAGGTCCCTGTTTACCATAAGCGTGTGCACGATCTTGCATGAGATAAACTAAAAAAATCTCTATCGTTGATCTACAATGTAAATTTTGGGCATCTATATTTTTATTTGCTAAATCGGACAGTCCTCAGAGAAAGTAGGCATTAATTATTGTTCCTCCCTGGATTATTCACCTCGAGGCCACAGTGTGTTCCAAGAGAAGGGACTGAATTCACTGGACAGTCTGTCCAACCCTTGCTTGAAGAATCAGCCTATTTCATACCCTCAGCGATGCCAATACCAACTGACCAGTGTCCCCTCCTCTGAAGTCTGGGTCCCAGCATCACAGACCCTCCTCTCAGTCCAGAGACACTGGCCCTAGCCAGGCAGTGCCCCTTCATAGAAATCTGCTTCAATTCAGAGATAGTTTCCACTTCTTTCTTCTGTCCCCCAGCCTTAGAAATGGTAGTTGCTACTTCTTAAGACAGGCATATTTTTGACCTTTTCAGTTCTTCAGAAACTAATGAGCAATTCTTTACAGTAAATTTTCTTTGTTAAAATGAGTGACATGGTTTTTCTTTGGATTGGGCTTGCCTGATGCATCCACTCCGTAGCTAATCGTGATACAGGCATGGAAAGCGCCAGGGGAAATTGAATGGTGGCATAGATGTAAAGTAGAGGGGGAGGGTGGGTGGTTGTCTGGACTCTCCTAGGGCTGGGGGACTGGGATCTAAGGGAATTAACCTGGATGGAAATGGGCTGTAGGGATTATCATGCAGAACGTCCGTAGAACTGCCTGACAAGAGAGCAAGAATGACTACCCTCCAGCGGCTGGTACCAAAGGGAAGAGAAGTTGACTCTGGAGTGTGGCACAGGATTCTGCAAAGATGTGGACATGAACATGAATGGCAAGAAGGAGGAACACAAAGCAATGGTGCATCGGATCAATGGTCCAAACATGGCCATGGAGAGCATGCAAGAGCAAGCTCTTCCCCTTGCTGCAGGAGCTACAGCAGGGGGCAGGAACAAGATCTGCATCAGAGTCACCCAGAGCCGAAGTTCATGGAGGTCGGGGGCGGGGGGTGGACACATCCAAGGAAAGCACTGGAACACATAGATGTTCCCAGGGAGCGAGTGGGAGCAGAGAACAAAGGAAAGATCTGGGAGGCATGTGATGGGGTGCACACCCCAGGAACCCTGACTTGGGTTAGAATCTGCTGTATTGTGCTGCAGAGTGTTGGGGCAGATGTCTTTCCTGGGCTTTTTAAAGGCCAGTGGCAACAGGTGAACCCATCATGTTACTCACTGTTCCATTGATCTTCAGACCCCAAGTGTATGTAAAAACCAGACTGCCACTAGCCTGGGGCAGGTGATCGTCATCTCTCCTGCTGGTGGAGGGCAGCAGCCTCCCAAGGCGGCTGTATTCATTTCCTATCATTGCTGTAGCAAGTTAACCCAAACTCAGTGGCTTAAAACAACAGAAATTTATCATCTTGTGGCTCTGGACGTCAGAACTCCAACGTGGCTCTCATCGGTCCAGAATCAAAGTGTCGGCAGGACAGCGTTCCTTCTGGAAGATCTAGGGGACAATCTGCTTTCTCGCCTTTTCCAGCTTCTAGAGGCTGTGCCCGTTCCCTGTCTTATGATGCATATCACTCTGACCTCTGCTTCTCTGAGCACATCTCAGACTCTCCTACTCCCCTTGTGACGTGGGCTCTCCCCAGTAATCCAGGCTAACCTCTCATCTCAAGACGTGTAACTTCAGTCGCATATGCAAAATCTTGTATCCAATATAAGGAAACACATTCACAGGAAACACATTCACAGGTTCCAGGAATTAGGGTGCGGACAGTTTTGGGCACCATTATTCTGTCTCCCACGGGCACCAGGACGGAGTTTCAAGTGTACCAGTCCCTGTGACTATTCCAGGTGGACAGGAGTGACTCACCTGTTTATGATGCTAACGCCCCCCCCCGCCCCTGGTGGGAGGTAGCCGTCACCTGTCAATCTATGTTGGGTGCAGCAGGGGTGGCAAAGAAGAAAGTGTGCACAGTGGGCTCAGGTCTCCCCCAGCATGCTCAGAGCGGATCATGTGAACAAGGATGGTAGGGGCATCTTTCCCAGTGTGACCAGTTCCCATGACCCACTGGACTATACACATCCGTTTTAGCCTCTAACCCTAGAGGACTTCAGGTAAGTAGCAAACAGAAGGGAAGTTGACAAGAGCAACGAGGAACCAGCTGCAGGGAGGTGATGCAGACAGAATGCCCTCAGGGTGTTGCTGCCACCCAAGCCCTCACCAGATCTTGCCCCAGAGGACAGACATCCTCCCACAGAGGACCAGCCCGGATGGGAGCCAATTGGCAGTACCATACCCATAGAAGTTTTATTTGTGACTTAGCAGCCAGGACTTCTGTTCCAGAGCACCTGCCAAGTTGGCCAGCAAGAGAGGTTTTCTCAATATGCTAGGCCAGAAAAAGCAACCTCAATTTGCTCACATGACCCTTCGTCTGACAGGTTTAAGAAACACCAGAAGTTAATTATCTGAACCTAATTTCCCAACTGGTGTAATAAAGGAACAGAGATGTTAGTTAGCAGCTCCTGTGCAGCATCTGGAGTGAGAGCTCCGGAGGACAAACCCCTCCCCAGGCCAGGCATGTCCTGGCCACCACCTCATCCGTGTGAGCCTCCCAGGCATATGGCTCAGGATGCAGGCCAACAGTTGCATAAGCAAAAAAAAAAAGTACATAAAATGACAAAGTTGTCACCTTTCATAACACATCTCTGGCCTCCTGGGTTGACATCTTTTTCTCATTCATGGTGGGGGCTGCGGCTATTTCTGTTACTTGATCTGTTATCGTATCCCTCCCCTAACTTCTAGGTGAAGAAATGCCACAAAGGGATTAAGTGACTCAACAAACATTTAGAGGACTTTATGAACTGGCCCGGAGCTTGTCTCGGGAGCCTTGCAAAGGCGGGCGGAAGCTGTCCCTGCACCACGGGACCTGGGACCCGCAGCCAGGGAGAGTGGGGGTGTGAGTAGTCAGGGTCTGAAAGTGAAAGCATCGATCGCTGCAAACAGCCACAGACACCGTTCAGGGGGCCGGGGGAACACAAGGCTCGGTGGGGAGGCAGGGACTGTTTCCAGAACAAAGAGTCTGTGCTGAGCCCCAAAGGACACAGAGGTAGAAGGAAGAATAGGGGTAGACATGGCAGGGCTTTTTCTGGGGGATAATGACCCTGCGGTTGGATTCCAATTTATATCCGGTTCATAAAGGGCAATGGAGAGAAAAAAGGAATCACAATGAAATACAGTGTATGATTCTTGCCTTCGGGAACCTGAAGTCTTAAATGCACTCATGTAACAACAACAAAGCTATAAAACACTGGGCAGTGGAGGGATTTGGGGCGGGACAGGTGTCTGGGTCTGGGTTTAGACGGAGGTTAGAGGAGGGTGGTCTTATTTCTGGGCACTTCGGCAGCCCAAGCCCAGTTTTCAGGACATTTCCAAAGTCCATGAATGGGCAATGGTTCTAAGACCCAAAAAGTTCCAGAAGGCTGGCAAGTGCCTCAGGGCTTCCTTATCATCAATGCTGTTGCACTGACAGGGAAATAAGAAAGGCTCCTAAGTATCCACTACTGTGGAGTCTGGGGGACCTGGAGGTAGATCTTTGCTCCGCTGGCTTCTCACTGTGTCTTCCTGGACCTCAGTGGCTGGAAAGCTAAAAGCAATCCCCGTCTTCCCTTGCAGCCAGGTAATGTTCCACATGTATGTCCCACCAAGCTTGAGACTAGGGCAAGAGCTGATCTGGAAACCGAGTCAAGTAGCAGCAACACCAATGAGGGAATGGGGAGGAGGACCAGGGAGGCATCTATGATGCTGCCCTGGATGGTGACCCCAAAGGCCCGGGGAAGTGGGGTCTCCCGGCGGCTTTCACTGAGCAGGAACAGCAGCTCCCCTGGAGCCCGGTGCTACAGTGCAGTGTTAGGAGTCTGCTCTGGACACTCCGTCTCTAGTCTGTTCCTAAAGCCCTCCAGGATCTGGTAAGCTGTCTACCACCGTGAGCCTCAGTTCTTTCTGCTTAGCTTGAGTAGATTCTGCTTTCTGCAATGGAATCCCAACTCAGAGGAGCTAGGAATGATTTGTATAAGCGAAAGGGCCTGCCAAGTGCTGTCACCGAGATCTCAAAGCAAGACCAAATAATGGTCCCCAAAGATGCCCACACCCTAATCCTCAGAACCTGTGAATATGTTACCTTACACGGTAAGGCAAATCAAGGATCTTAATAGGGGTGAGCCACATGGATACACGTACAATTACAAGGGGACTCATAAGAGGAGCACAGGAAGGTTGGTGAGAGTCCGAGAAGATGTGATGACAGAGCACAGTGGGGAGTGATGCAGGGCTATACCGCTAGAGACAGGGCACTTCCAGAAAGTACCTGGCTCTCCCGATGCCTTGATTTAAGCCCCATAAGATTCATGACATCCAGAACTATAGGGGAAAAAAAACTTGTATTGCTCTAAGCCACTACATTTGTGGCAGTTAGTTAGAGCAGTGATAGAAATTAATACAAGTGGCTTTAGGGATCCCCCCACCCCACTCTGGCCTGGCTGCTGAGAAGAGCCACAGTAACGCTATGGAGCTGTTTGAGGGTGGCCAGTTGACATTGAGGTAGACGGGACCCTCAGGGGCCTGGATCTGAAAGTTCCTTCAAAGGCGGCCCTAGCTCTTCAGGAATCCATCTGGGGCCTCCTCACCGTCCTCCAGCCCATGCCCTGTAGGGAAGAGTGGCAGGATGTCGGGAGCAAAAATAGGATTATAGGAGAGAGAGCACAAGGTCTGGGTTGTCCTGTGCCAGTCTGCAACTTCTGGCTACACCTCCTACCAAAATCCTGAGAAATCCCCACAGTTTATATTCAGGGCTTCTCAGGAGTCCAGCAGTGACCCACCTTGCACATTCAAGAAATTCCAAGACTGAAAAGTTATCAACAGATCTGGAGAAACCGGATGGAGGAGGTGACTTCGTGACATTTTCCCATGGAAACCAACATCTAGGTGCGATGAAAACTCTCTAGCAGATTCATGGGTGCCAGGGACAGAGAGAAGGGGGTCAGGGGACTGCATATGGATACGGAGTTTCCCTTTGGGGTAACAGCATGTTCTGGAACCAGATGGTGGTGATGGTTACATGGCATTGTGGATGTACTAAGTGCTGAAAAAGGTTTAAATGGTCAATATTAATTTATGTGCATTTTATCACAATAAAAGAAAACAAACCCTCTGCTCCTTGTGGCTGGGTTGGTGCAAAACCGATCAACCACCTCGGCATTCTGCATCCCTCTAGACACTTCTCAAAAGTGAGGCTGTACTACGAATCCCACCAGCCAGCCCAGGGCAAAGAGCAGTTTCCCTGCGGGAGCCCCTGGCTGGGCATTGATCAGCGGGTTCAGCTGCCCAGACCACCCGTCAGTGGGGCAGCACCTGCTGAGGGACCCATCTCACTTTGTGGAAGAGCCCTGGAGTCCCAGAGGCTCACACATTAATCATCCCTCTCCTGTGCTCACAGGCACACCCTGGAAGTAAATCAGAAGTCTTGGGGTTTGCTCCAGATGAGAGCAGGAAGCACGTGTCTGTTACCCCCCAGCCCTGCAGACGTGGCTGCAGGAGGGGACGTGCTGCCCAGAAGCTGTTCCCTGGCTGGTTCTACAGGCAGCTATGGCAGTTTCCAGGGACGACAGCTGCGCCATCCGGATGCACTGGCTCCGCTGAGCGAGGTATGCAGCCACCGTCGTGCCTACAGCTCAGGAGCTGAGCACATGCCAGACCTCCTGCTCCCTGCTCGGTCCTCCCAGCCAGACTTCCTCCCGTCGTTCGAGAGTGATCCACCCTCACATCCACCTTATAGGAACTAGAGCCTCAAGTACTGAAGCGCTGTGTTCAGTGTCTCCAACCATAGAGAGCTCCTGAACTGCTCTGATTCCAGAGACTACAGTCTGCACCATTGCAGGAGGGTGAGATGTAGGGAGAGAAGATGTTTGCACATTATGCTGCCTTTAAGGAAAAAATAAAAGTCCTTTTGTGTGTCCTTGGTGAGGACTTAGACGATGCAGCTCCTGTAGGTCACGGCTAACCTGTGTGCAGGTGTGAGATGGAAGCCTGAGGGAATGTGTCCCACCCTCGCACCGCTGGAGAGACTCCAGAGCAACCAGACTCAGAAAGCTAAAGCCCAACCTGGACTGTCATGTCAGAAGTCCCCAGGGTTGGGTCCCTGTGTTCCCAGGGCAGGCCTGAGACCCTGAGAAGGGGAAGCAAGCTGAGGTGCCAAGAGGTGCCTAGCAAGGGGCTGCTATAAAAATTATATATATATATATTTTTTTCTTTAGGTCCTGGGAACAAACACTTTTTGAGCTTCTTATGAAAGTGAACATAAATCATAAATCACAAGTTGTAAGCACACGGCTTGATGAATCTTCACAAACGGGACACATTTGTGCAGCCAGAAGCCCGTCCAAGCAACCTGCCTTGTTCCCCAATACCACAGATCGGTGTTGGCAGTGTTTGAACTTCATGAGAATATAATCACGCACTAAATCCTCTTGCGTGTTGCCTGGTAGGACTCCTGGAAGCTTCATCCATATCGCTGCATGTGGTTTCGTTTTAGTTTATTTATTCTTATCAAGGAACTGTATCTATTTCATCTTGTGAATCTGTCTACCCATTCTATTACTGATGGACATTGGGGTGATTTCCACCTGGCAGCTAGTATAAATACTGCTGCCGTGAGCATTCTTATATAAGTGTTTTGGTGAATCTCGCATGCATTTTAGAAAATCATGTGTCAGTGTCTACTTTTAGGTGTGCTTTTCTCCCCCCTGCATTTAACAGCTTCATCTCCAAACCTAGATTGAGGTGTTCCATAACTATGAAGTTCAAAATCTAAAAGCAGAAATGAAATAAAACTAAAATCCCAGATGTCCATCCGCAGTAGAACAGTTAAGTACACATTAGTATATTCACCACATGCAATATGATGCTGCATGATGGGGTGCAGGGGGCAGTTAAAGGGTAGGAATATAAAGAGAATGAGACTTTACTACTCCTCCCTGAGATTTGCATGGCTGTGGCCGCATCACCTCCAGGGAATGGGCATCTCGGGGTTCCAGACTGTTGCTGATGGTAATCTCTTTGTATCAGTGGATGCAGTACGGGTCCACAGGCAGGACAACCAGAAAGTCCAAGCTCAGCTGCACACCTCGTCAGAGCTGACCTGTGTGCATCCTTCTCTCCTTCATTCTGATATTATGGTTTGGTTATGCAACCTTCCCCTTCGAAGCAAACCATGAATGATGTATGCTGCTGAGGAAGTGTCCTCTGGGTTGAGCAGAGACACATTTTCCAGAGCAGAGCTAGCCTGAGATAATCATGAAAGAGCCTAAGAAAACACATGCATATGTGTTGCATAGAAGTGAAGAGAGAGAGGAACAGAGAGACACAGGCAGACAGGAGAGAGAGATAGAGGGAGGCTATGCAATCAAACAGAGCTGGCAGGTCTTGAAAATGAGACTCAGACCATTGACTCCAAACCTGTAGAAAAGATTGAGTGGTGGTGAGATGCACTAAGCCTGCCCGTCTCTGGACCTGCAAGTGCAGAGGTCTGGGAGGGAAATACCTGCTGTGTCTCTATCTGCCTCTTCTCATCCCAGCTTCTGCATTAGGGAAATTCATGAAGCTCATGAAAGAATTCTGCAATATAAATGAGAACTTCTGTTTCCAAATCAAAATCTGGGAGAGAGACGCTATAGGGTTTGAAAAACAAAAGTTAAAAAATTCTCGCCGAGCATCTCCTAGCTCTGTGAAAACACACATTAATATTGATGCCTCCTCAATAAATGTTTGTGAACAAAAATCTCTTCCCAAAGGAAGTCAGCCAAATTGCTTCATTTCAGATAATTTTCCACATTTCCTCCAAAGTTTCCATAGCTCGCTTCGATCCATCTTGAGAAGCAAATAAAGAACATTGTTTTCCAGGAATACGTTTCAACAAAGACCTCCACTTTGAAACAGCCGCCGGGACTTTCTGCGTGGGGATTGCAGTGAGCTTGCTGGCGATGTTGCTGTCGCTTTTACCAAGATCAATATCATCGGGTGGGACAGAGCACACTCCTCCAAGGACACCTGTCATGTAGTGCTGCACGCTCCTGTCCCTTGCAGGGAAGACAGGTTACTGATCGCAAAGAACGTCCTCATCTTGACCCCGGCTGGTTAGGAAATTCTGAAGGTCAGCCTAAACTGATTATTCTCCAATGAAACTGCTGTATTTCTGCATATTTGTTTTCAATCTGCTTCCCAGGCACCTCACCTGAGATTTCCCCAGCATGTTCCATTGTGTCTGAACTTTTGTCCGTGTGCCGTGGAGACCATCCGGGACCAGCACAATGGATGAAGGGCCCTGCCGTGGGGACCATGGGACAATGAGCCAGAGCTACAGAAGCTGCCCTGGAGATATGAAGCACACACCTGCAAGCCAAAAGCAAATACCATCCTAAATATAGCTGAAGCCACACGATATTAGGAATGAGATAGTTACGCATAAATACCACTGAGATGCTGTCATAGTGTCATCTAGAAGTCATGAGTCTATGGAGACAGAAGGTTACCGGTCGCAGCAAATAGACTGGAATAAACAACCTTGTCTTTGTCATAATTGCACAGAGGGGATGTTGGCAGCTGAGGACAATGCACACAGACAGGTGCGCATACTCACTCCCTGATACCGCAAAACCATGTTGAGGGTTCACCTATGCCAGGCACCATGACTCCTGCGGGACAGCTGGCGGGGACCAATGCAGACCAAGCCCTGTCCTTGTGTGGCCACAGATATTAGGGCCAATGGAAACCTGATGGAGCAGGTCCATGGGGGGTGTGTGCTGGAGTGCAGTGAGGGGCCTTTCTGAGCAAGTGACATTTAGGGAGGATCTATCTAGGTGACACACGGGAACAGAGAAGTAAGAAACCAGTAAAAGACTGACACACTGACAATTCATATGGTAACAAAATGAATGTTGGCTCAACATATGTTTAAGTCTCTCATTTTGCCAAAATTCAAATACCTGCAAGTTGAAATAAGAATAAACCATGATAAGCCATCAAATTGGAATTTATTAAAAAACTGTCCTAGTGCTGGCAAAGAGGTAGCAAATTGTCATTTCCACATTGGCTCAAGACTCAAGAAAACTGTATCATTTGGTCCTCCAATTCTACTTCTAGAAACTTAAACTACGAAAAGATAATAGAGTCCCCATATTTAGACTATGAGGATATCAGACATTGGAACACTGAGGGACAACGGGGGTTGCCATGTATGCACAGACTACACACTCGGTGAGAATACACCCAGTGCCACGGCAGTCATGTTTGGAAGGTGGGGCTAAAAATGACTCTTTTATTTCATTTTTTGGTGCTATTATCTATTTCCCGTTCTTTCTGCTTTGGAGTCTCCTATGCATGAATAAAAAACCTGCAATAAATGCTAAAGAAATATTTGCCTGGACTCACATAGTGCAAGGAAGAACTTAGTTTGCACTCCCGATGTCCAACAGGTTAGCTGGAAAGGTCTGGTCTCTTATGCTAGGTGCTTCTATGGGTGGAGCGGGTTCCGTCAGGGGCAGTCGGAGGGCCTGAGGGAAAGCACCCAGTTTGATGTGTCACCATCTGACAGGCATACATCTCACACCGATGGCAGTGAAAGGATGTGTCAGGGAAGCTATTACATGAAATGGGAATTTGGATCTATTGAAAAGGATTAGAGAGACGAGGAGGGATTTGGTATAAGGAAAGAATGCCTCCTAAATCTGCCACGGAAACTGCTGTAGTGGAAAGGTCAGAAGAAATATGGGAGGCGTCCGGGGCTGCAGAGCCGTGGCCTGGGACCAGAGAGGCACACCTCATCAGTCACGGGGATGCTCTCAGCCCCAAGAACTGGCTCGGCTCCCTTGCAGAGAACCAGGAGCACTCCGGCTGAATAGAGCACTAAGAAACTGCATGTTACCCTAAGTCCCATGGTTAATGACCCCAAAGGAAAGATAAATGTTTGAATCATTCATAAAAGGAAAGAGCAGAATAATGAAGTAAATGAAAAGAGAAAAAGAAGGGGGAGAGGGAAAGAAAATAGATAAGGAAAAAAGATGAGAAGTAACACCATTAATATCATTTTTTAAAAAGCCACTAGAGAGTAGAGAAAGGACCATATTCAGAGTCAGTGGAAATGGGCTCTGGCCCCTCGTTCTGACCATGTCTGACCCTGAGAAAAATCCCTTACCCTCTCTGGATCCCAATCTCTCCTCCTACAAAACAGGTGGGGGAGTGGGTAGGCTTCACAAGCTGCAGGGGATGTTTTAGGCTAAATCTCAACAGGTGTAGCTCGGTAGTGCTGATGCCTCGTTTCCACCCAACAAGTGAGCATGACAGTTATGTACACATGCTTTCATCTGAACAGGGGCTGAACTTGAGCGGAAAATTTATACCAGAGTCTTCCTCTCTCCACTACCCCTTGGTGGTGTCACGTCCAAAGAGAAATAGAACTGTAAGTTAGGGGCAGTCATATGTGGCATCTGCCTTCCAGAGGAACGGGAGCTGCCCGCAGCTTTAGCAGCAGTGACCACATGGATGGCCTTGGCAGTGATTGCTTCGGTGTGTGCCAGGAACAGAAGACACATTTCAGGAACACCTGGGTGGCTCAGTCGGTGAAGCATCTGCCTTTGGCTCAGGTCATGATCCTGGGGTCCTGGGATGGAGCCCCGAGTTGGGCTCCCTGCTTAGCAGGGAGCTTGCTACTCCTTCCCCTCCTGCCTACCCTTGCCCTCGCTTATGCCCTCTCTGTCAAATAAATAAATAAAATCTTAAAAAAAGAAGAAGAAGACACATTTCAGGAGACTCAGAAATAAAAGGGAAATTTGAAAATGGGTGACGGGCACTGGGGGTTATTCTGTATGTTAGTAAATTGAACACCAATAAAAAATAAATAAATAAAAAAATAAAAATAAAAAAATAAATTAAATGGAATATAAAAAAAAAATGAAGACAGAGGGCATGAAGCATACTCTCGAGCAGGTAAAAGTTCTGAAACACAGCTCTGTGTGTTGGAGTGCGAGCTCTAGGGTCTTCTTTTTTTTTTTTTTTTAAGATTTTATCCATTTATTCATGAGAGACACAGAGAGAGAGGCAGAGGCACAGGCAGAGGGAGAAGCAGGCTCCGTGCAGGGAGCCTGATGCAGGACCTGATCCCGGGACTCCAGGATAACACCCTGGGCCGAAGGCAGGCGCTAAACATACCTGCTGCTCCCTGGCCGTTTGCTCCCAGGTACCAGAGACTCGCAAGGGGTCGCGGCCACTGAGACGGTGACGGCGGCAGGGAGAGCTGGGAGGATGGAGGGGTAGGGTCCCTTGAGATGGAGAGGTAGCTGGTGCAGACCTCACAGGTGGAGGCAAAGCTGTGCTAGTGGGGAGGGCTGAATGCGGGAGGAGCCAGGTTTGTTACTTGGAGAGCAGGCAGGAGAGCACCCTGCTCTAGAGAGGGCACCTTGGTTGAGAAATTAATATTCTTCGTGTGGATCCAAACATTGCTGAAGGCAAAGATGGAGTAAGTGTTTGGTGAGGGAGCTGGAATTTTAGTACAAAATGTCCTCATGGAGACTGGAGTGCCAGAGGACCCGATGCAGAGGATTGGCAGGCCCCTGGGGAAAAGGTCAAGATAGGAAGCAGGAGGGTGAGGGGAAGGTGAGGTAGGGGCTCAGACGCAGGATGCTGGCCAGGAACGCATGGGATTACCAAGCCTCATGGTTATGAGGGGATCAGTGATTAAATTTTATTTTGAAAGGACCTGAGCTTCTGTGAACCATATCCTAGGTGCTGAAAACATATTTATTCAGCTAATTTTCTCATCTGGATCTTTACAATTGTATCTTAACGATTTTTTTAATGTCCAGTTGTAACTTCCAGGCAAGTCCAGCCTCCACACTCCCCCTAGAGTTATCTTCCTAAAATATGGATCAAGGACCTATCAATTCCCTGTTGGAATACTGCACCAGCTCCCCAGCACATTAAGGAAGAGGTACAGCTAACTTCAAACACGTCATTGAAAGCCCAGCACAATCTAATGTATCTGACATCATCTGCCCTGCCTGGCACCCCCTGCTCCGTCTCATCATGCCAACTACACGGCACTCCCCTCGCCGGGGACAGGTGGAACATCAGTGGGCATTCGGCCTCCAAAGCCAGTTTGCATGTGTTAGAACCCCAGGGTCATGACATACAGCGACTGTGTGACCTGATTTAGTTACTGACCATCTCTTAGCACTTCCCACATTCCTGAAGTGAAGTGGTAATAGTGCCAACCTCATAGGGTTGTTGTGAGGATTTAATAAGTTCATGCAGGCACAGCACTTAGATCACAGCCTGGCACCGAGTATGTGCTCAATAAATGTTAGTGATTCTAGAACAAGTGTTCACATTTCCCGTGATGCCGCACCCTCCTCTTTGCAGGAAATGCTCCTCTTGCCTTCCCCACCTCCAAATCCCTTGTTTCCTCTCAAATCCCAACTCAAATATCACTCCTTTGAAGCTTTTAGAGCTTTTTCCTTTTCCTATTTTCCAAGTTAAAATTAATCACTGACTTTGGGCTCTCATGAGATTTATCCAGACCCAATTAGAGCAATAACAGCTTTTTACTTAAATTAACTGCTTAATGCAGCTTCACCTAGAGCAAACCGAGAGTGGGCTTCCCCCTTCTGCTGACGGCCATGGACAAACGCAAGCTCCGTGGGCTTTGATACACAGCAGTGAGAAGGTGGCATATGTGCTTTCATTCACCTGCACATCCCAAGGGGCTAAACACGGTGCTCAGCACTTACTAGGTGCTCAGGAAAGGTCTTTTGGGCCAAATGGAATGGAATGGAATAGGATTGAAGGGAATCGAATGTATTTACATCTCGAGGATTTAGAGGTATCCACCACACAGATCTCTCAATGCATCTAACATTATTACAGGTTTTAACTATTTTGAAGGAAAACTCTAAACTGAACCCCTTCTAATATGAACAACTAACATGCATTTTAATGAGCAACAGAGAGCTTATAATATCCCACTGTACTAGCCAGCAATATGTCCCTTTTCTTGCCAGTAATAATTTCAATGGGGAAAGTATCCACAAGTATTTCTAGCTCCCTTTAATGTTATTAAAAGTACCAGTGTAGCCTAGCAACCACCAAGATACAGATATTAAAACAGACACTTTATAATATATTCCAGTACTTTGCCATCCATTTAGCA